>NW_024412394.1:51028940-51167024 GCF_014898765.1 Herpailurus yagouaroundi | reverse complement strand
CAAGGGACCTCTCCAAGGTAGGGTTTTCCCAGGCTCCCTCTACAACCTCTTCCCCTCCCAGTTAGTGTGTTCAACCTCCCTCACTCTGACCCTTCTTTGACCTCATTAAGATCAAGTTGATGTTACCTTCTCCTTTCTTCCCAATCCATCTGTCCCCTTTTTTTTTTTCACTTTCCCAATTATTCTGCTTATATTCCATGTGCATTACTTCAATGTACCAGTTAAGGCCAATACCTTAACTCCCTGTCCCTCTGTCTTCACCTCTCAGAATTCGTCTTCACCTCCTTTGCCTGCTCCTGAGCGTTGAGTGCTACTGGAAGAAGATCTGTGTGCAGTGGTCCCCTGTGCCTTTATGATCCCAAAACTCGAATAGGCCCTTAAACTCATCTGCTTGTCCTACTGCATTTCAAACCTTCTCCTTTCATCTCAGCTTTTCCTTCTCCCGCTACCACTTTACACTCAATACATATTTCAGTTCAAATAAAAAAAAATACATATAAGTCATCAGATTAAATCTGTATCTTCTTGATACTAAAAATGCAAGCCTGCACAATGGTACTCATCTTCTATTTCTTACTGTTTATTTCCACAAAGGAGTCTCTTCCTAGTATTTAAAACTAATTCCCCTCTCATGTTCTTAGGAGTGAACCGAAGCATTGAACATTTTCCCTCTTGATATTTTACTTCTCTTTCCCAAAGACTTTTTCCCCCATTTAAAAAAAAAAAAAAGTCCCAACTTAACGTACATTCCCTCCAGTTCCAACTTATCTGTGATTCCACTCAGAGCTAATCTCATGAAGCATTGTTTAGAATTGAGGCTCTCCAATCCCATGCTTCTTCCTAACATTCTCTCCTCTCTTGGTTTCCATGGCATTGCATTTTCTTATATTCCTCTTAACTCTCTGGTTGTGCATTTTTCTATCTCCTTTGGAACGCTTTTTCTACTTAGCTATTTAACACTGGTGTTTCACAATAAATAGGGTCCTCCTCTCTTCTCTCTTCTCTGTCCCAAGGCAATTTCATTTGCTATTTCTCTCCTATGCACACACATTTTAGAATTATATCACTGCTTTGACTTTTCCATATGTCTATATAAAAAGTACTTCATACTCATACCCTAAAATCGAAACCTTAATTTATGATCTCCCGCCCTCACTTTTACAACATCTGGGCACACCCCAATGTTTCCTTTCTCACTGAATGGCACTACTATCCATCCAGCTGTTCAAGCCCAAAACCTAGGAATCATTTTGACTGCCCTTCTTGTGACCCAAATCCAATCTATCACCAAGCTATTTTTCTTTAATCTTCAAAAGGATCTGTCAACGTTTCTCCCAGCTGTCACTACCACCCTAGTCTAGAGTATCACTTCTCATTTCAATGACTCCAAAAAGTGGCTCACTGTTCAAGGTGAAAGTCTTCACAATGTGTTATCCATATACAAGCAGAATTATATTCTTAAAATGTAAATCTCTTTCTGTCATGTACTTACTAAAAACATTTCAAAGGCTCTTTTGAACTTTTTGGATGGACAAAACACCTTGATATGGTCTGAATGATTCTATGTAAGTAAGCTCTCACTGTGTCTCTGGTCCATCTTGCATCATGTCCCATCTTGCATGCTTCTCTATGTTCCGGTCACATTGGCTCTGTTTTAGTCCCAGGTATGAGATCTATATACATACTTACACATATTTAATCTCACCATGCGCTGTTCTGAACATGTTGTTCTGTCACACTATAATTGGGGGGGAAACTTTTTGAAAGTTACATTACAAATATGCAGGGAAAAAGGCAGAAACAAGAATGACTCTGTCAATTCCAATTGAGACATTAATATGATAGCGATTAATAGAAATGAAGATACTCTAGCGAGTTTGAAACAGATTCCTCCCCACCACCTCAGCACTAGTTGTGATATTTAATGATTCACCTGTATAACACTCCCGACATCATTCTGTATTTGGAACTGTCACATTCACCATGATAGCTCACAGATCCCCAACCCCACGATTTCCTCATTATAAATTCTAGAGAGGCTAGGCCCAAGCACTGACTGACATATTTCATTATGTTGTGTTTCATGCACATACATTTTCTATTCTTTTGCTTTTATCTTAAAATTAGGATATTTTATTTTATTTTCTTGATTATGTAGTGAGGTAAGTTACATCGTCTATGCATTTAATTTCTGAACAGCTCAAGAAGTTTTCAAAAATATTCACTACACACACACACACACACACACACACACACATGCAATTAATGGATGAAGTTGAAAGCCACAGAGAAAAGGAGTGTGAGAAGAGGTGAGCAGGGAGAGAATGGGAGTAGTTGTACCAAAAGAGGGAGCTTACTTTGGCAGGGCCCAACCTGGGAGAGGAGAAGACTGACCACAAAACAAGTTTGGACTTTTGGCTCTTATATGGTGTAATGGTCAGTTTTATGTTTCAACTTGGCCAGAATATAGCCCCAAGTTATTCAATAGGATACTACTAGATGTTTCTGTGAAGGGATTTTGCAGATGTAATTAACATGTACTATATGCTGTTATTAAGTAAAGATACTCAATAATCTGAATGGATCTGAGCCCATAAGTTGAAAGATTTCAAGAGCAGAGCTGAGGTTTTCCTGAGCAATTAGAAGCTTTGCCTGTGGATGGGAGGGTCAGCTCCTGTCTGAGAGTTTCCAGCCTGCCCTTCCTGATGGCCTACTCTGTAGTCTTTGGAGGTGCTTAACCAGAATCCACAATTATGCAAGCCAACTCATTACAATAAATCTTTACTAGATAAATAGATAGATAGATAGATAGATAGATGATAGATAGATAGATATAGATATAGATATAGATAGATATGGATATATTTATAGATATAGATATCCTACTGATTCTGTTTCTCTGGTGAAACCCTGACTGATACACATGGGACAGGGCATTTTGACTACTGAAATAAGATGGTTTTGACTACTAAAAACAACTAGAAAAAAAAATTAATATCTGAGAGTGACCAGAAAGTTCAATACCTGTCCAAACCTTCATCTGGGGAAAAATATTTATTCTCACTGACTAAAATTTAAAAGAACTGGGGGGAGGGGGCTGAAAGTTGCATTCTGATCACAGGACTGACATCAGATATGCTCAACAGGCTGGTTGCAATGTTCCTGGCTCTCTTCTTTTGACTTACTCTTGCTCATCTTTCCTTTTTGACTTGCAGGAAAGAGCTGTGAACTTTTTGAAACCTGAAAACAGTGTTCTGTATGGTCAGAAAGGAGCAAGTCATAAGAAGAGGGGCATCAGGTGAATTTGGAGCCTGGGGCGAAGAGAGGACGAGAGCCAGATTACACAGTACTTTGCTGGCCACAGCACGGATTTATATTTTACCCTAAGTGCTAATGGAAGCCATGGAAGCTTTTTGAAAACAGGAGTGATGTAATCTAATTTAAGTTTGAAGATCACTCTGGCCATTGTGTGGAGTGGAGAAAAGATTTGAAAGGGCCAGAAGCAGAGCTCAGGGGACCAGACAGGAGACTATTATGGCACTCTAGGTAAGAAAACCTTTTATGAATAGATCTTTAAAACTAATCTTAAGTAGAACATTTTATTTACAAGGATGCTCTTCATAGGAGTGTATATATGTAGGGATTGGCAGGGTTTCCAAAACAAAGGTCCATTTGTTCAAATTATTTCTTCTTTAGGTCATCAGACTGTCCCCTAAATTACTTATTTCCTGGGCTAGAACTATTCAGTTTGCCCCTATAAGTCCAGCTTCTCTCTTCTCTACCTGCTGTGTGGAGGTGTGTGTGACCATTCAGAAACACATCCTCAGAGTGTGCTTTTGCCTCCGGCTTTCCAGTGATTAGGCCAACAGGGAGGGGGGGAGCGATACCTAGGAGGAGAGGAGGGAAGGAGGAAAGTGAGAAAATATCATTCTCCAGGTCCCCTCTTCATGTAAGACAAGGTGGATCTTTATTGAAACCCACAGTAATACAGGTTTCCCCTGATATGCAAATGGAGGGCATTCCTTAGGAATCCTTTAGTAAGCCCAATTGACTAGGGCAAAGAAGCAATTATCATTAATTTAAAGAAAAAAAACCCCAAACCTTTTGGTGTTCTCAGCCCCCCAAAATAGCCTTTCTTAGACTTTTCCAATACTTTGGGACACATCTTGCTAACAGATGCACAAAATAAATTGAGATAAAGCACAGATGCTTACAGATGTGGTTCAAAGCTCAGGCAGCTTGATGTGGAGACACCGAGTGCAGTACTCGGGGATGGGGCTCGGAGGTGCCTCTCTTGCTTCTTGGGGTGTGCACTGCCCTAGCTTTCCAGCTAGAGTACTATTTTCACCTTGCCTTTTTTTTTTAAAGCAAAAATCCTCGTCAGATTTCTTTCTGTCAACCAAAACAGGAACTACTGTAGGTCTTTTGTAAAAGCAAAGTGACGTAACTTGAAGTTTCAAACAGCAGGGGATACCTGGACCATGGCAATATGGGGAGAAGAAGAGGACCTTGTTCCAGCCCTTGTCTGGCCTTGCCACTTTCCAAAGAGCAAGGGATGTGTAAGCCAAGGGGATGATATATGCACCCAGAGCCCAGCCTTCACATTCTGGACCATGTTCTTGGTGCACAAAACCCCAGAGTTTCTTGGTGAAACGGGTCTGAAACCAATTGCATGGCTCTTTGGAGGATGGAGATCAAGATGGAGACAGAGTTTGGTAATATGGACTGGGGCGCCCACACGTGTGTTTAAAAATATCTTTTGGTGTGAAAAGAAGGGGTATTGAGGAGGAGGAAGCTGTGGGCCCGCGGTAGCGGCTTGTCCTCAGACTGCCATGTGTCAGTGCAAAATTTCACGGGGTCTGAGAATCCTAAATGCAAATATGACCTTCCACATTATTATGAAGATATAGTCGTCGAGAACAGATATTTATTATTTCTCTTTTGGCTAACCTGATTTATAATTTAAATATTTAGATGTGTGACTTGTAGGCCACAATTTTTACTCTTGCTCAGGACCGCCCAAATGTTAGAGGTGGACTAGGCCCACAGTTTTGTCAGGAAGCCTTCATACAGGTGATTCTGTTTCAGGTCTAGCTTGGCAACAGCTCCTCTTACCAGCCCATGGCTCAAGGGTTTTCTTGAACCCCTACCCCCATCTTTGTAAAGAATCCTTGGGGCACCTGGGTGGCTCCGTCGGTTAAGCGTCCAACTTCAGCTCAGGTCATGATCTCACAGTCCGTGAGTTCAAGCCCCATGTCAGGCTCTGTGCTGACAGCTCAGAGCCTGGAGCCTGCTTCAGATTCTGTGTCTCCCTCTCTCTCTGCCCCTCCCCTGCTCATGCTCTGTCTCTCTCTGTCTCAAAAATAAATAAAAACATTTTAAATTAAAAAAAAAAAAAAAAAGAATCCTTACATTAAATGCTTCTCAATTGACCAGCCAGAAGGTAGCATCTGTTTCTTACCAGGAGCCCTCCAGGTACAAAACCTAGAGGCCAAAAATTGAAAGTGCGATAATTCAACACAGTTATAGAGCTATAATTTGACTTCAGGTGCAAACTCGGTGTTAAATACCAGTGTGTTATTACCTTTTAGTTATACCATCTTTATAGACTAACTAGTTGCTTGGGCAGATGAGCCCAGTTCTAGAACACTTGACTGTCTTTAGCTAACAATGTTGCATTATTTAGAACAATAAAAGAAAGAGGCCTCAGTTTTCTCTCTAAGGCACATATCCAGTCTCTGCCATTACTGTTTTATCTTATGGAATCTGTTATAGGAATTGCTGTTTCTCTCCTGAAAGAATGAGGCAGATAGAACTTCTTGGGACTTCCCCCCAAGCTACCAAAACTAAGTCTCCCTGTCTGCTCTCTGCTTCCTATGCACCCCCTGCCTACAGGGAGTGATTCTGCAACTCTTGATGACTGGAGAAAGGAATTCAACTTACTTCCCAAGTAGGGTTTGGGATGTCAGGAGACAACATGTTTGTTTATGCATCTATTTGTTTTTGCTTTAACTAAAAAGTATACATACATATGCAGGAACAAATGTTTGTCAAATCTATAAAAAATGCACAAGATTTGTTTGTGAATAGTTCCAATATATATTACTTTTACTTTCTGTTGCACATTTTTAAAGTTTATTTATTTATTTTGAGAGGAGGAGGGGCAGAGGGACAGTGAGGGAGACAGAATCCCAAGAAGGCTCTGCACTGTCAGTGCAGAGGCCTACACGGGCTCAAACCTATGAACTGTGAGATCATGGCCTGAGCCAAAATCAAGAGTCAGACGCTAAAGCAACTGAGCCACCCAGGTGCCCTTGTTGCACATTTTTCTGTATTTTCTTTAATTAAAGATCTTCGTATTCATTATAAAACAAATTGCTTTAAAATAAAAATGATTTTGGAACTTTTCAGCGAGTGGCCTAGAAATAGAAATGGACGTAAGGAACTCTAAAGGACAGAACAAGAAACTCTAACATCCTCCAAAAGTCACACAACCTGGTTCTGTTATTTTGACAACAGAAAACTAGAGAATGTTATTAGAGTTTTCAGCAACTGTTTAGAAACAAGTCATGTGCGTGCCATAGCCATATCAGGAGGACACATATAAGAACATTCAGGAAATTTTCTAAGTTTTATCAGGATACGAGAGTCCAGAGAGTTTCCAAAGTATCTGTCATCAACTTATTCATTACATTACACAACTTCATTGCATTACGTTATTGAATGTCTGCTATGTACCTGGCAGTGCTCATGGTTGTGTAGACATAGCAATGAATAGAGAAGTCAAGATTCTGTTCTCCTAGAATTTATGTAATTAGGGTATGGAATAAACGAGTAAGTAACAAAAAAAAACAAAAAACAAAAAACATGACTAAGATAAGTTGATATAGTGGTATGTACTGTTAAGGCAAAAAAAAAAAATAACATAAATGTAGGCAAGAAGGAACTGCTATAGATTGCTGGTCAGCAAAGCTCTCTCACAGAGGTGACATACAGCAGAACCCTGGATAGCAAGACAGATGGTTCCAGTAGAAAGAACCATAAATTCAAGGTTTTTAAAAAGAAAGTGAGCTTGTCTTTTTCCGAGGCATCCAAAGAACAGTGAATGGGAAAGTCAGATGAGATGGAGTCTCAGATTAACTCAGGTATGATTTTGGAGTCCTTATATAGGTTCAGAAATCTCAAATTTCTAACCGTCTGCAGCAAAGATTTGACAAAGAATGATTGCAAAGGTAACCTGCAAGCTCTGAACTACCACCGAGAGCACCTTTTACGCATGAAATCTTTTCAGCAGAAAGAGGACCAGTACATACACCAGTGATCCACATAGGTGGATACTGAGGGAAAGCAGGTCGTGTTGTGTACATGTTCCTATATATATATATATATATATATATATATATATATATATATCTGTCTGCTGTAAGAGAATGATGTAGAGTTTTAGCACTTTGTCTAGGTTGCACAAGTTGTTTTATGGGATGTAATTGTTATCTACCAGTATGGTTAATGGTTTGGATAAAAATATGACAGATGACGGATTCCACAAAGGCACCAAACGAGTTATATGCAATAAAGTGAGCCAGACTGACTTATGGGTGTTAGTGCCCCAGGAGCGGATTTATTTCCAGCATTATGCTCAACTCTCATGCACACATATGTGAAATTGATCAATTAACTATTTCACAAAGATTTTCCATTTTATTCAGGGGTATGAATCAGATCACTACTCCTTTACAGATTTTTCCCAGGAGCTACATGTGAATTGAAGAAGGGTTATTTTCAGAGATTCATAACTCCTTCATACTTACAGCCTCAGATAAAATGATAAAGGGGAGGCAAAGTTTACTATTTTCTCCCCATTTGCTTCAGTGCTTTTTTATTTCCACTTTGTAACTGTAGGCAAGCCTTGATCGATGAGTATAATAAAGGATATGAGTAGTTTAAGAAAATAAGGCAAGCTAATAGGAATAAAACTGACCATTTTTCATTTCTTTAAGTCCTGAAATACATTTAGGATGCTCTTCCAATGGCCCCGTGATGAGGACAGTTTCTTTGCAATTGGTTCTAGATTAATGGGCCTTTCTCCTTGCTAAGAAAATATTTATAAAGATACAGTGATTGTCATGCATTGATACATCTTCTTTTTTGTTAGGCATATCTAACATTTATATTTTTTATTATTTAAAGGCAGGACTAATTATGTCCTACATTATCATTTGGTGACATGATAACCACCTATTTTGGGGTGCCTGGGTGGCTCAGTCGGTTAGCATCTGACTTTTGCTCAGGTCATAATCTCACAGTCCTGAGTTCGAGCCCCTCATCGGACTCTCTGCTCTCAGTGCAGAGCCCTCTTCAGATCCTCTACCTGCCTCTCTCTCTCTTTCTCTCTATCTTGCAAAAATAAATAAACATTAAAAAAAACTATTTAATGACAAGCAGTTTGTTGAAAAAATATTTCCACTTGGAAGTGCCAGTTTAAATTAAATCAAATCACTTCTAAGAGATTATCACTTTTGAAGGATTAAAAAAGAGTGGTACTACGGTTTTTGTAAAGTAATCATAACTCATAAAACAATCCCACAAATTTTTTTAAAGAAAAGAAACATTACATGCATTTCAGGATCCATTAGTTGTTCTACGTGTCTCTGGAAAACCCATGATTAGGAGTGACCACAAAATACTGCAGTAAGTGAGAATTTATGAAATGAGTAGATTCTATCTTCTTATCACTGAAAACTATGTGAAGGAGTCTAAAAAACATTAAGCACCTTACTTTATTTCTGGCTGGATTTGAATTAAGACACACATGGTCTGGTTCCAACTTTGCTACTAGGTAGTTGTGTGACCTTGGGTACATCATTGAATCTCTCTGACCCGTAGTTAACTCATATGTAAAAAAAGATTATTGAGGTAGATGACATTCAAGATTCCTTTCAGGTTATTCCCTAAAATGATATTGCTGTTTTCTCTTTAAGAAGTCATAAGTAAAGGGGTGCCTGAGTGGGTCACTTGGTTAAGCGCCCAACTGTTGGCTTCGGCTCAGGTCATGATCTTGCAGTTCGTGGGTTCGAGCTCCATATTGGGCTCTGTGCTGACAGCGTGGAACCTGTTTGGGGGTCTCTCTCTCCCTCTCTCTCTGCCCCTTCCCTGCTCTGTCTCTTTCCCAAAATAAATAAACTTAAAAAAGAGCACCCATATGTAGAGTGTAAAGAATATAACTGCTAATTTAAAGTAAAACCTGTAGTGCTTAGAAGTAATGATACCCATGTTAGTTTGCTAAGACTGCATAACAAAATACCATAGACTGGGTGGCTTAAACCACAGACATTTATTTCTCACAGTGGTGGAGGCTGGAAGTCTGAGATTAAGGTGTCACTAGGGCTGATTTCTCCTGAGGCCTCTTTCCTTGACATGTAGATCATTGTCTCCTCACTGTGTCCTCACGTGGCCTTTTCTATGTGTGCATACAGCCCAGTGTCTCTTCCTCTTTTTACAGGAACATCAGTCCTATTGGAGTAGGACCCCACCCTTACTGCCTCATTTACCTTAGTTACTCCTTTAAAGGCTTTGTCTCCAAATATAGCTACATTGGAGGTTAAAGTTTTAGTACATGAATTGGTGGGGGGAGTGGATACAATTCAGTCTATAATGGTATCTTAATAATAGCGAAGTGTAAAAGTACTAAGCGAGTAAAAGCTTTGAGGTTGTACAAAATGGATCCACAATACCAAAAAGTTTTATTATTCTATATCATATGTATATACATCCACATATGTATGTGTACGTATTTTCATTTATTATTGGAATCACATTAGAATTTACCTTGCTAATTGTTCATTTTGAGATTCTTGAGTATTGTTCCCTTAATGGACGCAATATATGGTCATTGATTTTATAGATTCAAAGTTTAAAATACCGAAAATAAAAAATAAATAATACACCAAAACCAGTAATAGGAAACTCAGTCCTAAAATTAGCCCTTTATCTGTATGCCAGATTATGGTAATGGGAAAAGCTTTCCTCTGTGATATTTGCCGTGAAAATGGTCTAAGGCTAAATCTTTCACTGTATAGCAGTCATGTCTGTGTGGGCATGCTTCTGACGCGTATCTTCCCAGAGGTTGTGGGTAGGGTGCCATCGCTCTGCTTTCAGCAGCATCTCTGAGTTGGGGCTTCCTTTGGGCTTAAATGCCCCTTTCTACTTGCATTGCTTTGTGAGGGGCGATAGTTGTTGACGGTGCAAACATCACCTGGAGCATTCTCTACTCTTCCACTGAGTCTGTGGTCTTTAGCGGGCATGGGGTGTCCTTGTCCAGTTCCCAACAATGAGTCACAAACAGTTGCAAGCTCTCTGTTAGTTCAAAGAAGGCTTTTTAAAAAGGCCTCAGCAGTGTTCTCAAGCTGCTTGATGAAAAACTCTAATTTACACACATTTTTGAGAGAACTGCTTGGGGGATGGGAGGAAATTCTATTGTCTGCTGGACAGTGTTATGTTTCAGGTTAGTTTACAGTGATATTTATGTTAAAAGTCGAGCTGAATTGCAGCTCTCTGCTTTTAAGAATAGTACAATATCATGGTTCCCAAATATATACCACAATGATCAAAGGAAGCCATGTTTCTGATCAGGACAAAGGTCACAGTAGAGTGCCCAGTGAGCAGAGCATTATTGATAATACAAAAGAGAGGATAGAAAAGATAGCTACTCCCAAAGTTCAGGCAAAAATCACAAATCCTGTTCATTTTAAGCTATCTCTCTGGGAATTCTCTTAATTCTGGCAAGTGAGGTTGCCTAATAAGTAATTATATTTCCAATTTCATACCATCATTATCATTTACACATTAACTATGACCCATATGATGTAAGTTGCCCTTGAAACATGTCCAATGTGAAGTTTTAAACATTTATAACATTGTCCACAAACTGTGATTTAATGAGATGATTCACAGATTTGCATTTTTGAGTTGTACCTTATCAGTCAGACTTGCACTAAAACCCTAAGAGGCATAGGCAGTGGCTAAGTTCATGGAGTCTCAATCTGGATTGCTTGTGTTCAATATGGGATAACTTGGCTTGGTCACTTATATACAGGTGACCATCGTCATATCACTCAATCTCTTAGACTCAGTTTCCTTATCAGTAAAATGGAGATAATAATAGCTCCTACCACCTTAGGTGTTATAAGGTTCCAATGGTACATACAAGGTACATACAAGGGTACATACAAGGCTCTTAGAAGAGTGCCTGGTGTGGAATACGAATGCAATAAATGTCAGCTATCACTGCTTTGTTATTTACTGGGTTCCTGACATGTTCCATTCTAGGAAGTGGGATATATATCCAAGAAATACGTAAAATAAACATAAACTAAAGGGCTCAGTCTCACTTATAGGTGCAATTTGTATGATGGAAACTATATATGAAAAGTATCAACAAATAAAAAAGGCCCTCTTGAAACCAAAGGTTGCAGAGTTTTTAGACTATGTCTATGTAAGTGCAGGTTCCTGAACTGACATTCTTTCATGTTGAAATAATAAATCACCGGGTGATTTTTTAAGAAGAATGCACTTGCAATCTTCGTGATAAATTCAAATTTATTATCATATATTATGCTTTTTCTTTTCGTTCAAAATCACTGAAACAAATTAACATCGAATAACAATTGCAACCACATCTATGCTGAGAATTACCTCGAGTAGCTTAAATGAATTAAGGACCTGCTCACGCTCATGTAGTTTGTGCCAAGGAATTAAAAATCAAGATAAAAATTCCTATTAATGAAACAGTGTACCAAAAAAGGGAGATCTGGTTATTTTGTGATCCTAACAAGAAACACCTACGTTTATTGAAGGCTTCAGCATTATGGCAGACATTTGATCACCACCAACCGCTCCCCTCCCTTCTCCGTTGCCGAAAGAACCTTTCCCACTGCAGACACTGAAAATGCCACCTTTTTGCCTTACCAGCCACTTGTAGCCAGGACACAGGCACCTGCTCAGAGGGGAGCGCTCCCTCTGGCTTATGTGAAGGGACTTCTTTCCTGATGAAAACATCAGTGTGTAGGTGAAAGCATACCTTCTGTCTTGCCTTTAGGTGCTATTCTCTATAGAAGGGCAAACTGGGGACGGATCAGCTGCCTTAGAAACATAGGGTCAAGCTAAGAGACTTTTCAAAGAGACCAATCCAGAAGCCTCTGGATTAACGAGCCCTGGAAGCATTTACCTCCGGCATCCTTATAGTGTGAGCTAATGAATCCACACAGCTTAAATCTTTTTTGTCAGGCATTCTGATAGCTGCAATTAATATGAGAGTTCTTATGGGGTAGTTATACTGATAATTGCTTTCATAACCATATAAAACTGTTAGAAAAGCATTAAGTTTAATTAAAATAATCAACATCATATTGATTATTGAGAAATAATTCCCTAGTCTTAAATCAATGTTACCAACTAGTGGAAGGAAAGAATTGATTGAACAAAGAAGTTTACAATACAGCACATTTAGTATGGTCCACTTACTGCAAGTGAGGAGAGGGGAGAGAGAGAATGGGAGAGAGTGTGAGTGAGAAAGAGAATATCTAGAAAGATATTGCCTCAAACTTAAATACTGTTTACCCTGAGTGGCAATTAAAATAAATTTTGTACTTTTTGAAAAAATTATTGTAAGCTCATCCCCACTTTTTTATGTTATTTAATTTTTTATTAATACCTAAATAAAAGCCAAAGCCATTTTCATTTTGGAAAAAAAATTAAACAAAAGAATGATAATTCAGGTTTATCTAATAAACTGTATTGAGTTTGGGAGAGAACATAAAGATATTCTCATATACTTATATGGAAGTGTAATTGGTGCAGATTTTCTGGTAAGTGCATCAAAGACTGAAAAATATGACTTTTTTTTTTTTACTGAGAAAAGCCACTTCTTGATCCTTGATGACTTTTCAGCTGCACAGTTTGGAGTAGCAACAACAACAACAAAAAGTAAAAACAACAACAAAAATCACTCTATGTCATTAGACCAACAGTAGTTCAATGGCATCCATACAATATAATACTCTCAGGTTAGATATATATCACATAGAGGGTGGTAATGGCATATTTAAACTTTTAAAATATGTATACGTATGTATATGTTATTTTCACTTCTGTGTAAATGTGTGTGTACAGGTACATTTCAGGCAAAAAATAAATACATTTGAAAGAACAATCTCCAAATTCTTAATGATGGTTTTAATTAGGGTAGAATATTATGGAAAGGTAAAGAACTTTCACTTTTTACTTGTACATGCTTTTATTTATTTTTTTTTCCAATGTTTATTTACTTTTGGGACAGAGAGAGACAGAGCATGAACGGGGGAGGGGCAGAGAGAGAGGGAGACACAGAATCGGAAACAGGCTCCAGGCTCTGAGCCATCAGCCCAGAGCTTGACGCGGGACTCGAACTCACGGACCGCGAGATCGTGACCTGGCTGAAGTCGGACGCTTAACCGACTGCGCCACCCAGGTGCCCCCATGCTTTTATTATTTGATTTTGCTTTGGGCTTATGTTAACTGTGTAATTTAAAGCTTTTTGTTGGCTGGGGGGTGCTTAGGTGGTTTGGTCAGTTCAGCATCAGACTTCAGTTCAGGTTATGATCTCACGGTTCTTGGGTTCCAGCCCCGCATTGGACTCTGTGCTGACAGTGCAAAGCCTGCTTGGGATTCTTTCTCTCTCTCTCTCTCTCTCTCTCTCTCTCTCCCCCCCCCCTTTCTCTCTGACTCTCCCCTTATTCCTGTGACTTATTCATTCCACAACAAGGAGCCTGCACCTCCCACTCCCCTTCACTCATTTTGCCCATTCCCCTGTCCTCTGGCAATCATTCATTCATTCTCTATATTTATGAGTCTGTTTCTGCTTTTGTTTGGTTAATTTTGTGTTTTAGACTCCACATATAAGTGAAATCATATGGTATTTGCCTTTCTCTGATGGACTAATCTCACGTAGCATTATATTCTCTAGGTCCCTCCATGTTGTTTCAAATGTCAAGATCTCACTCTTTTATAGCTGAATAATATTCCATCATATATATATACATACATATATATATATACACACACACATGTATTCCATCATATATATATACATAGACATCATATATAGACATGGGTTGCTTCCATATCTTGGCTATTGCAAATAATGCTGCAATAAACATAAGGGTGCATGTATCTTTTTGAATTAGTGGTTTCATTTTCTTTGCATAAATACCCAATTGTTTCTCTCCCTTTAAACTACGCTGCTAACATGCTCAGGAGACTAGCTGGTAAACCAGGATGTCTGTGTCGGGATCGACACTGAATGTTAATGTGAAAAGTTAGCTAGTGTGGCGACAGTAGTTGCAGAGGACGCTCTCTGCAGACGTGGTGGCTCTGGCAAGAGACCGGAGTACACAAGGCGGCCTGGTGTGTCATTTTTCAAAATAGGCGAGATTGTCTGTTTTTGCTTCGTATTATTTAACTTCTAGCTTCCCAACAAGATGAATCGTTATTAAATACAATTTTAATTTGCAATTTTCTTTTTATGTTTTAAAATGTTTCATTTATTTTTGAGAAAGAAAGAGAGAGCAAGCAGAGGAGGGACAGAGAGAGAGGGGGAGACAGAGAATCTGAAGCAGGCTCCAGGCTCTGAACCATCAGCACAGAGCCCACCATGGGGTTTAACTCAGGAACCACGAGATCATGACCTGAGCAGAAATGCTTAACCGACTGAGCCACTCAGGCGCCCTTAATTTGCAATTTTAATCATTAAGAACTTTCTTTTCTCAATAGACAAAGAAGTGAAGTATGTCTTTTCATTCTCCGTTTCATTCTCTAGACTCAACTCAATCCAATACTTGAGGAGTCCAAGTACCTACCATCACTTTCTCTGAGCACATACTTAAGTCCTTTGTAGGAGCTACCTTTTCCTAGTCTTCTTTTCACCCTCTCTTTTGACCGGGTGGTATCAAATGAAGATAATTCCATAAAAATTCAAAGAAAATCGATGTTTAATAATCAATAATTTTAACCATGGACTACACTTTTCACCTGTGAATGGATGGCAATTGCCTGAGCATTGTCTCTTCCTTTTAGGTATGAAGCAAGGTCTTTTGGCAAAACAGTTCAGAGAGTGTTTCTCCTTGTATTTAAGAGGATATTTCCTGGGGGGAGATCTCTATGTTGTATTTTTTTCCACCAGATCCCTAATGAAGAACAGAAGGTCAGTGAAGTGAACAAGTGAAAAAATAAACATGTAAATCAAGCATAACCAAGGTTAAACACCCAAGATGTTTAGTGTTACTATTTAAAGGCCAGAATATATGGATTAGTATTATAACCGTTTCCATTGCTTAATTCACTGCTTTAAAACTTGTCTGAAGCTTTTGCAAGAAAGGCTATTGGCCATGGGGTTCCTGGGTGGTTCAGTCTGTTGAGTATCTAACTAAAGCTCAGGTCCCAATCTCACAGTTTGTGAGTTTGAGCCCCACACTGGACTCTCTGCTGTCAGTGCAGAGCTGGCTTCGGATCCTCTGTCCTCCTCTCCCTCTGCCCCCCCCCCCACCTCCTGCTCTCTCTCTCTCAAAAATAAATAAACATTTATAAAGAAAGAAAGAAGAAAGAAAGGAAGAAAGGAAGAAGGAAAGAAAGAAAGAAAGAAAGAAAGAAAGAAAGAAAGAAAGAGAAAGAAAGACGAAATAAAGAGCGAGATATTGGCCAGATCAGGAGTCCATACTGAAGCACAGATATCGGTAGCATAATCCCTGTTTCCTAACAGAACCCAATGCTTACCACAGGCTTCATAAGCTCCTTCCAGTTAGTATCTTCAGGCCTCTAATGTGTGAGGTTTAAATCAGGTCATATTGTTTAGGTAATGCATTGCCTATTTCTGAATCAGTTGCCAGTCTGAGTTCTCCTTCATTCATTTCTCATCTTACTCTTTTCACTCATATAACCATTTTGTTTAGTTATCCATTATGATTTCACTAAAATGTTAGAAGAGGATATTTTTCCAATTTCCATTAAATTTGTATTAGCTTTGAATTTGTATTTAAAGCAAACTATTTTAAAATCTTGCATTAGAATGGTCTTTCATTTGTCCTTCTTAAAAGCTGGAATAAAGACCCAGAAATGTGTTAATTTATCCATCAAACATTCATTAAGTTCTGTAAAGGATCAGAGAAAAGTGGTGAGAAGGAATAATTAAAAAATCTAATTTAGATTTGGTGACATGGGAGAAAAAATAATTATGATAATATTCTCATACACAAAATAAGCAAAGAGACATATCCTTTTTAGGTAGATCCATAAAGCTAGGGAGAATATGAAACACACACACAAATTATTTCCTTTTCTGCCAAAATTATGGAAAAATCCATATTAACTAACCTGCCCTGCCTCACTGTATTTGATAGCCTTGAAATGTCTCATTTTCTTTACCAGTTGCAAGGTCTAATGGAAGCATATGCAATTGCAGTAACACTGTGAAGGGACACTGATAGGAGATTTATTTTAAATCTTGTGCGAAAGCTTGGTGCTCATTAAACTGGAGGATTAATAACACTCTCCACTAGAGCCAGGTATAATGCAGGCAGGCGTGCAGGTGTCTGAGTGCAGCTCTGCAAATCCTCCTTCATTTTGACCTGCTCCTTCCCTGTTATTCCAGTCTTAGCCTGTTTGAGGAGAGACTCCAAATCACGCCAAATTGCTCAGTGGACTTTGCAACTTGGCTATACACTCAAGGAAAGCAGAAAAGTAGCATGAAACTTCAATTTCTTATTTGACATTGCAAAGAATGGAGGAAGGACTAGTATTGTGGTGTCTAAGATGACAAATGGAAAGGAATTTTCTCCAATTGAGCTGAACAGAAATTATTGACTCAGCTTATGTCTACGCTAGAAATTATTAGATTCTCCTTTTTCTTAAGTACAGGATGCAAAAGGTCCATGAAATGAGTATCATTAGCTCACAAAGAGACAGTCTTAATGATAGAAGAGATTCTAAGAGAACATTTGGATGTGACTTAAGCAGGAGACTTAGGTGTATTTGTTAAAAAAAAAAAAAGGAAATGAAAAAAAGTGTGTTAGCATGAGTCACAACTCTAGATTTCTGTTTCAAGGTCTTACAGTCAAAAAGTTGTTTGTTTTTAATTGTATTTATATGATGTACTGATGTTTTCCTATATCCTTATTTATTCCTTTTCATGACAAAAAGCCTAGATTTTCCTTCTTTCCAATTTATAAAGAGCGAAGACTGAGAACATCATTCTAGAAATCTGGTTCCACCTTTATTATAAACACTGATGACACCAGGCAGGCTGCTGATATGTTTCTTTTAGTTAAGCTATGATAATGGTCTTGACAGTTAAAAACTATGAGTTGAACAAATCAATTGTGCTTGTACTCTTAAACAAAACTATCATAATGAAGAAGTAAATCCTATGAAATTTAAACTGTAGAATTCGGAAATGAACAGATTTAATGTTTTTTGTAGGTAGAAAGATGTTGAGCATACTACAGATGGCAGGCATCGTTAAATCCTTTCTTTGGTTGAAGTTTTAAAATCAATACAAAGAAAGTTGAAAGGGGTTTTAGTCAAGTATTTTAACTGCAAATTCTGCAAGAAAAACTTGTATTGGCTTTGGAATACATGTTATCTGAAACATTAAAAATCCCTCTATATTTTAATCCAATTAAAGATTAATTTTATGTAAGTATGCAATCTATCTAGATTTTTTTTTTCTCCAGACAGCTAAAATAAAAGGGAGTGGTACTGTAGAGGATTAAGCCAGATCAATGTATGGCAGTGGTAACCCTGAGTGACAGTTGAAATCATTATCTATGGCATTCTACTCCTCCCCTCCATATGCAATTCTTTTCTCCCAGTCTCACTTTCTCTTTCCCTCCCACTCTGTTATATTGTACTGCTGTGTGTTTCCTTTTCTGCAACTCTTTCTCTTCCCTTTGCCTGTATCTTAGAACTCATGGTGAGCCTTATAAAATATTGTTCAACAATTTCTCTGATTCTAAAATATAAAAGTGTTGTTGACTATTTTTTGCTTCATTAATTGCTTTCTTTTTCTGTCATGCCTGAAATCCCCAGAATTGTCTTTAAGATAATCCTTTAGAAGTGTCATATCAAAACCACCATATTGTGACCAACATTATTTTCTGCCTTCATTTGAATCCTGGAAAACAAAAAGGAAGATATGGGTTTGTGTGTGTGTGTGTGTGTGCGCGCGCGTGTGTGTATTTTCTTTTTTTTTCAAATCAGCTCTAGGAATAAGAGAGTGTTTTACTTTTTTGGAAAGGTTTTATCTCATTAGTTTTTTTTTTTTTTTCAGATGTTGAATTTGTAAGATGAGTTCTCACGTGGAGTAATAGAAAATATTTTTCATTTTCCAGATTTCAGGAAGAAAAAACATTTCCTTCCATTTTATGGAAAAAAGTATATAGTAATCTAGATATGCACATAAAACAATGAGACTTTACCAAGACAAAGAGAGTATATCTAATGGGAAGTCATTAAAATAGCACCTTCCGGGTGACACCTAGATATTTAGGTTGTAAGATAAAATTCTGGCCTAAACATGAGGTCTGCCACAGGCCTCTACCTCTCTCTACCACTCTTAGAGAGCAGAGTTGCATGCTCTCTAAGGGCCTCAGTGTCCTCATCTCTCAAATGAGCTACGTGGACTAAATGATTTCCCCCATCCTAGAAACAAGACCATAAATATTGAAACCATGGTACGTTTGGCAACATTTCTCATTTCAAGTTGCCAAGAGGGCTACTTGTCCACACAGACTGAGGTCACGATAATATTTTAATTTCATTGCATTCTTTAATGTTAATGCAGAGGTAGAGAAAATGAGGACCACTGTTCAGCTTCCATTCTGAGGAGAAATCATAGAAGTTATGTTGTTCTCTCTCTCCACCTGGTTAGCCATTGTTTTAGTGCATTTTAGACTGTGTCATATTGGAATCCCTATATGCCTTAACAGCAGTCAATCAGGAAATCCCTTAATGGTGCTCCTCTATTTTTATTACTAGTCCTAATCATATTTTTTCCTAATCACTTTTTTATTTGAACTAAAATCTCTGATGTTATTAGTATCATCTCTGTCTCCCAGTAGATGGTAATATAACTCAATTCAACAAATAACTGGGTAATCAAAATATGCTATAAATGCTATGCTCATGTAAATGGCAAGTGCTTCCTTAACAAGATCCAGGCATCGTGTTAAATGCTTTATTGTTAGCTCATATACTTTTTACAAAACTCAGCATCATTCCCATCTTAATAAATGAGAAGTTCAGATTATAAATAAGTGTTGGTAGATTTAGAACACAATGATCTTAGTCTGAAAAAATTTTTTGACTTTGAAATTCTTGGAATTTAAATTACAGATACTCATTGAACTTCACATTTCTATTGTTACATCTTTAGTGGAGCCCTGATCTGGCACTTTTGTCTGTTTTTTTGCAGTAAGTTTTGACTTAGGAGCACAGTAGAACTAGGATTTTGCTTTTCTACCTGACAGTATTAAATAACTAAGGATGTAAATACACAAAGTAAATTTTCAGTGATGACATGAAGAAAGAACATTCATTTTAGACCTCAAGCCATCCATATAGGATGTCTATGTGCACATCCAAAAGATAATCAAATTGACTGACAATAGCTTTCATTTCAGCTCCCTCATTGACTAATATGCTAAGTCTCTTCAACTGATTGCAAATATTACCCCCTAAGAGACAGCAGTGGCATAAAAATGTCTTCCCTTTATGTTTATGGTATATAGACAGTGTCTGTGTTCTCAACTGAAATTGTAGGGCTCATTCAGTCTGGAGTGCTCAATAGTAATAAGTTATAAATGATTTTATTCCAATTTTTTTTCCAGAGTCTATAATCACCTTGTTTTTCTACTAGAAACCTTTGTGTTTGAAGTAGGAAATATTTAAGGCAAGATATTTTTGGACTTACACTTTCTAAACGTTGTATGGAAGGCACTAAATGGCTTTCCCCTAGTGGGCTGTCTCATATTATAGAATGGCTTGATTCCATCAGACAGAGACTAAAAATGTACATGAACTTCTAATTTTAGGTTGCATCATGAGGGCTCATTGTGACATTTTCAATGAAGTTAAAGGCCAAAAAAATCCCTATCAGTGCAGTTTTCAATTACTAGAAAAGCAGCTAGACTTTGTCATACACCTTTCTAGTGCATGACCTGTCTAATATTCTCTTTTTCCCCATGTTATTTAACATGTAGGGCAAGTTTTGTGTATGTTGTAAGCAGAAATAAGGCTCATGTGAACATATTTAAAGGGCTAAAAGGACATTTGGATTTAAAAACAAAAAGGAATTAGATATTATATATCTAAGTGGACCAGGAACCTGCCCTCAATCTGTCCTTCTAAACCAGAGCTCACAATCCTATGTTCAGTGTTTTTGAAATCTCGCACAATGCCATATGCATGCTGTCCTTGCTCTTGTGGTCTGAATCTACCAGCCTTCGGTCTCTAAAAATCAAGTCTATTCTCCCACACAAAATCTTCATTGAACAGTTCTGCAATTCTCACTGATTTTGAGCTTCCATTTTTGGTATTGTTGCTAGTCAGTTTTAATGATGTACTATTGGTTGTCAAACAATGAAACCATTTTTCTTATTCAGCACAACAGAACTAATGCTTTTAAACTTAACAGGAACCCATGGGGGAAGGGAAGAAAAAAAAAAAAAAAAAGAGGTTAGAGTGGGAGAGAGCCAAAGCATAAGAGACTGTTGAGAACTGAGAGCAAACTGAGGGTTGATGGGGGGTGGGAGGGAGGAGAGGGTGGGTGATGGGTATTGAGGAGGGCACCTTTTGGGATGAGCACTGGGTGTTGTATGGAAACCAATTTGACAATAAATTTCATATATATAAAAAAAATGAGTATTCTTCTTCAAAATCATTCCTATTAGGGAGTATAATAACTCTTGTGATGGAACCCACCTGTCCCCATCACGATGTAGGACACATATTCTTCTGAAATACCTCCTGAGCTGGCTTCTCAGCCTGATAAGAAAGCAGGCATAAACACACGATGATTGCATAATACATAACCAGTAGAGGTTTTCTTTGTTTCTCATTTTCTCATTTGTTTTTCCTCTGCTTACAACGTTTCCTCCTTTCTTTTTGTGTGGTGATACCACAACAACACCTAAGACAAGATTTCTGAGTCAAACTTTGGATATTAGTAGAAGACTAAAATCACCTAGATGAGATACAGTTTTTCTGTTACTACAAATTTATTTTCTTTTAATGCATTAAAAAAAAACATGATGATCTACTGTTATTTTTTAAAACCATTGTAATATGAATTTTTGGCCATGTAAGAAGTAACCAGAACATGATGTGTTCTCTACAATATTCTTTATATAATGATGATCTTTGATGGTCCAAAACACTGTGCATGAAATCCTAAGAAACTCCTTCTTGGTCAGTGTTTAACTCAGCATCTTGTGAATTGTGTAATGAGACTTGTTTTACTAGATTCCTAGGCCACTGAGTAAATTAGTGAAGACTGAAGATGTAAGCAGTAAACAAAGTTACTTTATGATCTTACCCTTTGTTTGAATTCCTTTTTTTGAATAAAACAGTGAAACAACACATAAACCTAGTGACCACTGAGCTTTCTCCTAAGGCTAAAGAATGACTCCTTTTCTCTTTCTTCCAGGAAGAGAGCACTCTACTGTATCACTTGCTGACATCTACTAAGGAAAGAGTTATTTTCCCCCTGACTTTCCTTGTTCCTGTCAGGCTGAGCATCTTTATTACTGCCCACTGATTCCTTCCTGTTTGACCATGTGATGGGCACAACTAACAGCTTGGGGATCTCTATGCCACTTCATCTCCCTCCCATTGGAGGAAAGGGTTATAAAAGGCAACATTAAATGAGTTATGGGAATTAAAAGCAAAAATGAATTATTGGTACCTGATCAAGATAAGCTTCTGCACTGCAAAGGAAACAATCAACAAAACTAAAAGGCAACTGATGGAATGGGAAAAGATATTTGCAAATGACATATTGGACAAAGGGCTAGTATCCAAAGTATATAAAGAACTCACCAAACTCCATACCTGAAAAACAAATAATCAGTGAAGAAATGGGCAGAAGACATGAATAGACACTTCTCCAAAGAAGACATCCAGATGGCCAACAGACACATGAAAAGATGCTCAACATCACTCCTCATCAGGGAAATACAAATCATAACCACACTGAGACACCACCTCATGCTTGTCAGAGTGGCTAAAATGAACAAATCAGGAAACTATAGATGCTGGCGAGGATGTGGAGAAACAGGAACCTTCTTGCACTGTTGGTGGGAATGCAAACTGATGCAGCCGCTCTGGAAAACAGTGTGGAGGTTCCTCAAAAAATTAAAAATAGATCTACCCTATGACCCAGCAATAGCACTGCTAGGAATTTACCCAAGGGATACAGGAGTGCTTATGCATAAGGGCACTTGTACCCCAATGTTTATAGCAGCACTTTCAACAATAGCCAAATTATGGAAAGAACCTAAATGTCCATCAACTGATGAATGGGTAAAGAAGTTGTGGTTTATACATACAATGGAATACTACTTGGCAATGAGAAATAATGAAGTATGGCCTTTTGTAGCAACGTGGATGGAACTGGAGAGTGTTATTCTAAGTGAAATAAGTCAGGCAGAGAAAGACAGATACCATACATTTTCACTCATATGTGGATCCTGAGAAACTTAACAGAAGACCAGGGGGGAGGGGAAGGGGAAAAAAAAAGTTACAGAGAGGGAAGGAGGTAAACCATAAGAGACTCTTAAATACTGAGAACAAACTGAGGGCTGATGGGGGGTGGGGGAGCAGGGAAAGTGGGTGATGGACATTGAGGAAGGCACCTGTTGGGATGAGCACTGGGTGTTGTATGGAAAGGAATTGACAGTAAATTATATAAAATAAAATAAAATAAAATAAAATAAAATAAAATAAAATAAGTTAAATGAGTTTATGTGTGCATTTGACACAATCAAAAGTTAAAACTCTACAGACAACTGGAACTCTAACCTGAGAGGAAACTCTTGACCATCACTGCCAATATAACCTGTAGAGAACAATAATATCTAAACACTGTATGTTCTTGAGATTGACTATACATATTTAATATTATAACTCATCTTACATATATCTGTGAACACAGTGACCTTGTGTTAAAATTTATAATGGTTTCTGTAGATTTATGTGGTTTCTACAATGATAGAATAACATAGACAAGGATTGTTGGAAGGATAAAGCCCCACTGACCTAAGCAACGCAAAATGGCACTTTATTTTATTTATTTATTTATTTGCATTTTTTCTTAATTGATAGCAATGTTTGGTTTCTGGACACACGCAAAATTATTCTTATCAAAAAAAGCTACGGATAAAATGTAGAATTCAGACAATATAACTTTAAAATATTTCTTTTTTTAAAATATAATTTATTATTGAATTAGCTAACATACAGTGTACACAGTGTGCTCTTGACTTCGGGAGCAGATTCCCGAGATTCATCACTTACATACAACACCCAGCACTCATCCCAACAAGTGCCCTCCTCAATGCCCATCACCCATTTTCCCCTCTCCCCCCCCCGCCATCAACACTCAGTTTGTTCTCTGTATTTAAGAGTCTCTTACAGTTAGCCTCCCCCTCTGTTTGAATCTAATTTTTACACTTCCCTTCCCCCTTGGTCTTCTGTTACATTTCTCAAATTCCACATATGAGTGAAAACATATGATATTTGTCTTTCTCTGACTGAGTTATTTCACTCAGAATAATACCATCCAGTTCCATTCATGTTGTTGAAAATTGCAGGATTTCATTCTTTCTCATTGCCAAGTAGTATTCCATCGTATATATAAACCACATCTTTTTTTATCCATTCATCAGTTGATGGACATTTGAGCTCTTTCCATAATTTGAGTGTTGTTGATAGTGCTGCTATAAACATTGGGCTACATGTGCCCCTATGAATCAGCACTCTTGTATCCTTTGGATAAATTCCTAATAGTGCTATTCCTGGGGCATAGGGTAATTTTATTTTTAATTTTTTGAGGAATCTCCACAGTATTTTCCAGATTGCCTGTACCAGTTTGCATTCCCACCAACAGTGCAAAAGGGTTCCCGTTTCTCCATATCCTTGCCAACATCTGTTGTTTCCTGTTGTTAATTTTAGCCACTCTGACCTGTGTGAGGTGGTATCTCCATGTGGCATGTGGTTTTGATTTATATTTCCCAGATGATAGACAATGTTGAGCATCTTTTCGTGTGTTCGATGGCCATCTGGATGTCTTCTTTTGAGAAATGTCTATTCATGTCTTCTGCCCATTTCTTCACTGGATTTTTTTTGGGTGTTGAATTTGGTAAATTCTTTATAGATTTTGGATACCAACCCTTTATCCTATATGTCGTTTGCAAATGTCTTCTCCCATTCCGTCGGTTGCCTTTTAGTTTTGTTGATTGTTTCCTTTGCTGTGAAGAAGCTTTTTATCTTGATGAGGTTCATTTTTGCTTTTATTTTTCTTGCCTTCAGAGATGTGTTGAGTAAGAAGTTGCTGCGGCTGAGGTCAAAGAGGTTGTTGCCTGTTTTCTCCTCTAGGGTTTTGATCGCTTCCTGTCTCACATTTAGGTCTTTCATCCATTTTGTGTTTATTTTTGTGTATGGTATAACAGAATGGCACTTTAGGTTTATAAAGGGCCACTGTGACTAGTGATGGGGATGAGATCAAAAAAACAGATATTGTATAGAAAAAGAGAGTAGTACCCAAATAAGGAAACTTACCAGGAAAAAGTCAAATTCCTTGAAGACCATGAACAAAGTGATAGAACTTGATATGTTTCTGTGAATGTTTCCTAAAAATAAAGTGGGTTGAGGAGGGAAGGACTGAGTTGAGAGAAAGAAATCTGAGACTTGGTTTGAGAATTAAGCTGTGAATTTTAGCTTTCAATTTAAGCCTTTAATTTTATGCCTTTTCAGGCTCTCAGTGACTGTGAACCTGAAGGTAGGGTGCTAATCATCCCAGGAGTCTCACTGACTCACTTATTCACACGCAAATAGAATTGCCATTCTAGTGGTGAGAACCCACCATTTGTAGCTGCTGTCTAAACATGAAATACTTCTTGAATAACATTTTTACTTGAAATTACTTACTGGATAAGTATGTTTCCTACATCATGACACTGCCCTTCTGACAATGTATGTCATTTCATTACACAATATATTTCATTTGTACACATAAAATTGAAATGTGTTTTCATTGAATTTAAATGTAAAAGGTAATTTTTCCGCTTTGATTGCGTCTATGGTATTATTCACAGAAAGAAACATTTGAAAAAAATACCTGCAAAATAGTTTAATCCATGGGATGGGAGTTGGATAAGGATCTGATTATCTACAAATGGTATTTTCTTTAGTACTTTTTCACCTGTTCTTCATGGGTGGTGCCTTTTGCCACAGTGAGGAAAATCTGACAAGTTAACAGGTGATTAATCAAGTTTTAATCAGTGAAATAGCTTGGCAGGTCTAATTCCTGGTGAGAGGTCAATAGTAAAACCTCAGTATCTCAGTCCAGGGTGCGACTATATTAACCACTGTGGTCAAATTCCTATTTATTACGGTGTTTGAGACAGGAAAATATTGCACTGCCAAATGATTATTTTTTTTAAGAGAGAAAATAGCCATGCAGCACAACTTTGGAATACTTCTCTTTACTTTGTGTCAAAAAGGCATGCTATTAAATCCTGTAATGGAAGTACCACTTCTTCCACCTTTCCTCAGCAGTCCAAAATGTCATGCGATGAGAATTTAATTGGACTAAAGTGACTATTTGACATGCAGAACTGAGCTGTGTCATCAAGACTCCACAGGTAGTGAACGCTTGGTAACTGATGGGTGGAAGAGAATGTACATCCTAATAAGGGGTCAAAGGACTTCAGGAGTTCTTCTATGTAATTACCTGAAGCCTCAGGTGAGATGGTGCATGTCAAATAAGAAAATCACAATTCTATCGCTGAAGAACAGGGGCATCATATACAAAAAATAAAAACAAAGAGCTGAAGCCAAAGTTATCTAAAACTGGGTTATTTTGTGATAGGCTTTTAAAAGGTTATCTTCAACTGAAGCACAGAGTGAAAACTTTTTCTAATACTAATTTTGTACGCCGAGATGAGTCACCACTTCATTGGCTAAACTATTCATAGCAGGTTTTGTTCCATAATTGTTTGTAGGGAGGTAGGTTTTACTTTAATAAAATTGATCACGTGTAATAATAGGCCATACACTTTATGAGATTACCGATATAAACTTCCAAATGCCTTTGCCTATTCTATAATAATAAATATGGTTAGAATTTATTTATTTGTTCCGGTTATACGAATAAGAAATGGAAACTTTAAATTAATTTGCATTTTCCAATAAACTGAGCACTAGCCCACGTAAGATAGTCAAATATTAATGTAACACTGGAGTGGCACAGACCAATACTTTGTGCCTTGAAAAAGTCCCCTTTCCAGAACATGTGATTGCATTTGCTCATCTCTTACTTGCATGCTATTATTTTTAGAAAAGCTTTCCTTTATTAACCTCAACACTTTATTTTAATAACCAGATAATTAACCACAGTAGTAATTGAATTGCTTAAAACTTATAAATTAATTAGGTTCTAATAGTTCCTTTAAAGTCGGTTTTTCAGAAAAGAATGTATTTTTAATATAATCAACATCAATAGGTGTTAAATTTGGAAGCTGGCTCACACAAGTCTAATTAAGGAAGGGAAAAGTCCTGGAAGAAAGAAGCACGTGCTAGATATATGAAGGGTATTTATACCATGACTTTTATATTTATCTGTGTCCCTGTGCACAACCCATTTAGAGATTTGAGTTGCAATACCAAGAAACTGTTCCTCCTGCTGAGTTCTTTAGTGGGATCAGGTGGATACCAAATTCAGCATCAGGATAGTTTAACCTTTTCAAAAGGAAGAACTTCTAACAGTTTTCCTTTATCAGAATTGGTGAAAAACAGGAGGTAGGAAGAGCAGAGAAGAGGATCAGAGGAGATTTCAGAAGAAAGGAAGTTAGAGCTGGAGGCAAGAGGCATGAGGGGTTAGTAAAGTTCCAGTTGGAACTGGTCCAGTGGTGCTCTCGGCAAAAGACAGATTGGAAAGTGGCCGATTCTAGAGAAAAAGGAAGGAAAGGTTGAGGGGCTGACAGGTGGAGCTGGCTATGTGAAGAAACTCAAAGGGCAGCATCTGAGGGAGGAAACAGTAGGTATATTTATGTAGAGGCAGTTCAAGAAAAAAATTTCTCCTGGGGAATTATCAAAAATAACAGTGATCACACATAGAGGAAAAGATTACACGCTCATGGGAGTGTGACCTCACACAATTTTGAAGAGTCTATTCAAGGGAGTATATACTTCTGCAGTAATGAAGTATTGGAGTTCAGTGTTTGAATATGAATACTGAACATGAATAAAGAGTAAGCCTAGTAATAAGGGAGACTCAGAGTGAGCGGAGGCCCAAGGTGAAGTTGAACAATACACTAAGTGCCTTCCTGGACCCCAGCAACGAAGAACACTGAACTATGTTTCCTAAAAGTGTGTTATGTTTTTAATATTTATTTATTTTTGAGAAAGACAGAGAAACAGAGAAACAGAGCAGCAAGGCAGACAGGGAATGAGACACAGAACCTGAAGCAGGCTCTAGGCTCTCAGCTGTCAGCACACAGCCCAACGCGGGGCTCAAACTCATGAACCGTGAGATCATGACCTGAGCCGAAGTCAGACGCTTAACCGACTGAACCACCTAGGCACACCATGTGTTGAATTTTTAATATGAATTTATTAACTTCTTGCCTCTGCCTAAAAACTCTATGATTTTATAGTAATTTAGTAATAGAGATAAAATAAAGACACATGATAAAAAAAAAGTTTTGGGGGAGCAGTGACAAGATGGAGAAATGACTTCTTGCTAGTCTTTGTAATCACAACAGATAAAATCCCTGAAATACATAAGAATATATAATATGATATAAATTATTATATAAATAACTAAATAAATAAATTATAAAAATATATAAATTATAAATATACACACACACTCTGAAAGGTGTTGAGAAGACGGAAGACTGGTTAGACTTCAGGACTCAGTGGTAAGTTCCCTGGGCTTTCTTTCAGCTCCATATGTCCCAGACTGACTATTGGAGAAGCCAACAACCTAGAAAATTACAACATTGTTTGATATGGTTCTCATTGTATTTTGAGCTAATACTGAAGATGGTTATATTATAATGGGGAAGAGTAGAGGGACTAAAAGGAAAGTGAGTGTTCTAGACTTCACCGGAATTAGTAACACGATACATTGGTAAACTGTGATCATTTATGTATGTATAATATCATGCCTAGGGCAATCACTAAATGTCTATATAAAGAGATACACTAAAAAAAAAAAAAGAAAGAAAAAAACCCACTATAGATAAATCAAAATAATTCATTCTATAGGGAAATGTTAAGGGAATGATCTGCTATTGCATGTTCAGTGTAATGGCTTCCTTCCCATTGCTAAGAGGAAAGGCCAGGAGGGGAATCCTGAGTTACGTCATCTGTCTTCACCTGACACTTTTCCTATGCATTATGTACTTTCTGTGAATTGCTGAAATGTTCAGTAAACAGGAGTACATTTACCATCAACTGACTTGCAGGGTTATTGCCACAACTTTTATAAAGAGTTATTTTTATCATCCTTAATCTGCTTGTATATTATATTGATATAAACACAGTCAACCTTCCTCCATGAGGAGTGGAGACAAAAGAGATTTTTATGTTCAGATGGTCATTACCAGTGTTTTGCCCACCCCCACCTTAACATCTTTTTGAGGTATAATTAATACACAATTTACTGCACATAATTAAAGTATAAAAGAGTTGTTTGATTTCATCTATATAACACTCTACACATGAATACAAGTCTACATATGTTATCTACCAGATGTGATAAAATTGCCTAGAATTATTCACACATTGTGTCCATGTATATATCTAATTTTGACATTATACTTCAGTTACATAAAATGTCACCTTTGAGGAAGATAGGGTTCCAGGGAAAAAGGACCTCTGTGTGCCATTTTTGTAACTTCCCATGAATCTGTAGTTATCTCAAAACAAAAAGCAAAAAAAAAAAAAAAAAAAAAAAGATAAAAAAGAAAAAAAAGAAAAAAAAGAAAACCTGCATTGACAGAAACAAATGACTATATATTTCATGGTTCCATCCATATAAAGTTTTAGAAAAGCAAATCTGTAGAGACAGAGAACAGATCAATGATTGACCAGAGCTGGGAGTAGTAGAACAGTAGAAAAGATTGATCATAAATGGACATGAGGGAATTTTGATAGGCGATGGAAAAGTTCTACAACCGAATTGTGGTGATAGCTACACAAATCCATAAATTCACTAAAACTCATTGAATTGTATACTGTCAGTGGGTGCATTTTATGCTATGTAAAGTATACTCCAATATACTGTTAAAAAATGCACGATCATTGTGACAGCGGAAAAATAAGGTTATGCTGAACTTTTATTAACTTTTCTTTGAGAATTTAGTATTATTTACATTTTGAATTACATAGTGTCTGTATAGGAGCCGGGGGAAGATGTCAACAGCTTATCTGTGCCTTAGGCCTCTGGAGGTCTTTTCTAAGCACTGGTGTGCACATGTCAAGGCAGATGGCATTGGAAGGAAGCCATGTGGGATGCACTGAAGGGAATCTTTTATCCCTGTAGCTGCACTGGTTAAGAGTTATTATCTTATCCTATTGAGAGAGGAAAAGACACTGATATCAGAATCTATTATATATCCTTTACAGTTTGCTGTCTGTGGATATATATTTCATACATATAGGAGGCTATAAAATAGCTGTCATTGCATTGTGCGCGCTCATTCATTGTCAACAAATCATTTTGTCATCTTTACAAAGCCCTAAGGAAAAAGACAAACGTTCACGCAAACAAACAAAAACCCTCTAACCTCTATAATCAGAGCTGACTCTGTCTGACTACTTAGTATCAGGATTCTAGCGCCCAGCATGAGAAAATCAGGCCAGGGTCACACTTCGCAAACTCTGCCCCGAAGAGATTTATTTCTGCCCAGATGTGTTTCACTTAATATGGCAACATTTTTATACTTCTATCATTTATTTATTACCCTGAAATGTAATAGTCTGTTTATGTGCTCCACCAGACTGTTAGTTCGGGGCGTAGTGGGAGGTGGGGGAGGTGGGGTTATCTTCTGTATCCTTAGAACCTGTGAGAGGATGCAGCACATAAAAGTTGCTGACTACATATTTGTATAATTGATTAGCAGTTAATGGAGAGGCTGCCGTAAGGGAAAATAGATACCTGGATAAAATCAGGAGGTCAGGCCTTCCCTGCAGATTTCAAATCTACAACATATTATTCGTAAAACACAAAGTTAAAGTAAATCCTTAGGGGTTTTAACATCTTAGATGAAACAAAAACTGTGTCATATCACAGAGGTAGGAATCCAAACTTATTTAAGAGTGTGTGAGCTGGAATAAGTATTTGAAACATAAAATCAGATATAAAAGGCAGTTAAACCAGAGATGGTCCTAAAAAACAAACAAACAAACAAAAAACAAAAACCAAAAAAAAGCAAGAAAACAAAAACCAATGCAGCAAGTAAAAAGTCTACGATAATTAGGTAGAACGTGGCAGTGATGATAACACAATTCTGAAGTAGGTTGTGTATCTCTCACATAAATAAATTGCTAATAAAGAAATAAACCTAGATTAAAGCACAAATTATTTTCCCCACTCAGATCAAAACTACCTGCTATTATCTGTATGTCTGTCCCCAGACATACAGATTTATATATGTATACATACATACATAAATTTATTGTATGTATTAATTGTACAATACAATTTATTGTAAGCTTAACACCCAAGGGTGATGGTATTTGGAGATGGGGTCTTTGGGAGATATTAAGTCATGAGGGTGGGGCCCTTATGAATAGGACTAATGCCCTTGTAAAAGAGGCTCCAGAGAGATCCCTAGCCTCATCTACCATGTGAGGACATCGCAACAAGTTGCCAACTGTTAACCAGAGTGACAGCAGTCACTAGAGCAGGGTCATGATGGTGTCTTGATCCTGGATTTCCCAGCCTCCAGAACTATAAGAAATAAATTGCTGTTGTTTAGAAGCTACCCAGTGTGTGGTACTTTGTTATAGCCTCCTGAACAGACTAAGAAACTACCACATTTTATATGTCATATGTAGAGATTTAAAAGAGGGATGTCTTAGTCTGTTTGGACTGTCATAACCAAATACCATAGACTGGGGGACTTAAACAACAGACATTCATTTTCTTCCAGTTCTGGAAGCTGGAAGTCCAACATCAAGTTTCCAGCTGATTTGGTTTCTGGTGATAACTCTTTTCCTGGTTTGTAGATGGCCCCCTTTTTGTCCGTGTCCTCATATGGCAGAAAGAGAACTCTGGTGTCTTTTCATCTTCTTACAAAGACACAAGCCCTGTTAGGTTGAGGCTCCACCCTATGACCTCATTGAACCTTTATCACCTCCTCAAGGACACATCTCCTCATACAGTCATATTGGGGGTTAAAGCTTTAATATATGAACTTTAGAGTGATACATATCAGTCCATAGCCAACAGTTGAGATGGAAATCCAGATAGTACATATTAAATCTTTACTGCGGGCCAACACCTTGAGATGGGCACTTTTGTTGAATTCTCTCCATAAAGCTGCAGAATAGCTTTATATGGACCTACGTGATTCATTAAGAAACAATGGTGAAGATGTCAATTATGTTTACCAGGGTTTCACAGCAACTAATAAAGAGGGTTAGGACTTGTGCCCAGGTCTTCTGACTTAAAAGTTAATTTTCCTACTTTATAAACTTTTAGAGAAATGATAGGTAAGTAAAGTAAATATTCTAGCATGTGATTATTTCATTCCCATACTTTTCCCCCGATTTTTTATACATGGGATATTTGATCTCATGAGTTTTTCCTGTTAATATGCTCTGTGCCTCCTCAACTAAACTTCAAGTTCAGACAGAGCCCAAGTGAACAGCTCCTATACACGCTGACAACCTCCCACTAAAAGCTCCTACATCTCTGTTTTTCTTCTTGGGGGCTTTAACCAGTACCATGGAAATTGCTGAGTCCAAGATTGCTGAGCTCAGCTATACCAGGGATTTAACACACTCAGGTGCAAACACACAGACATAAAAACTCATAAGAACCTTGAACAATATTTTCAATAAAGGACAGTTCTGAGGATGGTTCTACAAAATTCCTCCAAGAGTCCCCAGATGGATTGAACCCCAGTGGCCCATAGTAGTTACATATTTATTATTCTTCTCCCTACTTCTAGCTCTTGCTTCCTGAGATTACCTCCCAGACATACTCCCTGCACTCAAGTCCTTATCTCTGGATCTGCCTCAGGAGCTCAGATACATTCCCTGAATGATGACCTCTTCATCATTTCACCTCCAATCTAAAAAACCTACATTAATTCTTCTAATACCAAAATACTCTTAGAATTTATATTCTAGAGTTTATATATTATATATATTTTATATACTTTATATGTTATTTATATTCTAGAGTTTATATATTATATATATTTAGTATAATACCTAAATACTCTTAGAAAAATACATCAATTTGTTTATAGCAATTAATTAAAATGGCATTGCATTACAGTACAGATTTGGAAAAAAAGATATATTATTTTAAGCAGTTATAATGTTTACAGAAAAGCCATTTTCTTCATCTTTATCATCATGATCATCATCTTTATCATCATCATCCCAAAAACATTAATGTCCAATGATTCTACAACTATTGTTTTTCATCCCATGAGCGACATTTCCAACTTCATCCGTGGCAAACAAAGTTGTAGTAATCTGCATCTTTGTAATACTGGTTACATCTGTAAAGGGTATTAATAGAGTTCCCCATCGCTGTCATATGCATTCTCTCATTTGTACCTCATAGCTATGAGTTAAATAGGATAGATATTATACTTTTATACATGAAGATAAAAATTTTGGAGAAACTAAGTCAAATGTAGTTACTCTACATATTTTTTCATATAAACAAAAATATAATGATTTGTAATCCGTAATTCATTGTTGCACAGCACTGCGTTGTCTTATTTGTAATAATTACATCTTAAAAAGCTACATGGACTTTTAGACTAATTGTTTATTTCCTGGTTACTCTAATTCATATACCAACTCCTTACCACTCAGAATACTAAAACAAACCCAGTTTCTTCAGTCTGGATCTCTTGCTTTCTCTAAGATTAACGTCAATATTACTTTTAATAGCAAGCAATTTTTTCTGAGATATTCAATGTCATATCTACTCAATCTAGTTTGATATCCAATAGAAAATGTGTCAATACATCATGACTTAATATATATTATATATCATATATTAATGATATTATTAAAATTTTACATATTAACATAATTTGTTAAATGCATATTTAATAATAATATTTAACATATATAAAGACTCCTACATCCCAGGACCATCCTGACTTCCATCATGCCTTGTACCGCACCAACCTCTTGCTACCCAACAACATTATCGGGAGCAGTAGCTGCTAGCCATAGCAGGGCATGGCCCTCTTCTCAAAAGGACAGTTATACACTCCAAGCTTTTTGAAAATAGGTTAGTGTAGAACCAGACTGTTTGGGGAAAATCCATCTTTCCACTTGGGTTTCTCTCCCTTACTTTCATACTGTTCCCACACCTACATGTCTGGCACCAGAGGTATGGTTTTTTGTTGTTGTTGTTGTTGTTTTGTTATTTTGTTTGTTTTGTTTGTTTGGGGGTCTTTTGGCCTGCACCAAGCAATTCGGTGGCACAAGCTGGGTGTGTTTAACAATAATTTAACTAAATTGTGATAATATCTCCCTAGAGATGGCATCAGACCCACTGGTTAAGGGCTCAGTTCCACAAAACTGCCTTCTTCCAAATGGCAAGATGGTAATTATAAGTAGTAGGTCCTCAGATTACCCACAACTTCTGCCTGACTTGGCTATGAATCAGAGGTTCCCGTGACTCCCTCCTCAGGTACAATTAATTTGCTAGAGAAGCTCACACAATTTAGGGAAATACTTATGTTTACCAATTTGTTAAAGGCTATGCCAATGGATATGGGTCAACAGTCAGATGAGATCCATGGGGCAAAGTCTGAGAAGGTCCTCAGCACAGGAGCTTCTGTCCTTGTGGAGTTGGGATATATCACCATCCCAGTATGTGAATGGGCTCACCAGTCTAGACACTCTCTGAACCCCAGGATTTTTATGGAGGCTTCATTATGTAGGCATGATTGATCGTGAACTCCATTTCCAGCCCTTCTTTCTTTTTAAGAAAATGGGAGCAGGGCTGAAAATTTCAAGCTTCTAATCATGGCTTGGTCTTTACAATGAACGGACTTCATTCAGAAGCCAGGAGACCACATAGTGCTGACTCATTAGAATAAAAGATATGCTTATCACTTAGAAAATTACATAACTTTTAGGAGTTCTATGCCAGAAACCAGGGACAGAGACCAATATATATTTTCTATTATCTTATATAGACATAATTGTGTTCTTAGTAAATGGTATTTGTGGTCAAGTTGATGTTATAAACAGGGAGATATATTCAAAGAGAGGATTTATGGAACATATAGAAACAGGGTGCCATCCTAGGATTCTGACACAAGACCTTCCTGCAACAAATTTCTTTTCCTAATTCTACAACCATATTCTGATAAATGGGATGAGAGATGAAACTCCATCTTGTATAATCCATATTTTTATTAATTATGCTGAATAGTATAAACAAGGTATTCAGAGTGAAAATCATTGAGCAGAATTCAGATCCCTCAGGAGTTAAATCATGTCCCTAGGTCTGATCCACTTAACTGATAAATATCTTTTAATGGCATTTAATATGTTGCCTTTGTTTCTATTACATTTGATTTATTTAGACAATAGATTGACACAGCTGTATAATTTAGGAAGAAATTACTTCATATATATATATATATATATATATATATATATATATATATATACACACAACAGAAAAACTCTTTACCAGAAAGAAAAACTTCATATTAAATAAATCATTCTGTCACCAGTCTGCTTGATAATACCAATGACATTGAGACTGTTAACTAATGAACCAGCATAACCTCAAAATTAGTATGACACACTATAGTTTTAAATAAGACTTTAATTTAAATGGTATCAAGTCCTCAGAAGAATTATTTTTGGTAAAACTTTTCAATGCAGCACAATTTCTCTATTTTACTTTTTAAAAGTTTTAGAACTATTTTTTTTTTCCTTACCAATTTGATCACTAAGCTTTAGTATCAAAGGTATCTGACAAGAAACAAGTGGGGTTGAAATTTGGACTTATTATTCCCTCGGTTCTCCTTATACGTGTCATAAAGAACAAAGACTCAAGACTTATCCAGCATCAGAGCTTCATTCCTTCCTAGTGTCACTTAGGCTGTTGGGTTTCACTGAGGAACCCACTGAAGTGGAGATCTGATAAAGAAATAATAAGGTTAAAACAAGACATTCATACACAATGAAACCTTAGTGAATAGTCAAGTGGTAAAAATGAAGTGCTTACCTACTTTATACAAAAAGACTGAAATAAAATGATTGCCTGACTTGTTAAATAAAAAAACTTATAATGTCAATAAACATTCCTCAATATGTGTTAGCGTCTTGCACTGAGCAAAACTCTTACGGAGCAGATGTGACTAGAATGTTTGTCATTGAAATGTCTTCACTTTAGAAGATGACTTACAAGCTGTAAACCCTCGTATAAGTTATTATCATGCCTGTCTTTCTTATATCTGATACTTCACGGGGAATAACAATTTCCTTTGTTTGGTTTTTATTGATTCAGTCAGTGTTGTATGTTTGTTTATTTTCTTTTCTTGTGATTCTGTCACCAGGACCATTCAAAGCAGAAGATACTGAGATAATAGGCCGATTAAATCACTGGGAGCATTTGATTAATTCTTATGGAAACTTCCAAAAAGAAAAATATTTACTCATTTAATTATTAAATTCCTAAAAAGTACATAAGAGAAAGCCTCTTTATGGTTTGTTAGACTATCATAATACTTGTCCTTAAGCAAGTAAAACTCAGGGTAATCTTTGCAGGTACATTTATTCACCTACCAATGAGATTAAAAATCCTCTGTTAACTTTTTTAGTGGTACAGAATTAACAACTAAATTATGTTCATGTTTTATGTCTTAACTATTGTGGATTTTTTTTCTAATTACAAGGTATGTATCAATGTAGGAACTGGCAAAAATTCAATATAGAAGAAAAAAATAGAAAAGCACCTACTATCTCACCACTAAAGACATATTGTTTCCTGCTGACCGGACATGTAAATTCCTTAAAAACAGGGTAACTGTTGACATTTTATTACATTTACTTGCATATGCATATACATATACATACATACCAACCCATAGTTGAGATAATTTATAAATATTTTGGAGATACTATGTAACTAGCTTATAATATTTTTGTATTAGAATTCATTATGCAAATATGTCATAATTTATTCAAATATTCTATAATTAAAATTACTTCCCACTTCTGTTTTTATATATAATCCTATGATAATTATTTTTATACTTAAAATTTCGTTTATATTTCTGACATTTCATCAAGGTAAATTATAATAGAATTCTTAGGACAAAGTAAAGTTTCAACTCTTGGAATCTTTATTGCCAAATTATTTTTGTAATATTTCTTACATGGGCTTTGAAATATACTGACTTCTGCTAAATATTTCATTATAGCATGCTAACCTCAAACTGTTTTTGCCTTTGAATTTCTCTATTCTTCCTCTATGTTGCAATGGAATTATGAAAAGTATGAGGACAATTTGCTACCATTAAAAATGTGACAAAAGTCTGTGTGCCACCATTTATCTCTAAGTAAATAATGAGACACTTGATTCTACTTGTATATTGGCCAGGAATACAGAGCTATAGTATTAAAATGCTGTTCAGTTGAATGCATTCAATTAAAAACATAACTAATCTTCATAACATTTTTAAATCAACTCAAAATGTTCCTGTTTACTAGCCACAACATGACAGCACTCTGGAAATTCACTGCAGAAGACAACAATAGATCTTGAAACTTTACAGAGTTGTCACATCCTTACTGTTTGACAATCAGGTTGAATAAGATTAGAGTCATATGTCAATTTGAATCAAAGACTTCTAGATAAAGCCAAAACCATTGCTGGAAACAATGAACCATAACATCATCAGCTAAATTTTGCTGCCTCAGAAGTATCTTGTCAAATGATGCACAAATAGACAAGGGACTAGGAAGCATACCAAGATACCCTGACCATCTGCTGGTAGATTATCAGAGTTTGGTGCCAATAAGGCAGTAAATGTAACATCAAGGTCAGCATCTAAAAGGTTATGGCACTATATTTTCAAGAACCATTATGTAGATTCAGACCTAAACATCCTCCCTGAGCTAAAATCAAAATTTTTAGCTGCATTTTGCATATTACATTCAGTGTCAAGTATGTGAACAATCTTCTCTACTAGTATTGCTCAGTTTATCGTTGTTGCCTCCCATGGAGCAAGGTTATGTCTTCTTTCTGACTTCTTATCCCTCCCTGAGGTTATGGTAACAGAACAGGGTACAGTAAAATGTTGAGACCCTTTCTCTAACTTATTACTATACTCCATACTATGACCATAAGGTAATGCTTGGACCTAACTTCTAGATTAACTCCAAAATAAACTCTATCCCCTCTAAAGCTGGTAGGACAGGCCTGATTTAGATGTACATCCATTCTTCCTCCACCTCCTCTTCCTCCTCCTCCTCTGCCTCCTCCTCCTCCCCTTCTCCTCTCGTTGTCCTCCTCCCCCTCTTCCTGTCCTCCTTCTGTCCTCCCCCTTCCCTTCCTCCTCCTACTCCATCTGCTTTCCTTCATCCTCTTCTCCTTCTCTCCTCCTCTTCCCCCTCCCCCTCCCCCTCTTCCTCCCCTTCCTTTCCCCCTCCTCCTCCTCCTCTCCCTCCTCCTCCTCCTTCTTCTTCTTCTTCCTACTTGCTGCTGCTTCTTTTATTGAGATATCATTGACATATAACATTGTATTAGTTACAGGCATATAAAGTAATAACTCAATATTTCTATATATTGTGAAATGATCACCACAATGAGTCTTGTTAACATCTGTCACCATACACAGTTAAAATTTTTCCTTATGATGAAAACTTCTAAGATCAACATTATTAGCAACTTTCAAATATGCAATACTGTATAGTCACCAGGCTAAACATTACATCCTCTGGCTTATTTTACGTCTGGAAACTTGAACCTTTTGACTTCCTTCACTCATTTTGTCCATCCCCAACCCTGAGCCTCTGGCAGCTACCAGTCTGTTTTCTGTGTCTATGACTTGCTGCCTCTTCTCTTTCTCCTTTTCCTTCTCCTTCTCCTTCTAAGATTCCACATATAAGTGAGATCATATGGGATTTGTTTTTCTCTGCTTGATTTTTTTCACCTAACATAATTCCCTCAAGGTCTGTCCATATTGCCTCAAATGGCAAGGTTGGCAAGATTTCAGTCTTTTTCATTGTTGAATTATATATATTTTTTATCCATTTATTTCTTGGTGGATGCTTAGCCTGTTTCTATGCCTTGACTATTGTAAATAAAGCTGCAATGAAGATGGGGGTCCTTATATTTTTTAAATTAGTGTTTTTGTTTTCTTCACATAAATACCCACAAGTGAAATTGCTACATCCATATGGTAATTCAGTTTTTATTTTTTTGAGAAGTTCCCATACTGTTTTCTATAGTGGCTACACCAATTTACATTCCTACCACCAATGCGCTAGGATTATCTTTCCTCCACACTATTGTCAATACTTGTTATTTCTTGTCTTTTTGATAACAACAATTCTAACAGGTATGAGTTGATATCTCATTGTGGTTTTGATTTGCAATTCCTTGATGATTAGTGATGTTAGTCATCTGTATGTCTTTTTGGAAAAAAATGTCTATTCAGTTTCTCTGCCCATTTAATCAGATTGTTTTTTTTTGCTATTGAGTTATATGAATTCTTTATATATTTTGGATATTAACCTCTTATCAGATACATGATTTGTAAATATTTCTTCTATTCAGTGGTTGCCTTTACATTTCATTGATGGTTTCCTTGCTGACTGCACATTCAGTCTTAAAGCTAGACTAGACAAAGCTTGGTGTGATGATAATTTAATGCGTAGATATTTGGCCAAACATTACTCTGGGTATGTCTGTGAGAATATTTCTAAATGAGATTAACATTTGAATTGGCAGACTGAGTAAAGCAGATTGCCCTTCCTCCTTGGGCATCATCCAATCAGTTGAAGTTCTGAATAGAACAAAAAGGCTGAGGGAGAAAGAACTCATTTCATAGCGAGAGGAGTATGCTAATAAGCCCATGCTAATGGAATTCACTGGTCTTATCATATTCCCCACCATCCTGAAGCAGCTGGCTTAATAGAATTGTTGAATGAGTTTTTAAAGTTCAATGCCAGCTAGCGTTTGAGGCAAGATTCTTTCCGGATATATGGTATTGTTTCTCTCATGGCTAGTTTCACAGGTCCAGTAATCATAGGTAGAAATGCAAGTGGAATTACTCACTGTTACCATTAGTAATCCACCAACAAAAATGATTTTTCCTGTTTCCATGACCTTAAGCTTTGTCTTAGCTCCAATGGAAGGAACTTCCACCAGGAGACAAAACAATGATTCCATTTAATTGGAAATTAAGATTGCTGCCCAGCCATTTTGGCAACTTGTGCCTCTGAATTAACAGGCAAATAAGGAGTTACTATCCTTGCTGGAATAATTAATTCTGGCTACCAAAGGTAGACTACCTAGGTTCCCTAGGGTGTCTCTAGTATTACCATCCCCTGTGATTATGGACAATGGGAAACTCAACCCAGGCAGAACTACTGATGGCCCAGACTCTTCAGCAATGAAGGTTTGGGTCACCCCACCAGGAAAAGAAGCACAACCAGCTGAAGTGCTTGCTGAAAGTGAAGGTAATACAGAATGGGTACTGGAGATGGGTAGTTATAAATATCAGCCCTGACCACGCAACCAGTTATACAAATGAGGACTACAATTGCCATGAGTATTTCTGTATCTTGCCGTAAATATGTGTGTGTGTGTGTGTGTGTGTGTGTGTGTGTGCATGCATGTAAGTAAATATCTTTGTTTTATCCCCTTTGTATACTTTGATCATGTAACATAAGATGTATTGACTTTATATCACAGTATTGTGATCACAGTATCACAGTATTTAAGTATTGTTAATTAGTTATGGAATATCAGAGAGAAGAGTAAACATCACTCAAGGACTTTATTTTCTCTTCTGGTAAAGGGTTAGTATACTTTCAGTTGTATACAAGATAGTTGTATCATGTTAAGTAGAATTATGACTGTTATTATTTTTATTTGGAGATTAAGTATGTTTTAAGAAGATGCATATGGGTGCCATGTTGATGACAGTTGGACTTGTGATGGTTAATTTTATATGTCAGTTTGATTGTGCCACAGGATGCCCAGACATCTGGCCAAACATTATTCTGAATGTGCCTGTGAAGGTATTTCTAGATGAGATTAACATTTGAAGAGGCAGACTGAGTAAAGCAGATTGCTTTCCTTAAGGTAGATGGGACTCATCCAATCATTTGAAGATCTGAATAGAACAAAAAGGCTGAGAGAAAACCCCTGCCTGACTGTGTGACTTGGAACATCGGTCTTTTATGGCCTTTGTACTGAGACTGAACCATCTTCTTGGGTCTTGAGGCCACAGGCTTTCACGCTGGCAGGACACATCGGATCGCCTGGGTATCTAGCTTACCCCCTGCAGATCTTGGAATTTCTGGTTTAGGGAGCTAATACAGTTTTGGCCTAGGTCACCACATACTCTTCTCCGAATTAGGCTCCTGCCCCTTAACATGGAAACTTTTATAGTATATCCAGAGACTGACCACTTCTAACCTCCCACGCTGCCACATTCTTTCTCCGAGTTTGGAGTTGCCCTCATTTCTTGCTTAGATAAGCGAAAATGCCCCCTAATTTTCTTCCTGCTTTCACTCTATCTCTCTTAGCCTTGTTCTTCTATCTCTATTCTTTCTCTCTCATAGCCTTCTATCACAGCAGCCAGAGTGATCTTCTTAAAACATAAGTCAGACCATACCATTTCTCTGATAAAAACCTTCCAATGGCTCCTGTCTCACTCAGAATAAAAGCCATTTTTTACCTTAACATGCCTGGACCTAGCTGATGGATCACACACCATCTCTCTGATCTCATATCCTACTTTTCTTCCTCTTATTCCTCCTACTCACACACCTTCTGCCCCCACTGTCCCTCAAACTCATTGGACACACTCCCATCTCAAGGTCGTTGCATGTGCTTCTCGCGCTACTTAGAAGGTCTTCCTTTAGATGTCTTTATTGCTTACTCATTAGCCTCTTTTGGATCTTTATCCAAATATCACCTTTTCAATGGGACCAGATATGGCCATTTTATCTAAAATTGTAGCCACCTGCTGAAACCCCCTGTCCCCTTTCTCGGCTTCATGTTTCCTTTAGCATTGACCACAAACTAACATAGGATTTATTTTCCTCATTTATCTTATTTATTATCTGTCCTTCCATGAATTTTTTTAACATTTATTTATTTTTGAGAGACAGAGCAAAAGTGGGGAGAGGCAGAGAGAGAAGGAGACAGGATCCAAAGAAGGCTCCAGGCTCTGAGGTGTCAGCGCAGAGCCCGACGTAGGGCTCAAACTCACAAACCATGAGATCATGACCTGAGCCAAAGTCGGATGCTTAACCAACTGAGCCACCCAGGTGCCCCTGTCCTTCCCCTGAATTTTAAGCTCTATGATGTCAGAGACTTTTACCTGTTTTATTGGCGGCTGTATCCTTACCCCCTAGAACAAAGCCTAGCAGATTTTGTGTTCAGCAAATACTAATTCGGTGAATGATTACAACTTAGAAATTTTATATTAATATTATTATATGCTGAGTTGAATTCACAAGCCATACAGAAGAATTAAAGATTTAACCTCACAACATACCTTTTGATTTCTCACTTCCAGTGTTACTATGGTATAGGACACAATCCTTACCCTAAAAAATCTAGCTGAGAAGAAAAATTACCTAAAATTGTAATATTTGTTTTTGCGGGACAACAAGTCCATGATTATTCTAAGAGTACACGTCTAGTTGAACAGTGATGTAGACTTAGTCATTTTTATTTCTTCCTTCTGAGTCCAAAGGTTAGAGAAGGAAAGTGTGTTGGAAAAGTGCCATCTTTATCTTCCTCCTTTTTTTTCTGAGAAGCTGTAACTCCTCTTGGTTAACCTTCCAAGAATTCCCCTAGATACATTAGCCATCACTACTACCAATTCTTTAATTTCCCCACAATGAGGTATCTCCATTTGCAGACATTCTGTACTGTGGGTCAGGAGCTGGGAAATCCTTGTGTCCCCAAACTAAGGAGGTTTCACACTACTGCTCTTCCCAATCTGTTGCTTTTCTTCCCCTTCTCTCCCAACCGAGTAGTGGGCAAGTCCCATCGCTGTTACTCTTAATTACGCTCAGCTGCATCACTTCCTGTTGTGGGGCCGCCCCCCCCCCCCCCCCATAGCTTCTCTCTTCATCAGCACCATCATTTCTTATCTAAAGTATGGTGACTCTTCTTCTGGGCTCCTGGCTGGTTTGGCTTCTATCCTCTTTATATTTTATTTGCTGAAAGATGAATTAAAAATTCAAACCTCTAAAAACCCTAAAGAGCTAAACATAAAATGTCACTGCTTAGAACCTTTCCTGGCTCACCAATGCCTTCAGGATAAAATTCAAATTCCAAAGTATGGCCAAAAGGGTTCATGATATGGTATCTGTCAAAGTCTGCAGACTCAACTTTTCTGACTGCTGACGTTTTTTGTTTTTTTTTTTAATTTTTTTTTCAACGTTTTTATTTATTTTTGGGACAGAGAGAGACAGAGCATGAACGGGGGAGGGGCAGAGAGAGGGAGACACAGAATCGGAAACAGGCTCCAGGCTCCGAGCCATCAGCCCAGAGCCTGACGCGGGGCTCGAACTCACGGACCGCGAGATCGTGACCTGGCTGAAGTCGGACGCTTAACCGACTGCGCCACCCAGGCGCCCCCTGACTGCTGAAGTTTTACTATGAGGCCGTGATTACCCAATTAAGTATCCTTGAAAGTGCTACATTGGGCTTTTTGTGCATCTCCTCTTTCACCCAGACCCCTGGCTGGCAAATTCGTTCTCATTGTTCAAAACTGAACTGAGATGTCACATCCATTCAGAAGCCTTCTTGATCATGCTTTGCCTTCTTCTTCCTCCTCAGCCCTCTTTCCTCCACTCCGGCTAGAATAGCAGTTCTCTATACACCCTGTACTTATATTTGTAGCATAGAGTTTGTCACTATGATGTAATTACACCAACTCTTCATACTTCATTTCCTATTTAAGTTGCAAAACCTTCAGGATTTAACAAACTGTAACTCCTCACCATCCATCTGCATCTAAGTTTCCAAAGCTGATCCTGGATGTGACTGAATCTCTGTCCCCATGATAACCCTTGTAGGTCTTAGAATGGCCATAACCTTGGGTAGAATAGCTTAAGATGTTCCCAGAATTTTTTTATCAGGAAGAAAGTTAACTATTTTCACGTCAAAACACAAAGCCTTTTCTCATTTATTTCATCATTTATAGAATGCGTCTATGTGGATTGTAAAGAGACAAAACTTAAGTGCTGTCTGTTAAGTGCCTGAGAAATGTATCCAGAACTCAGCGTAATTTTGTAGAGAAGTACATTGACTTCATAATTATTGCACTATTCAATTTTCATTGTAACATAACTACAGCATATAAGTAGAGTCCTCATATTTATTTCTCTGATTTCCCACTAGACTAGAGAGTCTCTTGCTTTTATAGGGACTACAGTGGTTCTGATACCACTTCAGATTCCTGACTCTGATGTGTTTTTCTTCCTGCTACACAGTGTGAAAGGCTGGAATAGAGCTGCTGTCAGCCTGTTTGCTTCTCTCCCACTCATGCTAAGATTTACCCTCAGGAATTCCTGCCTTCATTTCTGGTTGGTTCTCATCACAAAAAATCAGTGGTTTTAAATTACCTTTTGGGCAAGCTCTCTGATCAGGAACTTTGAGATGGTCCAGCCTGTAGTCTCCTCTCCATCAGTAGGCTTGTTTCCTGAGGGACAGGGGTAGAGGGAAACTTTGGCTGTCTTTAAAGAGCTAAGTATATTAGACTGGATATAGGTATTAAATACATGAATATTATAAGCTATAGGAATTCAAAAACTACCATTTTAAAAATATAAGACTATGCAAGGTAACCAAAATTAATCTTGCCAAAAATAATATAAAAACACAGAGTTTAAATTAAATATAAATTCGACATGGGACACCTGGGTGGCTCAGTCGGTTAAGTGTCTAACTTTGGCTCAGGTCATGATCTCACAATTTGTGAGTTCTGTGCTGAAAGCTCACAGCCTGGAGCCTGCTTCAGATTTTGTGTCTCCCTTTCTCTCAGCCTCTCCCTCACTTGCACTCTGTTTCACTCTCTCTCTCTCTCTCAAAAAATAAACATTAAATTTTTAATATATATATATACACACACACACATATATAAACATATATATGTGTGTATATATATTTGTATATATAAACATATATATGTGTATGTATATATATATATATATGTATATATATATAAATTCAACATGAAGCAGGTGCATTTGTAATAGGAAAGATAGCACTTTTCAAAAAATTGAAATATAATTAGCATATGGTGTTATATTAGTTTCAGGTGTACAATATAGTGATTCAATAATTCTATACATTACTCAGTGCTCATCACGATAAGTGTATTCTTAACCCTTTTTATCTATTTCACCTACTCCTCATGCACCTCCCCTCAGATGACCACCAGCTTGTTCCCTGCATTTAAGAATCTGTTTATTTTGTTTCTCTTTTTCTTTATTTATTTTGTTTCTTCATTCTACATATGCATGATATCATATGATATTTGTTGTTTTCAGTCTGACTTATTTGAGTTAGCATTATACCCTCCACATCAATCCATGTTGTTGCAAATGTCAAGATCTCATTCTTTTTTACGGCTGAGTAATATTTTACATATATAAAATATAATATATATGTATTTGTGTGTGTGTGTATATATATATCCATATATATATATATATATATATATATATATATATCTTATCCATTCATTGATTGATGGACACTTGAGTTGCTTCCATACCTTGGCTATTGTAAATAATGCTGTAATAAAGAGGGGTACATAGGGGTGCCTGGATGGCTCAGTTGGTTAAGCATCTAACTTTGGTTCAGGTCATGATCTTGCAGTGTGTGACTTTGAGCCCCATGTTGGGCTCTGTGCTGACAGCTTGGAGCCTGAAGCCTGCATCACATTCTGTGTCTCCCTCTGTCTCTGCCCCTCCCTCACTCACACTCTGTCTCTCTCTCAAAATAAATAAATAAATAAATAAATAAATAAATAAATAAACATTAACAAATTAAAAAAATAGTGCACATATTTTTTTGAATTAGTTTTCATTTTGGGGGGGGAAATTTCCAGTAGTGGAATTATTGCATCATATGGTAATTCTATTTTTAAATTAAAAAAAGATAACACAGTCAAAAAATATTTATGAAAGGATATCAAGAAATACACATCAATTTATATTTTTAGACACACTATGGGAACTTCTGGGAAGATCACAAAAATATTTGAAAAGTACTCAGTGGTTGAAAGCAGGGTTTGAAGTCATGCAGGGGTTCAAATTCTAGCCCTTCTTCCTCCTAAATTTGGGAAGTTAATAATCTCTTTGTGAATCTATTTGCTCAGCTATAAAAATAGGGATAACAATAGTATGAATTACAAGGCATCATCAAAGCAAGTGGCATGTTACAAATTATGTAAGAACTAGTAACTATTTCTAATTTTATCATTATCATTATTACTGTTAACTTTCTCCTCAAATGTCTACCTAAAGTGTTTAGATACCGGAAACTTACTGCTCTCTGAATAATAATAAAGTAGAGAATTTTGAAAATATCTCGAAGATTACACTGTTCTTTTAAGGATCTGAAAAGCTGTGGTGGCTCAAGGGTCTATTATTTATAGAACTCATTTGGAGCAGTCCAAATCTGTCCTACTTTATATGCTCATATATGGTAGTCTCCTAATTACATATGTTGTTAAGAAAAAAAAAAAAGCAACTCATGTTTCTTTAGTGTCATTTAATAAAATTAAACCAATCAATCAATAAATCTCATCTTCAGTTGTGTATTACTCTGCCAGCCAGCAGATTGCCACGGTGAAGTGCATCCTGGGACTAGAATAAGTACATGCTCCCTTCAGGTTACATCATCCACATCTTAAGCTGTTTAATCCATAAAGCCTAGAACATGGTGAAAGACTTTTATTAGCCATACTTTTGGTCAGGGAGAGAGAGAATAAAAGCTTTTCCTTTGTGGGTATGACTTGAGCGTTTTTGAATTACTATCTTATGAACACTGATAATGCAGTGGCTCATAAGCTCATGTTATTTGGTCCCTTGTTTAGGTTGCAACTCTGAGCTATTTAGTTGCTATGGTGACAGTAAGGATAAAGGCTGACTGGAAGAAGATAACATCTTATTTGGGAGTGTTTTTTTGTTGAAAGGGGAGAACACATTCCATGTTGCCCTATTAGACAAGATATTGGGTTACATCCATTTTGATTAGCAAGCCTCACATTTTTCAGCCCAGATTGTTTCAGTGTGGTGCTTTATGACTAAAGTCTCTAAGACTAGACATGGGAGTTAGCAAGCTTGAGATAACCGAATCTCCATCTACGGGGATTTTTCTGAAAGTGGATGCTCGCTATATGAATTATTATAAAAGAAGAAATACTAAACTTAGTATCAAAGAACCAACTTCAGAAGTTCAAGCAATGCACAATATTGCTTTTCCATTGATAGAATTATTTAATACAAATCTATGAACAATCAGGAAACTATGGGAACTCCAGAAGTAAGTAAATTTTGAGAGCTATTTCCTTTTAATTCTCTGATCCCAGCTGGAACAAGGTGTGATTGGAGAATGGTTTAATTGTTCATGGACATCTGTCTTTGGAGTCAATTGAAAAATAATATCCTGGGCATAATTTGGCCTACAGAAATTGTGACGTTTTTATATCTTTCACAATCAAGGCTTTGTCACAAAATCAGGTAGTGAAACTTCTAAAAACTTATGGATACATTTAGACTACTAAAAACCTGGTAATATATCAATATGCACAGCTGGAAAGCAGATGTTCAATTGAATGATCTCAGTACTTAGAGAAAGCTATTAAACCTGTTACTTACTTAAATGAGAAATCCGCATAATTTATTGTCCTCATATTTGACTTACTTCTTTTTGCCCCTTTAAATTAACTCTGGAATTATTATTTCTATTATTATTATTGTTCTTGAAGCCAATTACCATGGAAGTTTGACTCCACGCAATACAGTACAGGAGTGCTAAGAAATGCCCAAGGCTGCTGTCAATCAAAGTAACTGGTGAGTTACGAGTTGTTTACTGTACTAGGAGATGAAGTGATAAATGCCAACCGGTAAAATGCGACATTTAGCGTTAGATACACCAACTTTAAATAGTTTTTATTTATCTATCAGAGTGCCAAACCAGGGTTTTAACTGAGCCTTCATTATCAAAAAAGACGTATAACATTCAACTATTTAAAGTATCCATAACTGTGCAGTTCCAGCCTTTCAAAGCCTGTGCCTGTGGGAGGGGAGCTGACATGCTTCCATGGAGGCCCTTTTTCATCCTTTTCAGGATTCCTAGCCAATCTTATAAGCTGCCATGAGCTCCTTTGATTCAACCAAATTATTTGGATGAATCATTGCTTGCTCATAATATTACCAGTTTAGTGACCCTGAAAAAGGATACTTCACAGTGGTTTTTATCGTTCTTTAAAAAGAATTAAAGACCAGGTCTTGATAGCATTATTTAACATATAACGTACATAGTTACCCTAGGTTCACATTGCCTGACTTCTTCGCCTGTGATTTACTAACAGGATTTCTTTAAGGGTCATATCTGAGGGCAAAACTGCCCTGTAGTACTAGAAACACTTAATGAGATGCCCAGAGGAGCTGGCAAGGAAGTTCCAATTCTGAAAGTACCATTTAAGCATGACTACTGCGTCCCCCCTCCAGAGGGAAAAAGATCCCTTTTCTCATAGTCTCTTATTAAAAACAAAAATTAAATGCTTGTGAATTGGTGCACTATGAGTCTAGCTATGCCATCTCCCAGAACACATAATTAGATAATTACATTTTAGACAAAAGAGTACTATAGTAATTCACAGCACAAATTCCAGCTAGGGAATAGAAATTGATACATGAAATATGTATCAATACAAATATAAATACATGCATATGTGTTCTATGCAGGCTTGAGCTATTAAGAGCCATTAAAAACACTGGAGCAAATAGCTCCTGGGGATTAAGCTCTAACAACCCTCTTTATAATCAGAAGGCAGCTAATCCCTGCTCACCTATTTGAGTGCTCTTCCTCCCCAATATAACATTAAACCATTATTTTTTTATTTGTGATGCTGCATGAGCATGCAAATATTGGCAAAACTGCCATCCCCCAGAGATCCCAGGATAATTTCAGATTGAAAAAAAAACAAAAAACGAAAAAAAACCCAGAGGTAAAAAATGCAGCTTGGATTAGAGAATTTTTAAAAAGGTTAACTCTAGGTTAAATTCATTAACTCATTTATTCCAGCTACCCTGCCATTTTCCATGACCATCCCTCACTTAACTCCTCCCTCAAACTTCTTTTCCCTCTCGGAACTACATTACGAGGTTCAGAGAATGGCTGATTTTTCATGCTCCCTGCCTGTTAATGCCCCACCTAGAGCCTGCAGCCTTTAGCCTTCTTCCACAGCAGGATTTATGCATCTTATTTGTCAGCTAAAATGCAATGGTCTGGTGTTACTTCCACAAGGATGCCACCCTCTGTCTGCTGTCACCAGGACCATTGATGATAACGTAAGAAGAGAGAGACTTTCACGGTTCTGCGGAGATGGGAGCTGAGACATTCTTGAGTTTTTCTCTTCAAGTATTTGCTATACACATACCTATACTATTGGCATAAAAGCACATGTAATGAACACCAAAAACATTATGTACCTCTGTTTTCCTGGTGGATTTCAAAGACAAAGTCCATGACCACCTTCCCTGTTGCCAATCATAGCTACTTCTTGAGTAACAACAATTGAGGAGGAAAACACTTATGTACAAATCTGCTCAAGAGGCAGACAAAGGAATATAAATTTAGTACACATTTGTATATTAAACATATAAGTATGTTCATGCATACACAGATATATATTCATATATATTTGATATAATACACATGACATTGCTTCAGTACACTATGCTTTTGCCTTTGCCCTAAGAAGCCATTTCAACTGTCACAGAATTACATACTAATGTACTACGACAGAGGCAAGGGACTCCCTTGCCATCCTGTGATTTAGAGGGCCTCATGGATCACAAACCCACAGAAAATAAATGTATTAAAGACTATAGATTCCCTTTTTACTCAAGATCAAGCGGCCAGCACTGACATATAGCACAGCCTGGGATCTACATACCCCCTTAGGTGAGTAACAGTTTTCAAATTTTGAGGATACACTGCTCCACCTCTCTCCCCTATTTCCTCCACACAAAAGGTAACCATGTTTGCCTATAGTAAAGGGCTGTGGTTTATGTCCCTGCCCGATTTAGAGATGGACAATATTTCAGATGGCAGGAGAATTGAACTGCAGAGATGCTTAGGTAAGAAAAATTCAAATTAATTAACTTGTCAAATCCTTCTCTCAGGTATGATTGCAAGAGATTCTTGCATGACAAAGTATTGTTTCCCGGTAGTGCTGAGTATCCATTTTCTTGCTTCTGTTCACATTCCAATTCATGGTTCCAGAACACTAAAAACTTAGCGCATCATGCACATGGCAGCTGAAAACCTTTTGCAATGTTAAACAATTCTTATTCCTCCTGAATTTGTATGTATGTTGGTCTCAATTTAGCATGCATGAAATATGACACTAACTCCTGACAATGCCAACTAGAGAGACATGCGGGACTATGAATGGTTTTATTCGTGTAAACGTATTATATGCAACTTAGTTGATTTTATAAAAATTACAGTTCTACATGTGTTTGTGCAATTGTTATTTAATAATCATACATTATATTTGCATAGATTTGAATACTTAAGGGAAAGTTTACTTCTGAAAATGGGAAAAATCATTTTTGATTTCTTACATTTAATTTACATTCTCTTTCATTTACAATCTCAGAAGATTAAGAAGAAAATTTAATTGTATTCACAATGACACTATCATATTACTATCAATAGAATAAATATTCAGCAAAGTCTTTATTTTACCAAGAAGATTATTTTCCCAAAATAAGGGCAAGAAGGATACATTTTATGGGATAATATATAATAATTTATGAGATTATCCACATCTTTAACCATTCCCTATCTGAATGCTACCAACCCATTAATGGTACTTAGTCATGAACAATAACTCAGTTCAACTGTCTTTGTATTTGCTGCCATTCTATTATATAAATAACATAGCTGAATCAATTTTGTTCTGATATTATCATTAGGAAGGTGTATCATTCAAGGCAGAAGGATAAAACACTCTATTGTGATTCATAATTTTAAAATATTTAGACATAGGATGTGTATTCCTCTAATTGTTCTCTTCCCAAACTAATATTCTACATACAGTATGATACTTAAAAATGTTTTTAGAGCCATTTTGAAAACAAAGGCTCAACTTTATTTGAAAATTCTGACTTATTAGATGACATAAAACTATTCACCATACTTCTGGCAAGCTGCCATTTGGAGAGGCACGAAACAGTTCTATGACATCTGATGAGTGTTCCCAGTTAACCCACCCCAAACTCCTAAGCCTTTAGATTCTTTCAAAACACATAGATGAAACTGTAATTGATTTGAAGAAATCCTGAATTGCGGAAATCATCAAACTTCGATTCATTTCCAAGTGTCCGGAAACACTAGGCTGTGGAATCTGGTAGAGAATAGAGGGTGGAGTGGTTGGGAACATGTGGGCAGGTAAGGAAGAAGAAAGCAAGGACGCCGGCTGTCCTTTACTCCAAACTGGTAGGGTTGTTTTTGCGATCGTCTGCCAAGAGTAATTTCCTATTTCATCTGATTCTTTTATTTGTTTAATTTTGTGCTTTTGGCTGCTTTTATTGGTCTGTCTGCTGTCATATTGTTGGCAGACCTCCACAGGGTGGGAAGATCATGGGCCAGCAGGTGACTTGTTAGTACTGAAAGAAGAAAGACTCCTTGGAACTTTTGTCTAAATGTTGTGAGACAGAGACCCTGTAGACTATTGTTTTATTCCATTTTACCAAATGTTCAAGAGGCTATACTAAATGTCTTGAGGAATAGGCCTATTCAGTTAAATTTATGGTTATTTTTTATTGACATAGTTAGTTTGAAAAAATTCTTTCTAATCTTTATTTATTGTTGAGAGAGAGAGACAGCGTGTTAGCAGGGGAGGAGCAGAGAGAGAGACACAGAATCTGAGGCAGGCTCCAGGCTCTGAGCTGTCAGCGCAAAGCCTGATGCAGGGCTCGAACTCACGAACTGTGAGATCATGACCTGAGCTGAAGCCAGACGCTCAACCGACTGAGCCACCCAGGCTCCCCTGGCATAGTTAGTTTGCTTTTGAGGTATTTCACATATTCATCAGTTCAACATCAAATCATGTTAGGTTGAAACATCTAATAATGATCAGGTAATGAGAATAGTCAAATACACTATGATTCGTGTTTATTTAATGGAATAAATAACCTGGGGCCTTGCAATTTGCTTAGATTTTATTTTTTTGTCTTTAACGTGGAGAGCCATGTTTGAATAACAGTAACAGTATCTATGTAAGAAATCAACTACACTTCTGTATTACCTACAAGGTTTACTTTGTTTTTAAAAAGATGTGTTTAAATCTCAGATTTGGGTAACATTCTACGAAATCCTGAATATTTTTAGTACATAAATAAGAATGAATAAACTTGCATATTATTTTCCCGCAGAAAAACCTTAAAATTAAAGATATATTAAGGCATTGATCTTTATCTGATTGTATGCAATTAATTAGAGTCATAGACAAAAATTCAAGAGCTCTCAATAGTTATCAATATTTTGACTTTTTTCCTTTCCTGTCACTACAGTCATCTCTTTCTCTAAGAATAAGAGAACCTTATTCTCTTGGTGAAGCAAATATTGTGGTGCTTTACAAGGTTATTCTCAGAAGTGCAGTTTTCATTTAATATGATGTAAATTTATCTTCAAATTTATTTCTTCAAATAAAAAAAGGAATTACATTATCTTCAAGGTTAAGGAACTTAATTAGCAAGATGGGTGTGGCACAGTGAGCAGCAGAAAAAAAAAATAGGCAGATTAGGCAGAACTGTGAATTATATGATTCAGTGTTACCTAATCTATACCCTCCATAAAGATATTGTTAGGGGTCATATTGAGTAAGGCATACAGAAATAGGTTTCTGACTTTTCCATCCCTGGATGAATTTCAGCAATTTTCAAAACAAAAACAAAAACAAAAACAACCAGCAACAACAACAACAACAACCCCCTGTATTCTTTTATTATGAAGTCTTTCTTCCTGTAGGTCAACATTTATACTCTCAGACTAATATATATATATATATATATATATATATATATATATATCCATTTCAAATATTTAAATTCTTTTCTTCTTTATAAAGAAAACAATGTCTTGAAATAGGCTGAAATACCCACCTCATTATGGACATATTATTTAAATAATCCTGCTGTTGATTCTACTAAGTACGATTTTTTACTGGGCTACATCTTATTTTAAAGTATCATTATGTATTTGGTCTTGTTACAGCTAGTTGTGCATTGTTTCCATAATCAATGTTGGATTCTTCTACTGATACTTTAGCATTCCTTATAAATCCAAGAGTTGAAAGAAAGGAAGGAGGGAAGAAAGGAATACAGAAGGAAGGGAGGAAGGAAGGAAGGAAGGAAGGAAAGAAAGAAGAGAGGGAAGGAGAGAGAGAGAGGAAGAAAAAGAGAGGAAGGAAGACAGGAAGAAAGGCAAGAAGGGAAGAATGGAGAAAACCTGTAGATACTGTTATGTAAATGGATGTGAACCAGGAGGACCACAGTAGTATTTACAGTTGAGATTCTGATACTCAGAGTAGCAGATGTCGAAAATAATGTTGTACACAAAACACTTCCTGAACTGTGTTCACTTCACTGTCCTATTTCCACATGACATATATATATATATGTCTGTTTGACTATTTGACATTGGTCTAATTAGCACAACCACATAGGGTGGTATCTTGCTCAGCTTAAAATCTATCATAGTCCTTGTTCTTGAAAGCCAAAACATTACCTATTTTTCCAATTACCCTTACTTAGAAACAAGAAAACAAAAGCATCTCAGTTTAAAAACTGCACTTCCTGTTCTACTGTACTTTATTACTGTTATGCCAAAGGATAAAATAACCCTGTTATTGAATACAACTTTAGTGTTTGCAAAGTAATCTTCTTAAATGTTTGGAGCATCACTTGAAATTTTTAAAATAAATACATTGCAGTTTCTAAAGTGTATAAAAACCAAATTAAATGGGAATTCACATATCAGTTTTTCTAGTTATGATTCTTTTCTTTTTAAAATTTTTTAACATTTATTCATTTTTGAGGGACAGAGAGAAACAGCACGAGCAGGTGAGGGGCAGAAAGAGAGGGAGACACAGGATCTGAAGTAGGCTCCAGGCTCTGAGCTGTCAGCACAGAGCCCTACGTGGGGCTCAAACCCATGAACCACAAAATCATGACCTGAGCCGAAGTTGGACGCTTAACCGACTGAGCCACTCAGGTGCCCCCATCATGATTCTTTTCGGTCAAGTACATTACATTGTTTTTTGGTAGTTCATTCAACAATCCCAAGAATACTCAAGTGATCCAGGTTGGTATTATTAGAAATTATTAGTTTCTTAATAAAGAAAAGCATCCTGTCCAAGGTGATGCCATCAGTTTGTCAGTATTGGCATTAGAAACGGAGGGAAATCTGTTACTATAACTATAGCAATAGAAGAATTTGCACAATTATTCTAATCATAACTTTGGATCAAATATAACAATATAATTCCAGCCTCTGTCAATCTTTCAGATTGGTGGGTGTAGACAGATGGAGGATATTGGATTTATTGAAAAGTTGAGAATCAAAAGGCATGGGATGGTTTCTAACAATACATATAGATGTAATTTATATTTGTTAAACCACCATGCTGCTGAAATTGAAATTCACTATGATAATAGCATTTTTCACATATCTGACAATATAAATTACATCTGAAATTCAGTAACGATGTGTACTAACATGTTTTTATTTGCATTCGCACAATACTCTAAAATATGTCTAACTGTAACTTCTGAACATGCAGGAGTAATAGTTTGTAGTTGTTTCTTAGAAGTCTATCTTTCTGCTTAGCATAACATACTTTCTTAAGATCAGTTAGAAGTGTCTCACAAAACATGAACCACTTCTAGAGGAACAGTATCATTTCAGCAAATTTAACAACCACTTCAAATGTCATTTAAATCACAGTGGAAATATACTGTAATGACAATCCTTAGCATTTTATATGGTTTACAAACCAGTGTTAAGATCTTTGCAAAATCTTTAGTAAAGGAAATGAGGCAAGGCTTCTCAAAAATTAAAAGAAGATGCATTTCTCTAAGCAATTCAAAGTGAATTTGTATTTAATATTTGTCAACCCACAAAGTTTCAGAATATATTGAGTCTGATATCTAGTATGTTTAATAACTGAACTTTTTCTATCATTCTATTTTTCAAAAAACATCTTTAGTGGAACTATATTACCATATACTATTAGAGTTACTGTGGTCCAAACATGTAGGAGCCACTGTATTAAACCGTGGAAACTTTGAGACATTAATGAGAATTGAAGCCTCCCAAAGGTATTATGTTATGCAGCATATTCCAAACATTTTGATCTTGAAATGCTTTTTTCCATAAAAGCCATTTAGAAACACTTTTTCCACAGAATATTCTTAAGAGGATATGTAGAAATCAATCTCAAGGAATAATTATTGTTCAATTATTTATACACTCCCGTAAGTTACATTGTTGGTATTATTACATTTTAAAGTCATAGATTTTTCATCTTGATTTTATAACATCCACTGAGTAGCTTTATATTTTCAATAGAATATTAATATTTTTGACATTTCAATTTCCACAACAAAATTACTCTTAAAAAAGGTCGCTCAAATAGTAAATATACAAATAATAAAATAAAATCATGATTCAAATATAAGACTACATAACCTTGCCCAAATTAATCTGATTGATTTCCTGGGTTATTATTTATTTATTTATTTATTTATTTGTGTTGATTTATTTTTAGAGAGAGAACTCTTTCTCATGCACATGCACACATGAGCAGGGGAAAAGAGAGAGGGAGGGAGAGAATCGCAAGCAGGCTCCACGTGCTGTCCGCACAGAGCCCGGTGTGGTGCTCCCCACAAACCGTGAGATCATGACTTAGGCTGAAATCAAGAGTAAGACTTGTAACTGACTGAGCCACCCAGGTGCTCCTCCTGGGTTATTTAAAATCTACCAGATCAGTATGTATTTTCCAAGGCAGATTGATCGATAAGAAATACATCTGATGTGTTCTTAAACATGAGAACATTTAATATAAAATAATTAGTTGATATGCATATATGATACTATTTGTAATAAATGTACTTTAATGTTAACATTTTTTAAACATTTTTTAGCACTCGCATTTTTTTTCTTTGGAAAACATTTGTTGATTACCTATTATATGTCAGGAAATGATGACAATATAGCAAACCTGAAAGAACAGCTATTTTCATAGCTTTTTGGCATCTAGTAGTCAAGACAATTAAAACAATAAATTCTGAATTAGAATAATGCAGAGTTAGAAGAATTGTACATAAGAAAACAACTTTTATATAAATTTGTCTTCTACCTTTTTTCAACTTTACCAAGCAAACCAATTAATTATCATAAGTGTTAACGTTAATTGTTTTTCATGTAAACATTAAAGTTTAATTATCTAATTGAGTTAAATATATACTTTTTTAGTGATTTTTTTTTCTACTCTGTTGAAGATGCCATTTCTGTCTAGATTAGGAGAAAATGCTTCAGGGACAAGTTTAAGGGAAATTTTTAGGGGATGTTTTCTTAAAGGGTAGCAAAATTTTTGATAAGCATAGAGAAAGTCAGGTGAAATGGCATCCAACTATTTCATTAAGCTGTTTAATATCTTTAACAGTATTTCACTTATTACATGAGTTTTTATGGAAATTTACGTGAGACATTTTGCAAAACAAAGATTATTATGAAAGTAGCAGCTATTTTTAATTTTAGAGTTTCAACATATAAACATCTTGTTTGCAGGGCACCTGGGTGGCTCAGTCAGTTGAGCATCTGGCTTTGACTCAGGTCATGATCTCACGGTCCGTGAGTTCGAGCCCCGCGTCGGGCTCTGTGCTGACGGCTCAGAGCCTGGAGCCTGTGTCAGATTCTGTGTCCCCCTCTCTCTGCCCCACCCCTGCTTGTGCTCTGTCTCTCTCTGTCTTTCAAAAATGAATAAATATAAAAAAAAAATTTAAACATCTTGTTTGCAGGAATAAAGATGATGAAAAGGGCATGGTAAGAAGTTAGATATTAAGAATCTAATTTATAAATATTCATATGGAGAACCTTTAAATTCCCACACTCTCTTAGGTATACGGTAGGCTGCCAAATGACGCAATTCTTTGTAATTTCCTCTTATCAAGAGATAGAGCCGAATCTCCCCTCCTTGGATCTGAGGCAGACTTACTGTATATCATTTTGGTGAGAATGAGGTACAGGTTCTGAACCTGGTCACCAAGAGGCTAGTATTCTATTTCGACCTAACCCCGCCATGAGGACAAGCCCGAATTAGGCTGCTGGATGAAGGGAGACCACCTGGAGGAGGACTGAGGCATCCCAGCCCGTTCAGCCAGATCTCTGCTAATAGGGCAGCTACCCCAATACACTGAGGTATATGCTTATCAAGATCACCAGAACCACCCAGTTGAGTACAGCTCAGATTGCTAATGTATACAACCATGAACTAAAAATTGTTGTTTTTAAGTCACTAAGTATCAGTGTGGTAGTTGCCATTCAGCAAGTGTCAGCTGATACAGACATGTGTGTGCGTGCGCACGCGCACACACACACACACACACACACACACACACAATGTATTCATTTTACAAAACCTAGATGTTTCTACCCATAGCTCACTAGGAACCATCCCACTGGGAAAAAAAAAAGGCCTATGTCTTTTTTCCTGCAAGATTTATGAAAGTAAATCATGTGTAATTGGAAAGTTTTTAAGAGTGTTTATAAATAACTTAGACACTAATGAAGCATGGAACATAATATGTGCTTTTAAGTTTCTGACTGGTTGGAAACATCATCGTTAACACTCCGTCCCTTGCCTTATGGCCTAATAATGTCAGCATCCGCAGTATAAAGGAGACATAGGTGGCATAAAGTGTATCAACAAGGGAGTGCAGAGAGAAGGCTTTAAGTGATGAAAGCTTATGCTCCGTAAGCTAGTCTAAGGGAAATGTAAATAATAAACTACCCGATACTTTTATTCTACTCGCTGGTCATCTGTTTGCTAAACAACCTTACAAATTGCCTTAGACACCATTCGAGATTTGATTATTTAACTTCATTGCCAAATCTCAAATATTTTTTTTTCTTCCAACTCCCCGCGTTTATCAAAAGACACAAAAAGAGATTAACAGCAAATGTAATTGGTAGTTAATTAACCTGTATTTCCTCTACGTCAGAGGTGAAGTTTCAGCCTCAGTAAAGTCCGTTGACTTGGAGCTAAATGTATTAGCATGTCTGGGCTGAAGCCTCAGAAAATTGCATGGAAATAACTGGGTGAAGCAATAAGTATTTATGGTCACAAAGGTCATAATAGCTAAAACAACAAGGAATGTTTTGAAGAGTAGCTGTCATGCCTACGGATAAAATATATCAAGCAAGAGCTCCTTATTACAATTGAAGAAATATATTCATGTCTTGCCAACCCTTATTCAAGTGTCAGGACAGCTCTAAAAAGCTACGTGTAGACAAAAGTGTGGAGAGTGACTTCCCACCCATATTTTCTTACTTTACACATCATAAAATGTTCACCTTCAGGACGACAGACATAGGTGATAAAAAATTAATGCAAAGGCTGAATGGTGAGATCAGGAAGTCAAAAGATGCAGGTTTTTGTGGATAAGATGCTTTCATCCTCAAATCAAGTCTCCCAGGCATGTCAAGAATTTCTGATATCAGCATCAAAATTTTGCATTTTTGAGTAAACTGACTTTGTAGCTATAATGCCCCTCACACATTTTCCGAAGAAGAAAACGAAGACCCTTCAAATGGCGCGATACTTCTTAAAAAGGCAAAATCCTATGATTACAACTGAGTGTTGAATAGCTATAGGTAATAAATGCTTGAGTACTTATTTACTTGTTCAGTAGTTTTCTATAGAAACGCACATGTCGACTGTATTATGGGGAAACCTCACAGGAAGGATCCCACGGGTCTTTTGATGTTAGCGTTCTTACACAGAAATTTAGATTCATATTTTTTTCTCTTGGTTAAAACTAATTTCCCACAGAATCTAAATCATATATATTTTCCCAAGTAAAATACTGACTGGCTTTTCAATTTTTTCCCTTATAATTTATATTTCAGCAGATGGAGCAATTGGTGTGGTAACTGTTCAATGCAGTCCCCTGCTGGGGTGAGGTTCATACGGAGATTGCTGAGCAGAGCACCAAACCCTCACTTCACCCACGATACCTCGTTAGAAAAATTATAACCACAAATCAATGAAAAACCGCAAGAGCTGCTGATGTGTGTTTTTTTTTCCAAAACAAGAAAACGAATCTCAAGATGCAAGAGAGCTATTTTAAGATAAGATTATTCCACTAATATGTGAGAGAATAAAAACACAAATAACATTTTAAAACCGCTTTAAAAATAGCCTACTCACATAAAGCGTCGAATCCCTCGCCATAAATACAAAAACAAAACAAAAACAAAACACTTTTTGGTATAAGCTACAGAGTGAGAGGGGTTAATTTTTTTTTTTTTTTAAGTGAGGGCAATGAGGAAAAAAGTAGGTACTCAGAATTATTCAATAGATTTTCCCCATGAAATAATTGTTAAAAATATATTTTTATAATAGGAAAATTAGAAAATCACACCTTAGCCAAATGTTCAAACTTAGCGTAACTAATAGTAGGACAACTTGAAATTATGCAGTTCATAAAGGAATACAATATGATGTATACACAATGATGTTTAATCTGAATCTAATTAAGTCTTAGACTTAACTTCTGGTTAACAAGACACATAAAAGATGAAGAAACAAACAACATAATGAGAAAATAATCAGACAAAGTTCAAACATGGAACATTCTACAAAACCACAGGCTTAAACTCTTCAAAAGATAGTATTATGGAAACAAAAGACAGTTGGGGAGAAGAAATTAAAAAGGATTTAGGGGACATGGTAATTAAATGCAATATGTAAACTTATCCACACTCAGGAAAAAAAATGCTATAAAAATATATGGGCCAAATGGAATATTTATATATGATTTGGATGTTAGATGACATTGGGGAATCAACATTAATTTTTCTGAAAATGATAGTGGCATTTTGGTTATGCAGAAAAATGCCCTTTCTCTTAGGAGATGCAGCTGATATATACAGAAGTATCAGAATTCTACAGCATACATATGTACAGTATGGGGGGGTAGTGGGGTGATTATGCATATATATTTCCCCAAATGTTAACTATTGATATACCTAGTTGAAGAATCTATAGGTATCTGTTATGTTATTTTTTCCCATTTTGTTTTCTGTTTAAAGATTTTTTATAAGACATATTTAATGGGCACCTGGGTAGCTCAGTCAGTTAAATGTCTGACTCTTGATTTCAGCTCAAGTCATGATCTCATGGTTCGTGAATTCAAGCCCCAGGTCAGGCTCCACACTGCCAGCCCAGAGTCTGCTTGGGATTCTCTCTGTCTCTCTGAACTTCCCACCTCTCTCTCTCTCTCTCTCTCTCTATCTAACTAAATAAATAAACTTAAAAAAAAAAGACAAACTTAAAACAAGCATTTTGCATATATATATATATATATATACATGAAGTAAAAATTTATTTCAAAAACATCAGTAAATTAAACAAATAATATAGCTTCTATTTAAAAAAATAAAGAGATTGTACCACAAACTATGAGATTTTACCTTGAATATACAGCCATGTTGTTAAGTATCCGAATTCCACTGGCTCTTTCTTACCTCTGGAATCGAATTGATGTTCCTTATGCTGAGATGTTCTCACTCACTTTTGACATGACATGAGGGTAGGATAGTTAATCAATACTTCCTAGAGTGCCATGAAACAAATTATCTTTCAGAATCATTTGAGTCCATGCTTATCTCAAGAATCTTCTGATCTCTAAGTTTCTTTCTAAAAGGAAACGATGGCTTAAGGATTAAATACAGGTGCTCTATTAAATACTCTAAATAAATAGAGTTTGTTAATACTAACAAACTTTTTATAGGACTATTCATGAGTTTGAGTACCTTTAGTCCTTAGAACTCATTCAAGTCTGGATTACTTAATTTAATTGATTCTCTAGATTTTAATAATATGAATGCCTGCCTTACAACTCTGGTGGTAAACACCCTTCCTTTCCTCTTTTCTTTATGCTACAAGCATTTGTTGAGCTCCACAGGGTCCCAGGCATGGTACTAGGAGCTGGAGATAAAAACCAAAAGATTGATTGATTGATTATTTTCTCACGCTTCTCCTCCTTCTCTGCTTCATTCAACAGACCATACATACCTGGCCAGAGTAACATGTCTCTCCACATTTTAAACCTCCTTCTTCCTTTATCACTGTTTAGAAATGGAGTATTTTAAGAAAGTATAAATACTTTAAGAAAAAAATCCCTGTGTTGTATTTAACAATACAGTTATTATAAGAAAGCAGGACACTTGCTGCTCCCATGGAGAATAGCAGCCTGTGCCCTACTCCGCAGGCTATGAACGAGGCCCAAAAGGGAAGGGTCAGTAGGGCAACATGGAGTGGTGTCAAACAATAGCCATGTGTCAAATAGAGCCAGCCCTGGAGTGCATGCACCGTGCCTGTGAGGCCGGACAGTAAGCAAGCAAAGCTCTAATTTCTGCTCTGTAATATGCATGGATAACAAATGTGGCCAATGGACTTGGCAGCCTATTCAACAGACACAACTCCCCTTCCTTCTGAGTAACAAGTTTCATTCTTTATTGGACTTCTATGGGCTTTTGGAGAGGCTGGGCTCCTTCTTAGACACACCGACTAGATTATGATTGATCAAGACAATCATGGTACCATTTCCCTTACCCATATCAGACTTAGGCATGGTATAAGAAGCAATTCTAACCAATGACTCAATAATAGTAAGCTTCTGAGAGGCTGCTGGGAATGATTTTCCTTGTGAATGAAAATATAATCAATGGAATTAGCATTCATATCTTTCTGCCAGTGGTATCAGTATGATACCTAAAACTGAGACTGGCAGCTCGTAATTGTGAAAGGAACCAACTCATGAAGACATGATATAGAAAGCAGAACAGAAAGAGGGAAAGTATGTGGGTTCTTGATGACACCACTGAACTACTGAATAAAACAAACCTGGCATGACCCTACCTCCAGACTCATATTCTGTGAAATAATACATTTTCCTTACTTAAGCCAGCTGAGTCAAGGTTTATTGTTTACTGAAGAAAGCATCCTAACTGATCCAACTGTAAGTGGAAGGAGTGATAAACATTTTGCAGCTCAAAAGTCCATCGGGATTTGGGCATGGTAGCCTAAGAACAAGACACACAAATTCAGTCAAAGAGGGACTCAATGGACTGGTCAATTACTTAGCATTTCTACATGGGGAGGTAGAGCTGAGCAGCAAATCACAGTTTCAAGAAAGAACATCTCTGGACTATTCTTCTTGAAGTCTGTCAAACTTTGGCCCATGATTAGCACCAGGGATGTCAAGGTGAGATAATGAGATATCAAAAAGTAAGAAAATCACAAGAATATGCTTACGTGCAGGTAATAGTAGCAAGGGAGAGCTCAGTATCTCACCTGAGAAGTTCATCATCTGAGACCTCGCTTTGACAAGAAACAAGGTCTCAGGCAGTCCTTCCGTCCACTAGGGAAGGAAACACTAGCGTTAGAGTAACCAGGTGAGACTTCTGGGTTGGAACCAAGACCCGTATACTCAATCGGCATGGAATTGCAGAAGGATATGAATTATGATTTGGAGAAAAACAAGTTGTTATGCATCTTTAAAAAGGGGTAAGAAAGATGAGCAGAAAATCATAAGTGTAATACAATAGTCCCCCCCTCCCCGATCTGCAGTTTTACTTTCCATGGTTTCAGCTAGGGTGATCAAGCATAGTCCTCAAAAAAGATGATCCTCCTTCGGAGGAATCATCAGAAAGTCAAGGTAGCCTAAACCTATATGCCAATGCCTACGTCATTCATCTCATTACCTAGGCATTCGATCATCTCACATCATCATAAGAAGTGTGAGTAGAGTGCAATAAGATATTTTGAGATAGAGGGAGGGACCACATTCACATAATGTTTATTACAGTGTATGTTATAATTGTTCTATTTTATTATTAGTTATTGTTGCTAATCTTTTAGTGTGTTTAATTTATAAATTAAAGTTCATCAAAGTGTCTGCACAGGAAAAACATAGTATGTATAGGGTTGGGTACTATTGGCAGTTTTAGGCATCCACTTGGGCCATGGAATATACCCCACAAATGGGGGGAGGTATTATGGTATGTTAAAGATAAGTAATGCCTACTATCACACACATTTTAAAGGAGGGATTAGGATCAATACACAAGGTGAGTGAGAAGATACCATTTACCTGTGCTGTGACTGGGTGCCATGCTGTGCTGGAGATAAGAGATACAGTATCCCAAAAGTGAGACCAGAAGGGTAGTGGGGCTTAATGTGGTCTGTCCCAACACACTGGAAGGTGGATGGAGGTGGGATGTATGAAGAGACTGAACGAAAGAAACTGGCCCAGGACTTGGGAGCCCATAACTGGCTGCAAATGAGTCCACCTTTATTGCTACAACAAAGCAAAATCTTACTCGCGCCCCATCCATTATGCTCTTTCAGGTCCAGAGGCTGAGGCCAATTGCTGCTACCGGAGCCTCCACAGTGTCTCAAGCGCCCATATTCTTTACTGACAACAGTAGGTCTCACCTCTAGTTGACAAGAAAGAGGATAGAGGAAACAATGCGGGAGCCCCACAAACATCCCTGAGTCACTGAGTGACTCAATATTCAGCATCAGAGGCTGTGGGAAACATGAGGATGACGGTATGTGGAGGTAGAATAACCATCCCCCTTTATGTAAACTCGGAGCTCAGCGGGGAGGAGAGAAAAAGACCCTGTGGTTGGAGACCGGGAAGTGGCTCAGTCCCTGGAGGTAGGGGGAGGAGCTAGGAGAGACAAAGGCTGGGGGCAAGTGAGCTGGAGCCATGCCCTGTGCACTTTTCATTGTAAATTCCTGTGCAGATTGCCTGGCACACAGCAGGTGCTCAATAAATAATTGTTGGATGAATGATTCAATTAATCGAGGATGTTTGGTAGCACGTTATGATCTAAGGGTAACACTTCACAGTGAGATGTGTATGTTTATTGCTGCATTCCACAAGCTGACCTGAAGTTTCTTGGCCACTGTATCTGCAACATTTTAAACTGGCCATATTTCTTAGTTTATAAAATGAAATAAATGCTAATGTGCTAGCAAGGGAATGTAAACAAGTGTTGTTAGACAAATTCAATGTGACTAAAAAGAAACAGTAGCAGGTGGATGAAAGTGGGCCCAATTAAGATATATTTGCTTTTGTGCCACAGATTCTATGCTTTTCCAAATAGAACTGTTTGATGCTAAGGGAATGGAGACTATTTTTGACTCACAATTTTTTTTTTGTTTTTTTTTTTTAACTGTGAGAAATATATTTTCTCATCGATATTTTATGCTGTTCTCTTTTCATACTTTGCTTTTGTGATGCTTCCTCTAAAGATGTTTTGTTCCTTTTTATTTTGTGCCATTGTTTATGCTGAATTTGTTGTTATTTTTGCATTTACATTCCACAGAGAAATGATACTTAGCATAAAATCCCAGAACCGCATCAGGATAAAAGAGGTGATTTATAAACACATAATAGTCGTTTTTGATACTTTTCATCATTAGTCAAGCTGAGAGAACAAATTGGAATTTGAGCTTCTGGTGGGCTTTCTGAAGGGATCCTCAGATAAATGTAGCCAAAGATAAAAGATAATTCCAATTAAAAGATAATGGATATTATACACAATTACGGCTGTGGCCAAGTCAAAGCACTTTGAAATTAAATGTCTTTGTGTGAGAAACCACAGTGTTAAATAAAATAATCAACAGGAATTTATTTCTACTCTGTTCAAATCTACTTACACCCTCATTCCTTATGTTTGGTAGGAAGTTACAATTCTGTTTAAATAAAAAGAAGTGAAAACCTTCCAACCTGGATTAAAGGCTAGCATTTAAATTAGTATAGTATTAAGATTATTTAAAGCCTTTAAAAAAAATTTTTTTTTCAACGTTTATTTATTTTTGGGACAGAGAGAGACAGAGCATGAACGGGGGAGGGGCAGAGAGAGAGGGAGACACAGAATCGGAAACAGGCTCCAGGCTCTGAGCCATCAGCCCAGAGCCTGACGCGGGGCTCGAACCCACGGACCGCGAGATCATGACCTGGCTGAAGTCGGACGCTTAACCAACTGCACCACCCAGGCGCCCCTTTAAAGCCTTTTTAAAATATAGCATCCAGTTGTATTTATGTCCACTCAATTTTGCTTATTTAGAGCCCCAAACTGGAAAGCTTCTGGATGGCACATAATATCTCACCCTGATGCTGGCTTCTCTGTAAATTTTCCATGTGCAATTACTTTAGCAGAATATCACATTTATGAGGAACTGTGACAAAATACACAATAGAAGAAATGATGCGATCATCGCTTTAAATAATATGGTTACCACATACCACTTAGAGGCTATACCTGAGACATACAGAATTACAGCAGAGAGAGGAGAGCAAAATTAGAACGACAAAATGAACGAAACAAGTGTACCACTTAATTCTAACAAAATCACTGGACTCTAATGACACTTATATGAATGTGTCAGGTGCAGATCTTAAAAAAAGTTTTTAAACTGTCTTTCTGCCTTGATAGCATGTTGACTCACAGATGATAAATTGGGGCTCTGCCAGTGTCATGTGAAATTTTTTATTTTTGTGTATAATTCACCAGTGGGGGGAACATAGCAAAGGCAGAGGTATGTAGATGAAATACAGAGTTGCGATCATCATGATTTATCACTTCATGCCTGATTCAGTTCAAAAATCCCGCAATCTTCTCCATCCCCAAAACCGCTTCCTCCTTTGTCCCATGGATCTTCTCTATGTGCCATGTAAAAGCTCACCCCTGAAGCTCTGTGGCCTGGTAGCTGTGGTTTATCAAAGTTGTCACCACAGAAAAACAAAGCAGATCACTGGATTCATCTTATTTTGTTTTATTAGGGCTCTGATGGGTCAGAAATAATAGGAGCTGCTGCAGCTCTCCAAGAACTGGCTATGTGGAGATATGCTTATTAATTTAATTCTTTTTTCTTTTTTGGTCCAGTTCCTCAATTTCAACACATGGAATAGGAGGGAGGATTTGAAATTATAACTGGCTATCAAGACACTCCCCAAATTGGGCTTGGGGGACATTTTGGGAAAGGGTACAATAGGGCCCCTAATGTTTATTGCTCCCACTGCAAAGAATACAATTAAGGCCCCTTAATGTTTATTACTCCAGCTCTGAAAGAATACCATTAAGTCAGAAACATCACCTGATGGCATCCTCATCAAGCTACACTCCGTGAGCACAGATGGGACATTATGTAACACAAAGAGAGAGGGGCTGCTCACCCGGCTGCATTTGGCGAACCGTGTCAGAAACCTTTCTTTAAACAAATCCAATAACATGATAATGTGGCAGCCCCCCTCCCCCTCCATCACCATCCTGGAAATTCTGTGGCAACCCGAACAGAACTGCATTAATATTCATCATTCATGGTCTTAAAAAAAAAAAAAAAAAAAAAAAAACAGAAAGGGGAGAAAAATACCACCACTGTATGCTCTGCTGTATTAGTGTGTCTAATGAGAATAAATTAAAACCCAGCTGAGACATGACCCCTGAACCTTTTGCTTCCTCTTAACTGTCAATCTGACTTTCCTTAGCACTGTGATCAACTGCATTCTGAGTGGAAGTTGACACTGGCTCAACTTTCCGCGAATGCAGGTAAAATGGAATGGGAACTGCCTGAAACTCGATGCTGATGTAACCTGGTTCTGCACCATTACCCGTAATCTGTGTCTTCAGCTCTGTGTAGCTCCAATTTCATTTCTTTAATAGCATGGCTTTTGATAAGAATCTTCTCTTCTCTCCCCCTCCCATTGCCAAGTACCCTTTGTGGTGTCATTGCTAACTTCTTATACAATGCAACTTCATTTTTCTAAGAAATTCCCATCAGTGGCCTTTAATAGCAGGTTAATGGGCTGTTAAATCTCAAATTTTCCAGAATGATTTTGTTACTAGAAGTAGTCTTCCTCCTATTTCCATTGTGGTCAATAAGAGCCTTGTTTTAAGGCACTTAATGCTTTACACAGTATGGGGATTGTGCCTTGAATCAGACCAAACAAGAGATACTTTTTATTCCCTTATGATATCAACACCATTTTAGGAGAATGTCTGCCATGGGTCCTATTTGTTATACCTACTTAAATCAATAAAGGCTCTGAAAAATACAGGAAGCTTTGCCAGCTATGTGCTTACAAATATTAGATGAGAGGTTCATAGACAGCAGATCATCCATAAGCTGGTTCTCAAACCTGTGTTGTCACATGCTTCATGACTTGTTTCATTATCTGCCACTGCTACTTTATGTTGGCTATTTCTTTCTGAAGCCCTCATAAACAAAACCCTTAATGATACATAGCCCAAGATAATTCATTTACCGAAAAAAAGAAATAGAATACAAGATTATATATAAACCAGAAACCAGGTACCTTACTGCAGGATTTCTGTAAAGTAAAATAGCCTGCTAGAGTTTTCTCACAATTTCTAATTGGATCAGTGCTAGAGAGTCAGAAACCTAGCCGATGTGGGTAACAGATTCTTTCTAATGATTTTTAGAAATAGTAGGTAAGTAAGCTATTAAGGCCGTGATAATTAGAATAAGTAGCAAAGAGTAAAAAACACAATAAAACACTTTCCAGGTGTATGGTTCTTGGATCTGATACTTTCATGGATACTACCTTAGGCTAAAATAATTTATCATACACTTTTCATTTGATGTGTTAAGATTAAGATTGTCATGTGCCAGTTCTTAACAAATAATCTTAAGGGATTTTATATAATTTTTATAGAACATAATATTCTTTCTTTCTTTCTTTCTTTCTTTCTTTCTTTCTTTCTTTCTTTCCTTCTTTCTTCTTTCTTTCTTTCTTTCTTTCTTTCTTTCTTATAGAATAGTATAGATGTATCATCATTTATTAGGGGATGAAAAGGGTACAGTCCATGGAGTAAGTTTTTTTTTTTCCAACGTTTATTTGATGGAGTAAGTTTTTACCAAGAAACTTAAAATATAGTAGGAGAAAGTTTCACAAGTACACAAATTACTGAAGTATGAAATGAAAATTTTAAAAAGATTGAGACATTCTTTTATTTTTGTTGATGTGTCAGTGATAAATGCGGTATTATTTAGGGTATTGCTAGTAGTCAGAATAAAGGCAGAAAAGTATTATAAAGGTAAAAAAACAAAAGATCATTTCTCATACACATAACAATTCAAAACAGGTGACTGTCTTACATGAAGAGGTTCAGGGATGCAGTATCTTCGCATCTAATGGATCCACCATTCCTTAAGGCCTCACTGTCATTCGTATCTGTCTTCAGGAGGAGAAAGAAAATGTGTGGGGTCCATATGCATGTAGGGGAGGGAAAATAGTTTTCTCTCTACCTTTCAAGGTTCTTGGCTGGTCTGATAATTAAATTGACATAAGACAGATTAACAGGAAAGAAAAAACAGATCGAACTTTGTCCATATGAAAACTGCATAAAAATATGGGACTCAAAGACAACCATGTAATTGGGGCTGAGCTGAGGAAGGGGGCCAGAGCTTCAAAGAGAAACAAGACAATTCACAGGAAGATAAGAAAAGCAAATGTTTGATAAATAAATGTTTGCCTTGCCATGCAGATAAGTCTTTCAGATGAAAAATTTATCTCTGGTAATAGCAGTCTTCCTGGTACAGGATCCCTCTCTAAATTACTTTAGGCAATTAAGGGGGAGATTAAAAGCTTTTCCTGAGTCCTATGGGTCTTGATTGCCTTCAGATCCATGCCAAGGTGGCACACATGTTGGGGTGGCAGATTCTGTTCCCCTTCACCTGCTTCTTAAAAGCCTTGGAACAGAAATAGCACATGTTGCTTATGCTCGTATTCATTGGCTAGAGCTCAATAACAAGGACAATTCTAACTGCAAAAGAAAGTAGGAAATAGATCCTAATTGTGGCCTGGAAAGAGAAGAAAATGAATTTTAGTGAAGAGATAGCTAATGCTTCCATTTATGCTTGAAGTATTATGAAATTGAAAAATGCTACTGTTATCAAGTGTTATTATCCTCTGAATAGGAATCTTTGAAATAGGAATCTAAGAGTAATTTAAAAGTGAGAAGACAAGAGAGGTGCCTGGGTGACTCAGTAGATTAAGTGTCTGACTTCGGCTCCGATCATGAATCTCAGGGTTTGTGAGTTCAAGCCTCAGGGTCTGTGCTGAGAGCTCAGAGCCTGGATTCTGCTTCGGATTCTGTGTCTCCCTCTCTCTACGCCTCCCTGACTCATGCTCCCATCTCTTTTTCTCTCCCCAAAATAAACATTTGTTTTTTTAAGTGGGAAGAGAAACTCCATAAAGAGCATACCTAAAGCTAAAATTAGAATTTTATAGTAATACAAATAAAGTATGACACATAATTGTGCTAAACACACTTGGAAAGTATTGGGAAACAAAAGGAAATGGATGGTGGGGGGAATACCCAAAGTTGGGCTTTCTGTCTTTGAGTGTCAAAGGATAAAAGAGTGATTCAGTCCTTCTTGGCCATTAGGAAATAACTAATATGAGTGAGAGATGGTTCAGACCAGAAAGGAAGGGGCATGAAATCAAGTTGGGTATGGATAAAGTAAGAAAGTGGTGAAAAAATGAAAGTCAAAGACCTTCTAAGCCAAAGATTCAGCCAATGGTAAGTAGCTGAAGAGTATAAAAAGAGAAATCCACAGAAAATTAATTTCAAGACAAGATATTGGAAAAGAAGTAATTTTTATCGATGAAGTTGTGATATGGGATTTTGCCAATGTGTAAGTGAGTGGAGGTAGAGATCACTGGAAGAGATGACACTAAGAACTTGGGAAGGCAGGATGATGTTCAGAGGCATTGTTCTCAACATGGAATATTCTAATGGTGATGGAAGGAATGGATCCACCAGGTGAAACTGGTACCCACAATCATGACTGAGGGGAGCAAAAAAAATTCAACCCACTTTTGGATTTTTGAGTTGAAAAGAAATATACTGTAATGAAGATAGTCATGAGAAATGAAGATATGTTAGGGACAATGTTTTGCCACCTTACTGAAAATAGAGTTTAGAGATGGAATTTAGAACCTTTGACATTAGGTCTTTGGACTTGTGTCATATTTCTATTCAACAAGGTAGAAATTAGAGTGGGAAAAAAAATACACATTAAAAAATACCATCCATTAAGATGGAATCTTAATTGGATGGTATTACATTCACATGTGTTACATTTAGAATTAAGGATGGCAAGGAAGAATAAAATGTAAATATATAAACAGTGTTTTGTCTTTAAATCTATTCAAACTTCATAACCTTAGTTACTACTGCAAAGTAAAAAATGTTTATTGAATATAATTACTTACTGCCAAATAATGATGGGCAAAATATAAGCTTATTTTTTATTTACTAAAGGCATAATAAAAATAGCTGTTAGTTATTTTTACCTGCCTTTAAGATTATGAATGTGTGGAACACTATAATAAATTATTTGGCTAATTAAACTTCATTTACATAAACTTTAGATGTATAATTATGGTCTATAGTGATAGCATATGGAAGGTTCAGAGAAGCTTTCTTAGATAAACATACACTCTGATGGGAGTAGAACAGTGGGTGTTAGAAGTTGGAAGATCTGGATCTACCATATTCTTTAAGTATTATGGGTATGATTTATATCTATGATTTTATTTATATTTATATGTGTATATATTTATGTGTATATATATGTTTATATATTATATAAATGATTTATATATATTTATATATACATATATATTATATACATATTATATATACATATATATACATATTATATATACATATATATGTACATATATACATATATATACATATTATACATGTACATATATATGTACATATTATACATGTACATATTATACATGTACATATATATACACATATATATACATGTACATATATACATATATACATATTATATATACATATATATATAAATATATATATGTAAAATTAGAGTTCAAATACGTACCACATAAGGAGAATAGAGAAACTGTTAATAAATATTTTCTGGTATCTACATGCAAGAAAGATCATTAAAGTTTCCAAGGAATAAAAGAGAAAGAGAGAGGGAGGGAGGGAAGGAGAGAACAAAGAAAGGTATTAACTTTATAAGAAACATGAACTTTGTCTCATTTTAGAAAACATTACACACACACAATTGTATGTGAGAGCCTTTCTAAGTTGGGTGGATGGTAATTTGATTTTCTAAAAGAAGTTAAATTTTAGAGTGCACAACAGTTACTTTATGGCTTTTTGTAGTGTATAATAAATGTTTATTATAAATAACTTACAAATTACCCACACTTCACTCCTTATTGAATAGGCACTCAATAAATATTTATTGAAGGAATGAATGATAGGTGGGATGGATTTGATTTCAAAGAGGATAAGTAAAATAGTAAGAAGACGATGAGATCCGTTTTACACGTTGTTAATAGTGATGTCCTTACTTATTTTTCAGAAAATATTTCACTAATCTTTCTATGGGGAAGCAGACATTAGATTATTTAGTTTTTTATTATTTTTGCAGTAAAAATTACTGTAAAAAAACTAAGAATAGGTATGGATTCCAAGTAATATCATGTCAGTTACTTAATAATAAAAGAAACTACCATATTCAACTGACGTATGAAAACACAGGCTCAAGAATATGAAAGCAGCACATGGAATCCACAGAGACACAGTGAAAAGTTGAATGCACTTTCTTTCTGTCCGTGAAGTTAGGGAAAGGCGGACTTGAAGACAGCATGGAGTTGGGTAGAAAGAAGAAAGCCATGTCACAAGCAGACAGGCAGTCCCAGGGCAATGCGTTGGTGTACGAAGGTCAACAGAAGCTAGACTGGACAATGGCACTTCAATAACATTTTCATGACGATTCTTGGGAGACCATACAGGAATTCATTTTCTTTCTCATGAAAGAGTGTAATTTGATATATTTTTATCGCTCTTTTATTATTTCTGCTTCCTTCTGTCTTTCTTTATCTGAGTTTATTTCTTTTTCCCCTTTCTATGTACGAACTGTCAATTGCTGGAAATGCCATAGCTGTCCCATTTCCACAATGCTGCATGCGGGGCTGTCTTGCTCATTACTTATTCATTTCTGAGGTCCTCAGGAGGCAAAGTAAGCAGACTTTCATATACCAGTGTTAAGGTTTTGCTGCATTCAAACATTTACTAATGTTACATTTGGAAATGTGTGTTTGTTAGCTGCTGGTAGTCCTTGGCGGTCTTATTACAAGTGTCATTAAAGCATCATAATATTTGGAGAAATAGCTCTGCTTCGAGATATTCAGGTTCATTAATGAACATTATCCATCTGACACATTTGGTAAACACCAGAGCTTCAGAGAAGAGCTCATCAGGGATAAGCTTGGCCCTCTAGGCTCGCTTGGAGAAGCTCATGAACTCACTACTGTTCACCCTCATTAGGCTGGAGATGCACAGGAAAAAAAACAAAAAAAGGAAAAAAAAAAAACCTCTGAAAACTGCCAATATTTGTACTTTAGAATTTAGAGTCTAATGTCTTCTTTCGTTGCTGTTGTTACAGGGATTGGTGGGCAAGAGAAAAAAGAAATGCTGTATGAAAGTTCTGTTTGTTTCTCTTTGGAAAACATCGGTGTTACCTTTAAATTATATGCAGAAAATAAAAGCAAGGTTGAAAAAAAATTTTTTTTAAAACAACTTTCTATCTAGTCCCAAGGTTTTGGAAAAAATCAGGAGCATCGTTCAGGTCACAAGTATTGTTAAGAAAAAGCCCTAGAAAAAGATAGACATTATTTTTCTTCAAAATGCCATTTCCCCTGCTATGACTCACATACTATAACCCACAGAAATATTCAATAAAACTGAATTAAGACAAAGTTCCCCAAAGTAACACAATCCCAAGTATATACACCTTTGGACACTTCAAATAAAACAGCCTTTCCAGAAAGCACAAAATATGTTTTTCTTATCACCGTGTAATATAGAGACTAAAAATATTTGAGTAGATGTGTAATTTTTGTACATGAAGAATATGTAACCATATCTTACAATCGTTACCTAGGAATCAGAGGATTTTTCAAGTCCGATCATTGAAAATATCTTTCCCATTGTAATTACTCATATTTTATCATTTCAAAATTGTCACGCTTATTTGTTCTAGAACTTAACAAAGGCATTACTAATTTCTCCTTGAAATCATAAAACTTCTCTATTAAACAAGTAAATTCAGTAATTTCACTCATTTTAAACAGATAGGAAAAGTCAGCTTCCTGAATCCCCTGAAATCCTCCCATTCCAAAGGAGTCCACTGAGGCCATTCAGACTTAGTTCAGACAGAAAAAATAAAAATCCATTTATATGTCTCAAAAGAATTTTTAACTAAAAATGGAAAAACAATGTAGTTACTGAAAAAAAAAAAAGTTAGAATCTATTTAGTATGCAGAACTATATCCAAGACAACTTTGATTCTTGTTTGGGTCAATAATCTTCATTTGTCAAATACTTACATTCTTTATCTTCTCTTATTTTTAATTTGGCATTTGTTTTTTTTTTAATTTTTTAATGTTTATTTATTTTTGAGAGAGAAAGAGACAGACTGCAAGCGGGGGAGGGGCAGAAAGAGGGGGAGATGTAGAATCGGAAGCAGGCTCAAGGCTCCTAGCTGTCAGCACGGAGCCCTACACTGGGCTCAAACCCACAGACCAAGAGATCATGGCCTGAGCTGAAGTCAAACGCTGAGCCACCCAGGTGGTTGAGCCACCCAGGCGCCCCTAATTTGGCATTTGTAATAAAATCAAAGTAATTATAAATGGATGGGCAAAATAGGTTATTGAATTAAAAAACAAAGATAATTTGATCATTTTCCAAAAACTTAAAGGGAGGCACAGTTGATCATCATTTTTCATGGACTCTGTATTTGCAAATTTGCCTACTTGCTAAAATTTATTTGTGAGCCCAAAGTTAGTACTCATAGGGCCTTCATGGTCATTCTCATTCGTGCATAGAGCAACAAAATATTGAAGTTGCCTGACATGCGTGTTCCCAGCTGAGGTCGAACAAGGCGACACTCTGCCACGTTTCAGCTTTCACAGTGTAAACAAGTATCCTTCCCAAGGCCTATATTGTGCCCGTTTCTCACGTTTTTGTGTTTTTTGTTGGTGATTTTGTTGTTTCAAATGGTCTCCAAGCATAGTACTAATGTGCTGCCTACTCTTCCTAGGCACGAGGTTGTGACGTGCCTTTCAGAGAAAATGTTATTATAGGTAAGCTTTGTTCAGACAAGTTCTAGTGCTATTGGCTCTGAGTTCATTGGTAATGAGTCAACAATACATATTAAGCAAGGAAGGTGTCTTCAAACAGAAATGTAGATAAACAAGGGTATGTATTGATTAGTTGATGAGAATATTGTGACCAGAGGCTCACAGGAACCTAACCCTGTATTTGCCCTAGAAGCAATGGTTCTGTATTCACTAATTGAATTTTGGTGGCAATGTATAAAACACAGTGACCATGAATAATAAGAATTGACTCTAGATGTTTTGATCAGGCCTCATAGGTGAGACTGGAACTGTTTGTATTACTCTTCCTTGGTTATGTACAAATTCTGTATTTATCAGAACCCCAGAGTCCTTGTATTCTACATTATGATGCATTTCTTGTAAGAAACAAATGCTATACTATAAACATTCCCTGAACTTTTCCTTGGTCATTTGAGCATTCCAAGAACATACAAGCAAATTAATGAGGGCTATCATCTTATAAGAATAATTCCCTTCCAAATACTTTGATTGGGTTTTGTTTTGGTATACCACATTAAAGTATTATTGTCATAGCATCTTAGCTTAGTAGGGGTTTTTCCACATTTTCATGTGCATAGTATAAGATCAATTATCTCTTATATATAACTATACAAATTAGCACTTTACATATGTATACATATTTGTGTTTTATGTTTGCCTTTGCAGAAACAAAATAATCATACATGTATATATACATAAGCATATGACTATTTTATATGTAGTGAAATAACCTCAGATAAATTTGATATTTTTGTTATAGAAGTAATCTAAAGAAAACAACAATTTCAGTGCTGTTAACTAGTACCCTGGACTGAGTTAAAAAAGGGAATGGATAAAAAACAATTTATTTATGCTATTTTATAACAATCCAAAATTTACCAGTGCTCCTGACTAACATAACTTTGTTTACAAGAGGCAAATAAATTACTGTGTCAAAACTCTGAGACTAGTTGTAAGAGACTTCTGAAATTTTAAAAATCGAGCCAGCAGTTGTTTCAGAATTATTATGCACTTGGATTTGATAATGGCATCAATGGTCAGGAAGATAGATACAGCATCAACTGTTAAAAGAAACAAATACATACATAATAATAACGCTGCGTTTAATCTGAATATATTTGTAAACAAAAGCCCAGTGAAGGGCATAACAGGAAAGGCCCTGGGTTAGAAAAGTAGACTAGAAGATCTTCTAGGTGAGGCTTAGACTGGGCGACCCGCTTGGATGCTGAGAAGGATGGGTGCAGAGTGTGTTGGTAGGGTTGGTGACTTGAGCACTGAATTTTCATCTTGGCTAGCTGGAAATTTCATGCCTGTATGCATTGTTTTCCTTTGAGAGGGACCTTTGATTATCTCAGACACTCTTGTCTAGGACTCTTACTGTAATTTGTCATCCATAGTTGGCCACTCAGCAAGGAACGGAGCTTAAGAAGCAGCATTTGTTGTTCCAGAAAGGTTTCTGGGTAGTTACACCATCAGACCTGTCACAAAAACCAAGAGCACTGATTTAAATTCTTCGGTGTGTTACTTAATTACCTTTTTAATTAGGATAAAATGTCTTTTCACCCTCTCCTATTTGAATACCGCCATCCCTGCTTTCGGGGCCAAGTTATAAATACACTGCAATGAATAGCTCTCCCCCCTCCCCTTCCTCTCCCCACTGAGCCAGCTGCTCCTGTGTGTTCCACTGTCAGTATCCTTGCTGCAGAGACACGCCGAGTGCTCCCTAATAACTGGGGGAATCGGTGCCGCTCATCGCTGAGGCTGACAGCTGAACACAGCTCAGGGGAACTGAATGTGCAAGAGGAGCAGAAAGAAGAGGGTAGATTGATTCTTTGAGATGCAAGGATAAAATGCCTACGAAGATAGCGATGATCGTGCTGGGTGGGTGATGAGGGTGAGGGCTGGGAAATGTGGTAGTCACAGCTGGAAAGGGAAACTAAAACTCGAATTTGGAAGTCGAAGAAAACGTAATTTGCTAGTCACACCTTATTTCTTTTTGCTCAAGGAAAGCCGTAATCAGAGTGGGGAGAATTAGAAAAATTCTCTTTTATCTTCTGGGACCAGAACCGCGAGACATACACGACTGAAGTCGAGGACCATTTGCCCAGGCTTGCTATAGAACTAGGTTTTCTTTCCGGGAAGAGATTCTCTGAGAAAGCATCTGCAAGTAACTCTTTGTATAGTCTCTGTGAGAGCTTCCAGAATTGTAAAACATTCTAACGAGAAGAATCCTGAGGTACAATTTTTAAAATTATTTCGAATTGTGGTAAAATACACACGGTACAGAATTTGTCACCTTAACCACATTTCAGTGGACAGTTCAATGGTATTAAGTACACTGACATTGTTGTGCAACCTCCATTACCATCCATCTCCACGATTCTTTTCACTTCCAAAAACTAAAACTCTGAACCTATTAAAAACAATTCCACATCCTCCCTTACCCCACCCCCCCACCAGGGACTGGCAAACACCATTCTACTTTCTGTCTCCATGAATTTGACTACTCTAGACACCTCATATAAGTAGAATCATACGGTATGTTTCTCTTTGTGTGACCAGCTTATTTCACTCAGGATAACGTCCACATTAGAATGTGCCAGAATTTCCTCCATTTTATTTTTTTTTATTTTATTTTTATTTTTTTTTAACGTTTATTCATTTTTGAGACAGAGAGAGACAGAGCATGAATGGGGGAGGGTCAGAGAGATAGAGGGAGACACAGAATCTGAAATAGGCTCCAGGCTCTGAGCAGTCAGTACAGAGCCCGACACAGGGCTTGAACTCACGGACTGCAAGATCATGACCTGAGCTGAAGTCGGACGCTTAACCGACTGAGCCACCCAGGTGCCCCGAATTTCCTCCATTTTAAAGGAAGAATTGGTTATCTATCCATCCATCCATATGGGCACTTGGGTGCTCCCACCTTTTGGCTATTGTGAGTAATGCTGCTATGAACATGGGTACACCAATACCTGAGTTCCATTCTCTTGAATATATAGTCCAAAGTAGAATTGTTGGATCATGTGATAATTCGATTTTTAATGTTTTGTGGGACCTCTACCCTGTTTTCCATAGTGGTTACATCACTTTACATTCTTATCAGCAGTACACAAATATTTCAATTTCTCTACATCCTTGCCACTATTTGTTATTTTCTGGTGTATTTGATAATAATCATCTTAATGGAAGTGGACTGTCTCAGATGCAATTTAACTTCTTTGTTTTGAATATGAAAAAAAATGCTGGACCAGAAAGGATGTTTTAATCTGCATAGTTGGTAGCAGCGTTGGAACAAAAACCCAGGCGTCTTGGTCAACAACTTGTGCTCAGGTCTCCAAAAGTAGTCCAGGTTGTGTTTTGTTTTGTAAATGATAGTCAACAGTATGTCCAACAGACTACAACTATTCCTTAACTTATTCTAAGTAGAGTAAGCCACATATCATGACCATGGTCTGGCTCCCTGAAGAATACCCACCTAATAGAGAAGTGCAAGCACTAGAAAAAGGCTCAGGGGAGCTACAGTTTATTTACTTTTTAACGTTTTTAATGTTTATTTATTTTTGAGAGGCAGAGAGACAGAGCGTGAGCAGGGAGGGGCAAAGAGAGAGGGAGACACAGAATCTGAAGCGGGCTCCAGGCTCTGAGCTGTCAGCACAGAGCCCGATGCAGTGTTCGAACACACGAGCCCAGCCATGAGATTATGACCTGAGCCCAAGTCAGACAGTCAACCAACTGAGCCACCCAGGTGCCTCAGGAGAGCTACAGTTTAAACACGAGCCAATGGACAATGTTCACGGTGCATGTAAGTGCTGAAAACCTGTAGAGTGATGAGTGTAGAGAGCTATTAACATTTTCTGGGAATTCTCTATGGCGGCTGCAACCCTCATATCGTAGATTATACAATGTAGAAGACTGTACAGTAACATTGGATAACAAATTGTAGTTGATAAATTGTGAGAAATCAAGTGCCAGAAAAATGTGCACTGTAAAAAAAATCATATTGTTATTGTTCTGGTTAACATTTCTAAGAAAAAAAAGAATGTGTAGACACTAAAGTGTTAGTTTTGGGTTTTGAGATTCATTTGTTCAACCAATTTTAATTGAATACCTGCAGCAAGCCAGGCACTGAACAAATAGCACAGAACAAGACAAATAAGGCCGCTGTTCTCTTGAACATCTTTTCCAACGGGAGATAATTTTAAAGAAGAAGCAAATAACCAAGATAGGTATAGCTGCAAGTTACCAATGGGCCAAGTATGGCTAGCATTTGGGTAATTTTGTTTGGTCTGCAAGTATTTGTTTTTAAGTGTACATTAGATGATATTAGGTAACATTTAAAGAGGGAATCTTCCCATAAATACCAAATTGCTGGCTTTCCTTGAGAAATTTGTGAAAACATCAAATAGTATAGTCAAATAAGATAGAAAAGCCATGCTAAGGAAATAACTTTATAACTAAAATTTTAAATACGAGAATTAATCAGGATTATGCAGTTCTGGGGAAAGAACATTCAAAGCAGAAGGAGCAGGAGGCCCCAAGTCCTGGACAATGGAAAAAGTTATGACCAGGTGAGCTAAAACGGTGGCAGGTCATGTGAAAGGAGTGCCCCAAGACTTGACAAAAAATTCAATTTGACTATAAGAGTGAAAGATATTGAGCCAAAGAGAGACATAGGGTAATTTCTATATTTTCCCCTGTATTTCCAAATATGTCAATATAAAGATTCATCTCACCTGTGTAAAGATGAGAAATATTTTTTAATACCAAAAAAATCTTCTTAGTAAATTTGTGTTTTGAATAAAATACAGAATGAGGGGGAAAGCAAATCATTGGAAAACAAGATTACTATACTGTCTATATTTGAGTGTAATTTTACACCTAACTTGAAAGTCATTTTCCATCTGTAGATGAGCCCCTTGCAGAGGAGATGAAGGAAATGAGACTGGATGAGTCACCGGGGTTATGAAGGAAATGAGATTGGATGAGTCACCGGGGTTATGTAGGTAGGAAAGTAGCAGGAGTCAGTCACATACTAGAGGTCATTGTCTCCAGGTATGACCAACTTATCTGGTCCATAAAGGTAAAACCATGTACTGACCTCAACCACAAAATGTGAATGCCCTGACTCGTTTTTTTGGAGGTATGAACTTTTGATTTAAAAAAAAATCGAGTTTTTTATTCACCAAAGAAGAAAAATTTTTGAGTCAGTGTAAAGAATAAAAAAAAAGGAAGGAAAACATAATATAAATGATAGGACTTTAAAGGAGTCATGGTAATAAGCTCATTGGATATTCAGATAAGACCAGCTGCTGTTCAGGTCCAAGTTGTTCAACCAGAGTCCGTGTAACTGATGGCTGGTTGAACTCAAACAAAGCCCCCAGGCTTGCATCTAAAATCTCTTTTGTTGTAGAACGATTCTGCAATGATCTAGAAGAACTACACTTCCCTGCCTCCAAGACACAACTATGAAGGCAGCCTGCAGTTATCTCTAAAACAAAACCTGTGAACCAAGAAGGGGGGCATGACAACTAGGTTTGTGTTGCTTTTTAAATCTGGGATTTTCTCTCATAAATTTTTGGTTTATTTGTTTTGTGTTTGATTATTTTGCTTCTGTGTTTTCTTATAGTTTTGGGAAAGGAGTAATTAGATAAAGGGTTAAAATGTGAGCAATAAGTATCATAAAATTTGTAAAATATTTCTGATATAGTAGATTCCATTGTATGTAGAGCATTCTGTAGACATTGACCTTGGTAATGAATTATTGAAATAGTTCTTCCTTAAAGGGAAATAATAGAGTATTAAATTAATGCAAAGTTATAAATATGAACTGTGTCCCATGCTCAGTTTGTGGGATTGTTTGTAATGATATTGTGATATTAGAGCAATTTGTAAATGCACACACACACCACATATATGTGTGTAATATACATATATGTATGAATATATATGTGAATATTTACTTTTAAAATCAGCTTAAAGCTGGCATTCAATAAAGTATGAAAAGCTTATATCTGTATGAGTGAAGAAATATGACTATCTTTTTAAAGATATGACCCATCACTAGAGCTTAATTTTTAAATCAATTATGGGAATAAATAGCACTCTATAAATAACCAACAATTCAGGATCAAAAATTATTTTCCAATAGCCTCTTATCTCCTTATTCGAAGACATTGCCAAGTCCATTATCAAGTCTTCATTTTTTAAATGTCTAGTTCCATTACATCTGCTTTATCTACCTTACCACTACCCCATCCAAGCATAAGTCACATACCTGAGATACTATATAAATCTGACTGTGCTATTCATCTGTTCAAAGTCCATCAACTTCTATTCCTTTTAGAAAAAGAAAGAGGAAGGTACATCTTTGGCCTGGTATGTAGAATAAAACCTGCTATGACCTAGTTCTTGTTTGTCCTTAGTCTTATCTTTTGCCATTCCCTCTCATATTTACTCACATTCCAGGTGTCTGTAGTTAATCAATAACTATTCTGTTGAGTGCCTGCTATGTGCTACGCTGCGGATGTGGTGGTTCTTGCTCTCAGATGCACTGTTCTAGAGAATGTAGGAAAGTAAATAAATTATATTTTCAGAGTAACTATACAGCAAAAATAAATGACAATATCATATATAAAACATAACCATAACCCTTGAATAGAAGGTCATGGAAGTTCTCCTAGAATGAGTGGTATTTGAGCCAAGGACAATTTGGGAAGGACCAGCCATTAGAAGCAGAGAACAGAGGACAGATCATTTTCCACTTACAGGAAACAGGCAGAACCAAGGTCCTAAGAGAAGGAAAGAGGTGGCTACAAGTGGGATGGTCAAGGTGTCCCATGCTGGAGATGCTCTTTGAGACATAGGTAATTGCCAGGCCATGTAAAGGATATTAGGTCATGATACAGAATTGGGATTTTAGAGTAAGTGGAGACAGATTTAAGCAAGGTACTGATATTAGCTAACTTTTAAAACAATCTCACTGTAGCCACATGGTGGAGAACATGATGGCTCCTGAATGGTAGCAACAACACCAGCTTCTGATCCATGTACTTTCTTGCCAGGGCAATACAAAGAATATTTACAACCAAGAGACTTCAGTTCTGTTTTTTAAGTCCCAAATTATTCATTTATCCAAGTGGATGATTCAGGACCTGCAAATTTGGAGGAGAGAGAAGAACCCCAAGAGATGAGTTCTGGCATATCTCACAGATGGGCTCCGTAACTTAGAACCTCCTGGGGTGTAATGATGACCTGACCTGCTCCGTCCAGGATTGGCACCATGACTTGTGGCTTTGCGTTTCATAAAACTCTAATCCAGCAGCCTTCTTATTGGGTCCATGTAGAAAATGACAAGAGTAGTAATAGGTAAGTAATAGTAGCCATAATTAACTAAATCAGTGCTGTCCATGGCTAGGTATTTGTGATCGAGGCCTTATAATCTCTCAAGCTTTTATCAACTCTGCAAGGTAAATAGCTTCCCCCATTTTAGAAATAATAAGCTTTGGGGTCTAAGATATTGACTCTTGAGTGGCAGAGGCACCATTCAAACCTCAGTCTTGCCTGACTTTCAAGCCCACATTCTTTCCATTTCATTGAGTCAAAAAGCAAAGGTTAGAGTTTGTGTTTGATTATTTTTTAGAAGAGAAAATAATATAATATTTTTTCATCTCTTTAACCTCTATAGCATTTTAAAAACAAAACCTCGTCAAAAAAGTCCAAGTCAGAAAAAAAAAAGGAAATAAAGTTATGGAAAGAAATATGGAAAAAAAAATAAGAAACCTTAAAAAAAGATGTTAACTAAGTGGAATTGAAATAAAAATTTGAGGGGCGCCTGGGTGGCTCAGTGGGTTAAGCGTCTGACTTCAGCTCAGGTCATGATCTCACGGTCCATGAGTTCGAGCCCGGCGATGGCTCTGTGCTGGCAGCTCTGTGCCTGGAACCTGCTTTAATTCTGTGTCTAGCTCTCTCTCTGCCTCTCCCTTGTTCACACTCTGTCTGTCTCTCTCTCTATCAAAAATAACCACATACACACACACAAAAAAAAAGAAATAAAATTTTGAAAAAAAAAAAGAAGCTTGGAAAAGAAAAGAAAAATCTTCTCTTACATTAAAAAGAAAGAAAGAAAGAAAGAAAGAAAGAAAGAAAGAAAGAAAGAAAGAAAAAGAAAGAAAGGAGATCAAGAAGTGGTTTGGCCTAATTCGGCTCTCCCTGGGTGGGCAGCTCTGGCTGGCAAGAAAATGCCTGTTAAAGTAGGTGAGGGTCATGCTTCTCTCCCTGAAGTTAGGAAGGGCCCTGTCAGGGCCATCACACGAATGGCTGCCAAATGGGCCTCAAGGGCAACATGAAGAGCAAAGACCAAATCCCTTACTGTGCGAAGCCAAAGGCCAATTTGTGCTCTCAAACCGGTCATGGCATTTCTGGTCTTGAGCGCGGTCCCGGCAAGGATGAAGGCTGTGCGTTGTGATGAGACGTGCTGATAGCTTCCGTGACCTCTAATTTCATTCAGCACCCAGTGTGGGCGGTGTAACTCTAGTGCTGGAGAAGGCAGCCTTTAGATGAAGCACCAGTCCCACAAAGAGTCCATTGACATTTGTAATCTCTCCAATTCTATCCCTAGCTTCCACCTTTTATATTTCATCATCACAGAGTCAGAGCAGGAGAGTCAAATATCACAGCAGCTATTTCTTTTGCCGAATGTTGATGGCTGCCTCAGGAGAAGAAAGGAAAGAATAACTTATTAACATATACAAGTGACTGGTGATGAAGGTTGTTGGGTTGTTTTTTTTTTTTTTTTTTTTTTGGCAAGAGAAAATTTGAATCAATGGAACAGGCATGGACTTCGGAGTCAGACATCGCTAGATTTTAATGTGGCGTTCCCAGCTATCCCGTGACCTTGGGCAAGCACATTGAATTACACTGAATCACAGCATCAATGCTTATCAAATGAGATTAATAGCAGCTTATAAACTATATGAAAATATGCTGAACATATAGTTGGCACACAATAAGTATTTGTGGATTTCCTCCCTTGTTTGAATAGTTTCTTAGAGCAAAAAAGGGTTTGTCATGAAAGACTACTTATTTAAAAGTAGCATGTGGAAAAAAAAAAAACCACTAAGGAACTGTGTCTTACCAATTCATTTAGCATCTCTGAGCCTTAGTTTCGACATCTTTCAGAGAAAATTATATCCCCCAAAAGCAATTATGGAACAAAGATAAGAATAATTATGATTCTCATAATCTTTATTCAGAGATCTTTACTCATAGAGTTTGAGGGAAAAAAGTTGAAATAGCCAGGTACTTTGATTATTATAGTCGTATTTCTTATTGGTGTTAATAAATATGAAAAATAAACACTAAAGATAAGAGCTATTTTAAAAGCATTGTTATTCATTTAGAAATTGTTCCTTTCCAAAATTTAAGATAATTTTGATATTCTCTTAAACTGATTTTTGTTAGAATTGTTTTTATATAGATATGTATCTATCCAATCCTCAGCTATTAATACTAAAATGTATCTTCTGTCTGAGATATAAATGATGTTCAAAGGCCAATCACTCTGTACAAATGTCACCATCCTCATGATTGATTTAGCATTTCTCCACTTTCAACAGATTCTTGAATCAGTAATACTCGGAGACACCATGCACATCAAATGTACTAGTGTAATGCTTACAAAATCAATAAATGGTGGTCTTGTGAGTCTTGTTATGTCTACTTTATTGATTGAGTTTTTATTATATCTGTAATTATGGTTCAAAAATACAATTTGATGGTCCTAAAAAAAGTGTTAACTCTTACATCTCACATCCATAGGGCCTTGACTTTTTCTTTTTTTCTTTTTTTCCCATCATTCTAGAGTTTAGCCTATCCCGCATCCAAATAAAGTCTCATTACGACAGCTTTCTCTGAGGTACAGGGGCTGACGTGGAGACCCTTGGCTGTAGTAGTCAGATAGTTCATCCCATCTACACAGAGAAGGAATAAGAAGGGCTTCTTTAACTCAGACGTGTATGGAGATAATCAAAGAATTTGTTGAGATTTATTCATCCTATAGTATCTAATAAGAATCGTACTTACAATAACCCTAGATAATGGGTGATGATTTTTGATGATCTTCATTTTTTTTTTTCTCATCAACAAAACGATGATAGCTATTAGTGGCATGACCAGGTAAATGCTTGTGATTTCGTTTAGCTCTTCTGGCTCTTTCACTTCCCATTTCTCTTACAAAAACAAACAAAACTTTCTCTGTGTTCCAGTGTCCTTATTACCACTTCATGTAAGTGATAATCACTTTCATATCACTTCATATGATGAGTAGGATTCATTTGAAAATGACTCAGCTTAGTTCATGTATGTGAGCACTATTTTAGAGTTAGTCAGGTGCCCTAATGATAAATGTACTCCAAAGGGCAGTGAATGTCTAATTGGAAAGGACAGGACCAGATGCATTTTTGTTGATCGAATGTAGTTGAATATTGTCAGTTTCCTATGATTCAAGTTAATGTAATCGCTTCATCAGTTCTTAGTAATTTTGATCAACTTAGATGTTTAGCTGTTTAGTTTGATACGTTTCTTGAAGATGGGTTTTACTGGTAAAATTAGTGATGTATATTAATATATTTCATCAATCATTTTTCTCTAGTAAAAGCAATGCTCTTTGGATATGTGGATTGACTTAATTATTTCACAATCTCTACTTTCTCATTTACAGGGGATAAAACTCTAGCAAGCCCTCTAGAGATGGTGCCTGACACTTTCTCTCTCTCTAGATGCTGTTGCATCCCGGCATTGGTCTCTAGAATATTGTCATACCTGCTTCAAGTAACCCTCACATGCAAAGCATGATTGTAGGACCTGCAAATACGGATGACTGAGCTTTCATTCATCTTATAAGAGTAAGTTGTTTGCAATATTCTATGCCAGCTTGCTAGCAAACCATTGCTTAATATTTACCTGTGCAGGAGGTAGAATTTGATCTGACACTTGCTTTCATTATTGTTTGGTTGGGAAGAAGGGGAAGTGGCAGCCACGTTGCTTCCTAAAACATCATAAAAGATGTGCATAACTAGGTTTTCTTAGCTCACTTTGTGATACACAATCTTAATTTCCTAAACAGTGTCCTTCATCAGGGTACAGTCTTTGTGAGGTAATTACTCATTGGTCTCTGTGGAAGACTTTCCTTCCTCCCGTAAGCACTGCCCTGTGCTGAATAACCCTGTGGTGCTATGGTTCACTGACTCTAGACCAAGTGCTCTGTGTTAAAATAATGTGATTTTTGTCCGTGTGCACTGGGATCAGCATGCTCTCTGAGAGGATTTAAACCCTTTTCAGCTGGAAGAGTCACTTCTTGCTTAGGGCTAGAACTTCAAACAGACATCTTATCAATTTGAACAGTGATGAAATGGTAGCACTCAGTGTTGACACTATTTTACTTCTTGACCTGAAGTATGGGGCATTACTGCTTTCTGGTTTCCTGTCCAATGCCTCGGAGGAAAGGCAGTATGTCTGTTCATTCTCCACATTCTATTATGCAAATTATGTGGAGATGATGCATCACATGTTGTTATATATTAACATAACATATTATCCCATATTAATTTTGGAACATACATCCAGAGTCGAGGCTCCCTGGACATAAGATTCTGAGACACTGAGCTTTGCATCAACTGGTCATTGAATATGACCTGCTCCCATAAAAGAACCATAATAATGAGCAAGGCAGCTTCTTTCTGCCAAGGACAGTTCCTGGAGAGGGACCTGACTGTAAGCTGTCAGCAGCCAATACCTCTCAAAAACGTGAAGAATAAGATCACAATCCTAAAGGGAAGTAAAGTTGGTACATCACAGCATCATTTTTAATTCAGTCCCAGGTTTGGACCATTCCAGTGAGTATGAGGTTCCTTTCTGTTCCTGAGAGTGTGTTCCTTGTCTGGCCTTGATTCAATTGCAATTTTGTTCTTGATTTCTCCAGTGCTTACTTGCTTATCTGAGCTCCCCGACCTCTTCTGATAAATATCATTAACACCGGGGAACAATATTCATCAAGAGAATAGCAGAGTCTACCTTTCCTGTTCAATATCAACCCAACCTGCTTCCAGTACTTGCTAATAAGGGTAATTTAGAGACAAAGCATCACTGAAGAGAAAGTTGGTAAAAAAATTTTTGGCTCATAGTCATCTCTGCCCACCCCGGCAAGGTGAAGAGAATTCCAACATGGAGCCAAGTGCCCTTGAGGGGCAGGAGAGTCTAAACAAGAGAGAACAAGGGTAAGTTAGTATATTACATGACTTGGTGAGTTCAAGGATGGCGTAATGACTGAGAAGAAGTGGTCAAAGATGAGTTCACAACTGGAAAATTAGAATTGTACCAAAGTGAAGAAAGGAAACTATGATGAGAAAAAGAAGTTCAAGAAAATGTTAAGTAATTTTAAAAGGACGTTTCTGAGCAACCAGACAGAGTGAGAAAGAGAGAACTAGCCTTAGACTGATCAAAGGGTAGGTGCAGGGACTTTTGTTACACTTAGGACTCATAAGTGTTCTCAGATAGGATTCACCTTGGAGACTGGCCTCAGGCCTCCTAACTTTTACAGAATTCCACATTAATGCAACTCATACTCAGAGATAGCAAGAGTGTGATTAAGTACAGTACTAATGCCTACAGTAAAAATGTAATGCTTTTTCCAAAATTCCTTGATAACATTTCTAATTTTGACCTTTTACTTAAATCACTGGCAGAGTATCTTTCCAACTTTCAACTCATCAATTTTCCTTTTATTCAAATTGTTATTGAAATGCAACTTCCACCGTGAAGTCTTCCCTCATAAGAATTTTTCTTTGCAGTTCTCTCTAATCTGAATATGCAGATTCAACAGCACTCTTACTTATCCCTGCCCTGATTTCATATACCCTGAATATGTGACCTATCGAATTATGCAGCCATGCTTACGTAGAAATCTATTCCCTAGTTCTCCTCATCCAGCTTACCAGTGCCAGAACTTTGCAGGCAGCTTCCATGCCAGTGAACGATTGCAGAATAAGGAAATGGTAATAATGACACAGTTTACTACTCAAAATAGTAATAAATAGTAATCTATTTTAAGTGTCATTATGGCCATATCCCATGCAAAAGAGGACACACTTCACAAGAGTCAGAAATCTCTGTGAGGGGCCACTATACATCTCTCAGACTTTTCCACTGAATTTATTCATAGCTGGATCTGTATCAATCAGTAAGAACTATCTCCAGCTCTATACTGTGTCCACCTATATGTACACATAGAGAAATGAAGATATAAAAGGAGCAGGGGCTACCCCAAAATTTTAAATACGAAAGAGCAGTGAGCTTCACAGACTGTCTCAGTGCACAAGAAAGTCCCCTTGGAGAGGTCTATAAACATGACAGAGCAGTCCTGATATTTGATTCAGAGACATCAGTGTTTATTTTTAAACAGGAAGGAAAGCTCCCAAGACCCATTACTTTTCTCTTAAACACAGACCTCTTTAGCCACCCCCTCTGGAAGCTGTGATGATTTTCATAGGACTACAGATCATTTCAAAAAGAATAAAATATAATGAAGGGCTGCTCCTACAAACGCAAATTTTGTAGAATCCTTTGGACTGGCAGCTTTGGAAATTCTTCTCTCGGGGGAGGTAAATTTAAGTGGAGCTGCACTTGAGTTCAGTTTGTATTCCCCTCTCAATTACCATCAATGCAGCTGAATCAGGAGCTACACCAAAATTCCTGAGATAGCTTTTTAAAAATCTAAAACAAAAGAAGAGAGTGTTATTGCAGACAGAGGTGAAAGAAACCTTGATACAAGAGGGACAAAATCCCCGGAGGGAGGGAGCTGAGGGCATGGAATAATGAAACAAAAACTTGAAACACCCAAAGCAGAATACACACATTGTGATCCTTGTTCTTTCTTTAATTTTTCAGGCCTGCAAATATTTGATGTATTTTTGCCAGACTTAGGATGCAGAGTATTTTATTAGCAGATAGATAATAAGCCACACAGATAATTATCATATTGTGGGAAAGGAACAGCCAGTCAGTGTCATACGTTTGGGAGTCGCTCCTTCCTGCGTGATCAGAAAACTCCCCGAAAGTGTACCCCAGGCAGCGTGCAGTTAGGAGAGTCCCTGTCATGGCTTATTGCTTAAGCATGCTCTAGGCGACTACTGTATCAGCATCTAATAGCTCAAAACAATAAGGTATGTTTATAAGACACAGAACATTATTCAGCAGTGCTTCTCTACCACCAATAGATAGATCATTGCTTGGGCTTCAAGTTTTCAAGAAGTCAAAGGCATTTTTACTAATTAAAATGTGAAAGTAAGCTTCAGAGCTAGTTTCATGATTCAAGCAATTGTAGGAAAACAGCTCTCTTGAAGATAATAGTACAATCTGATATTTATAAAATGCTACTGGAATTCAAGAATCAACATGGAGTAATTAGAAGCGGAGCGATTTTTCTCTTATTTACCTTCAAGCCTTCACAGAGGCCCACAATTGCAGCCATATCAAACATTAAAACTATTTCTGAAGACTATTAAGTGCTATCGTGAAGGAATTTTAACGTAGCACCAAGAACACCCGTGGGAGCATCATTAAAGTTGCCGAGAACATGCATCTTGGTGCATGATGTCTAGGGTGACAGCTCCACTCTGCAGAACACGTTCCGGTTCACACAGGCATGTCAGTACCACCGCACACTTTCCTCTATTGACTCACGGTGCCATTGGGCAGATCTAAACTGTGTCTACACAGCAAGGATCTGAGTCGGTGAGATAATACAACCAGGTTTGTCTGATTACAGGCAGATTTTTGAGGGTGCTTCAACAACAAAGAATTTCGTCCGCATTTTATAAGTTGACCAAATAGGTGTAAGATTTGTGATGATAAATGTAAAATTTGCGTTTTGATTCTCCATCATTCTATCACAATATAGATGTACTAGTTTTACTTGTTTCCATAGTGGGCAATGCACTAAATACTGTGAATATAGGGATGGGATAGATCAGGGTTCTGAGAACTGCATTAACCTATAAAGACGCCCCAAATTTGTAAAGTTAAGAATTGGATGGAGTTAAGATTTCAGTGGATTTAGGACTTTGGTGTGAGTCACATTGGAGGTTGAGACCTGCTTCTGTCTGTTACTAGTTCTATTACCCAGGCAGACTACATTACCACCATAAACCTCCGTCTCTTCGTCTGTCAAATGGAATTAACACCAAAACCTGCCTCACTGGGATGTTTTGAGATGAGGTGAAGTAATTATGTACCTCTTTTAACATAGTGCCTTGCTGATAAGTGCTCAAGTAGTGTTAGCTAAAAGGTATTTGAACCAATGATTACAAAAAAAAAAAAAAAAAAAAAAAAAAAAGACTCTGGGCTTGAACTTCCGAATAGGCAACAATCATAGAGGTCCTAGTGCAAGTGAGAGATACGGAGAGAAGTGATGGTTAATGTGCGTTCCTCTGCAAGCTGGTCCCTTTAAGTTCCACATCATAGGGCTGTTCAAGAACATAATAACGGGCCACAAACACAACCGCCCTTCAATAACATGAAGGTGAGCCGTACGCAGAAGGTGGGCGGAAGGACTACAAAAGGTGCAGTGAAGCACAATGGGAGGAAACATAAAATAGCTGTTGATCACTGGGAAGTAGTAACAGCAAACAGGCAGTGCTGGCGGGGACCAGTCAGAGAAGAGGTGGCTCAGAGGAAGGGAGACAACTGAGCTTCCCATGAGGCACATTCGCCGAGCTCCAAACAGTGGGCGGCCAGGCAAGTCAACCAAAGGATTTCCCCTTGTGCTCTGGCCTGGGCTACTGCGCAGGTCAGCCGGCCTTCTCTCTCCCCGCAGGTTGGTATAGAGATCCAGACAACAACTCCTAGACACAGCCTGGGAGAGTAAAAAGAGCAGAGCCTGTGTGTTTTTCTCAGGGCTCCGCCACCTACCAGCTCGGTGAACTTGGGCAAGTCACTGGACCTCTGTAGAGTTCAGTAGCGCAGCGTACAAAGTGCGATGATAATGTCAACCCGGCAAGCAATCGGTGCGTGTTCATAACCTCCTCTGATTTCCTTCTCACACCCACGCAATCTAACATGTGGCTCCTTTCTACATGGTTTTATTTTACTACAGGAGCCAGTGCTTAAAGCGCCTGGGAATTACCGAGGTAAATCCGTGGCTTCTTTGGCGTGGGGACCGAGCAGATTTCCTTTCTCCGTAACAATGGGGAAATCATCGGCACCGATCATCCCTCTGCAATCATTTTAGCTGCAGCAGAAATCGTTCCCATTCTTTATCTCGGGATTACTTTTGCTCTGTGTAGCTCTCCAGAGCTTCACAATTCTTGGTGCATTTGACGAATTTTGCTTTCAATCCAGATCTCAGATGCAGACCTTTAAAAAAGAAAACAACTTTATTTATTTTTTAAGTCCCTGGCAACCAAACTTCACATCTTTTAAAACCTCAAGGAAAGCCTGCTGTCATTGGTTTTGCCCTTATCCAAATCTGCATGTACTTCCTGACCACAAATTAGGTCACAGATAAGTTTGGAGCTGCCAATCAGCCTTGGATTCATCAAGCATTTGAAACGGCTGGTGCTGCAGTACAAGCGCCAGTGTGTGCCACAGATAACGGTATCATTTGCATAGTTACAATCAGTTAGTGATAGAATGCCTGAGAGGCAGAGGGGATGCGTGGCAAATGCAAAGTCACTTTCAGATTTGCATTCATTTCGGTTTTAAATGGGAAACAGAGGACCTGACGGGAAGGGGCATCGCCTCCTGTTCAGCTTGATTCTGTGGACCCTGTGCCTATGGAGCGTTTCAACTCTTTGAAAGTGCTTTGTGATCTTCCTGTGAGCTATTCTTCTCAACAATGTATGACATACCTAGTAGGCATTATTATCCATAATTTAGTGAAAGGGAAGTGAATCAAAAACAGGTTGAATGACTTGTTCAACACCGCAGGAAGTCACAGCACAGGCGGAGGAAGAACCCACAGCTTTGTACCGGCTCCCCATCTGTTGCTAAGCCCCATTAGCCGTGTTTCCTACCTGTACCCAGTAATTAGCCAAACCGAGTGCTGCCAAATAAAGACATGGCGTTGATTTTTTTTTTTTTCAGCATCTGCCTCTTTTGAACTGACTCATTTGACTTGCAAAGCATTGTAAAAACACCACCACCAACCCCCCCCCCCCCAAAGAAGGCAGGAACAATAAAAAGGACAGCAAGCTAGAGTCCCTTTATTCTGAGGTTTGAGAGCGCAAGGAGTTAATGTTTCTAAATGCTGTGGCTGGTGCTCAGAGAGGCTGGTAAACCTTGAGAGAATTGTGCTCTACTTAAATGACAAGTACCAGGATCTGATTGATATTCTCTGTAAAGTTTTCCCCAGTTACATGGTTTTTCCTTGGCACCTATGATTTATGGAATATCCCTGTATTAATTAGGCATATGCTAGTATTTTGGAGGGAGAGGTAATAAGACAATTCTCTAGCATTTCATTGCATAATATATACAATTTATTGAAAAGACATGATTTTTAGAAACTGGGAGAAAAGGTTAAACACCTTCTTCAGGTACCATAATGGAAAATGCTGTCATGAATAGATAGCAATCCCCTAAATATAAAAAACCAAAAAGTAAGTAACTTCTTTAGTAGGAAAAAAAAGTTAAAAACCATAGCAATCCCTGACTCAGCAAACAAAAGCGGTTGATAAATGCACCTGCTACCCTGTCTGAAGCTGATCTAGCCTTTTCAGGGTGGCCTTATCAAGTTAAGATCTTGTTGGGAGAGTAATGAACACGAGGAAAGACGCTGCTTCTCAATTGCTCATCATTAGAGCTCCGTACACGGCTTGAGGGGGAGCGGGAACTGGGATAAATCAGTGCTTTGAACCTCCTGATAATTGGTGCTCAAATCTCAGAATCTGGGTATTATTCTTGGTTAAACTATCTGCCACATGGCTAGATTGCTATATACATTAATATGTTGAAGACAAAGTGGGGCAGGCGTTCATCCTTGCAAAGGGAATTAACAGAATCGGACTGCGTATGAGCCTGACCTAGCATGTCACACTGAGCAGTCTCTTTGTACCTCAGTTTCTCCCACATCGAATAAGAATGACAGTCACTTCTGGAGAGGGCAAGTGAGAGCATACAAGAGGGGAGTTTACTTTTAATTAAAGTGCCACATAAATGTGAAAGCAAACCTACGTTTTGCAGAATTTAGCAAAGCAAATGAAACATTTGTTGAATACCTACTTGCGTGTAAACTCTAGGCACTTTTCAGAGGATATTACTAAACATCACAAAAACAGAACAGGTGGCTCACAATGGCCTGCGTGTGTAACTCCAGACGAGAGCAGAGATATCTCTAGGTCTGGAGTCAGATGACATTGCTTCAGAAGCCCTGTTTGAAGTCTTTGGGAAGTTCACAGGAAATCCAAAAATGAGCTCCTCTATCTGTTATCTGTCATCTCTTAGTCTTGCTCTGTCCTCAATCGATTTTTATTTATTATTTTCATTTGTTGAAAGTTATTTAGTTACTCATTTGATCCCGGTATAATTAATACACAGTGTTATCTCAACCAATTTTTATTACTACAGCTGCCTCCAGGGATCCTGAATCTTCCTTGTGTGTGTTATTTTTCTGTCAGACTCAAGGGTTGCATCATTGGGCAACCTCAGCCATCTGACCACAGGTTGACGGGCACCTTAAGTGGGAGCATATTCTCCCCTCCATCCCTTCTCCACTCCATCAGCTAGGTTCCTTTTCTTACTGTAGGGGTAAGAATGGAATTCTAAGAGTCTGGAGCCATGGGCTTAATGTTTATTTCATGTTCATATCGGATAGATCCTAAGAATTCTGCCATTTTAGAGTGAATCACTTAATGGTTTGTGGTAGTCACAGAAGTGCAGGTTCAGAATTTTCTAGTGTCTAAGGTGGTACAAAAATGTTAGTGGTAATGATTACTATCTGACTTAGTAAGTAGTCTGCCGCCCCCTCCGGGGGCAGGGTAAGAGGTGGTGGCTCAAATCATCCTCTAGGCTGTGAGTGGCAGAGGAATGAGTATATCAAAGTGGTCACTTTGTCCATCATAGATTTATTTTTATCTAGTTTGCTTAAGACAAACCCTTGAAATTTCTTTGTTCCCATCTTATATATATTCCTCCTGCATAAGATGGATAGAATACTCTGCAAAATAGACAACCAGTTTCTTATTAAATCTGTTCAGGACATAGACATATGTAAAATATATTATTCAACAAAAATAGCAAATCTGGGCTGCAGTATGACTAGGTGATTAAGAGTATAGGCTCTGGAGTCAGTTGCCAGGATCCTTGGCTGTAAGTTTTGGGGAAACTTCCTTCATTTCTACAAGTCTTTGGCTTCCTTCTGTGTAAAACAAAATAAAAATAGAACCTACATTATAGGATTGTTTTGAGGATTGAATGTAATAATATACATAAAGTACATGGCACAGCTCCCAACACATACTAAATACTTGGTAATTGTTTTTGTAATTATGTCTGTAGATATGCATACAAAATGCACACACAAGGCAAGCAGTGTGTCTCATCAGTAGGATGGACATTTCCTATGATGACTTTCCTGTTATGGTAGATATTACTGTTTTCCCATGAGGGGAAAGCACAGATAGATTAAGATGGTTTTCCTTAAGCTCACACGGCTGGTTATTGATCAAGTCAGAAATAATTCAGGATTCCCATCCCAGTGTATATCTTCACGTTGGCTCTTTAAACCTCCATGCTCTGCCCCTAAAACAGAGCTTTCTCTGCTATAGGAAAATCAGCATGAACAAAAAGCAAAGAAATAAAAAAACAATTCGTGAAAACTGCTTTCAACTCCATCCCACTTCCTCCTTCCACAATTCCTCCTAACTATTCATCCCCTGATTATTCTGGAGAATGATACTCAAGGCTAGTTCCTTCCACCTGGTTTTTACTCCAGGGAAGTTCCTGTTCCCATAGTTCTAAATGGATAAGGTGTTCAGAGAGTGCCACACCCCATGGGAACTGGTCATTTTAAAGAAGATTCTTAAAGACCTAAATGTATAATATCCAAATGAATGAGTCCATAATGGCAGAATTTAAGCATCAGAACAAGGAGGCAAGGAAAACCAGATATGAGAAAGGGAATAATCAGTTATAGCTAAGGATACTTCTAAGATGCTCAAATCCCTTTCAAGAAACCACTCCACGTAATGCTTCCTTTTTCAAAATTTATTATACTTTGTTTAAAAATATATAGTCAAGTAGTTCAAGTCTTATAATCATATACGAAGAAATCAGTCACCCCCATGACTGGTCTTTTAAAATATGAACTAGAGGGGCGCCTGGGTGGCGCAGTCGGTTAAGCGTCGACTTCAGCCAGGTCACGATCTCGCGGTCCGGGAGTTCGAGCCCCGCGTCGGGCTCTGGGCTGATGGCTCAGAGCCTGGAGCCTGTTTCCGATTCTGTGTCTCCCTCTCTCTCTGCCCCTCCCCCGTTCATGCTCTGTCTCTCTCTGTCCCAAAAATAAATAAATGTTGAAAAAAAAATTAAAAAAAATAAAAATAAAAAAATAAAATAAAATATGAACTAGATAAATAATTTGGCTTTTTAAAACAATAAGCATGCATGATTCTAGCATGCTCTCATGAAACTGCGATATTCAATGAAAATATTCCACCATATAAATCAAAATCAGCATAAGGTAACCCTTAGAAAGATTCTTTTATAAGTAAAATTAAATAAATATAAAGTGATACTTGATAAATATAATTTAATAATATGCAACATGGTTCATATAAAACTATCAATCAACAATAGAGCCTTTAACAATGTCATAGACTTACAAATCTGCTACTGAGTAAAAAAGTTAACAATACAGCAACTGATATCCATGTTCTAATGGATGAGATGCCCTGTTAAACATCAGTGTATGTTTTCAAGTCTCAGTTCTACCACTTGTGTCTATTTGAATTTCGGCATGTTTATATCTCTCTGTGCCTCATTGGCTCATTTGAATGCAAAGTTAAGGATAATTTCTACTTCCTGGAGTTGAAGTAAGGTTTAAATGAGAGAGTTCATGCAACATGCTTAAAAAATATCTGTCATACAGCACCTGGCTGGCTTGGTCAATAGAGCACGGGACTCTTGATCTCAGGGTCATGAGTTCGAGCCATATGTTGGGCATAGAGTTTGCTTGATAAAAATATACTTTAAAAAATTTGTCATAGTAAACGTTTGATATAGTTTGCACTACTATTACTAGTACTACTATGAATAGGCATATGGTAGTCATGCACTGATCTCAGGGTAACCAAATCTGTGAAAAGAAGTGGCCATTTTTAATGGTGTTTTCTGTAACAAGGTTTTTATTTTTTAAATTTTTTTAAATTTTTTAAAAAATTTATTCTTGAGAGAGAGAGAGACAGAGTGTGAGTGGGGGAGAGGCAGGAAGAGGGAGACACAGAATCCAAAGCAGGCTCCAAGCTCTGAGCTGTCAGCACAGAGCCCAACGCGGGGCTCGAACTCATGAACCGTGAGATCATGACCCGAGCTGAAGTCGGATGCTTTACCAACTGAACCACTCAGATGCCCCTGTAACAAGGTTTTTAGAGCAGTTACCATAAAATGATGTGTGTGTTAGCTAGGTGAGTGTTTAATATGTACTTTACTGAAAATTCTTATTTGCAATGAACAACTTACTCAAAGAAGCTTAAATAAGGGGTATTATTATGTTTCACACAGGTATCTAAGCTCAAGATCCACAATCTAGGTGGACTTTCAGCTTACCAAATACCAGTCCTTCAGCACCCAACAGTCTTCATTATTTTGGTTTCCTCTTATGTCTGCTTCATTCCATTCCATATGCCAACCAACCTCCCTCTCCTTCCTGACCTTGCACATGGCCCAACATCTCCACCACATATGATTCTTTACTCAAAATTTCAAATCCAAAATGCCACCTCATATCTCAATATTCTTATTAACCAAAGACTCTGTTGGTTTGGGGTCATCCAATGGACTGAGGTCCATCTGGGTCTAATCAGCCCAGATAAAGCAAGGGTGTAAGCATACTGCTTCTAGAGGCTGTGGGAAAAAACAAGTAATAGAACTTTCTAAAGAGAAATGAATAAAATGAGAAATGCTTTAACGTTGAAGATATTTTTTAAAGTTCTATTTATATCTAGCCATTTTGATGAGGTAGTTTCACATAAATCTTGTTTATATGTATTGTAAGTTTCACTAGAATGTGCAGCAGCTCTTATTTTCCCTTTTTATATAGATCTGTATCATCTTTATTGACTTTACTTAATGAAAAATTGGCTTCCTAGTATCATCAGTATTGATCTTGATGAGGGTGAAAGTGACTGTTAACTGTCAAAATCATCTGTAAATATTTAGTCATTCCCATTGATACTATGAGAAATAGATCAAGTGCTCATTTCCTTTCCTATAGTAATAACACTTGACTCTGTAAATGAAGGAAATATGTATCCCCACTGTTAAAACAAGACCAAACTGGACTTAGAGAAGACACTTCTTAGATTTCAATAAAAGAATGAGGGCATAAGCATCTAAAATAAATCTTTGTCTTAAGGTATTATTTTGCCTCACTGCTAACAATAGACATCCAAAAATACCTGTGAGAAACTGTGGTCAACATTATGGCTGCTTGCCAATATTTCTAGGACTCCTTTCCTTCTGGACACACACTAGATTGCTCTGCAAGGCCCCTTGTAATCAGGCGTGGCTAAGGACTTTCTTTGGTTACTGAAATGGTAGCATAAGTGAAGTATTTCAATCTAAAGTATCTAATTACCAGTGTTGAATCTCTAGCTCTTTATTGCCCTGTGAGGTTGATTGTGGTAGTGACCTTGTGTTAAGATGTTAAGGGCACCCCGGGTGGCACAGTTAGTTAAGCATCCGACTTTGGCTCAGGTCATGATCTCACGCTTTGTGAGTTTGAGCCCCGTATCAGGCTCTGTGCTGACAGCTCAGAACTTGGAGCCTGCTTCTGATTCTGTGTTTACCTGTCTCTCTCTGCCCCTCCCCCACTCATGCCCTGTCTCTCTCTGCCTCTCTCTCTCTCTCTCTCTTAAAATAAATAAACATTAAAAGAAAAAAAAAAAAAAAGATGTTAAAGGAACCCAAGTCACCCATTGGGGGTGGCGTCACTGGAGTCACAGAGGGCTTCCAATAATTGAAACTTACACTTTTAATTTGTTAATCTACAGAGATTTCAGAGGTTGTTTCTTATCACAAGTTAACCAAGCCCATCCCAGCTTATTGGTATAGCTATAAAATATTGATGTCTGTTCTCTCTTTTACTAAATGCAAAGGTTTTAAAAAAAACATACTGAAACACCTTCTCTGTGTCAAAATGTGGCCCACAGTTTTGTCCATACATGTGATTAAAAATGACGGACAGGGGCGCCTGGGTGGCGCAGTCGGTTGAGCATCCGACTTCAGCCAGGTCGCGATCTCGCGGTCTGTGAGTTCGAGCCCCGCGTCAGGCTCTGGGCTGATGGCTCGGAGCCTGGAGCCTGTTTCCGATTCTGTGTCTCCCTCTCTCTCTGCCCCTCCCCCGTTCATGCTCTGTCTCTCTCTGTCCCAAAAATAAATAAAAAACGTTGAAAAAAAATTAAAAAAAAAAATGACGGACAAGAAGAATTAATGAGAAACCACAAGAGACTCTTAACTATACAGAACAAACTAAGGGTTCGTGGAGGTGGGGGGGGGGGGGTTGGGGGAATGGGTCAGATGGGTGATGGGTGTTAAGGGAGGCACTTGTTGTGATGAGCACTGGGTGTTGTATATAAGTGATGAATCACTGAATTCTACTCCTGAAACCATTATTGCACTGTATGTTAACTAAAATTTAAATTAAAAAAAGAAGAATTAATGACATAAAATTTAGACAATAATTTTACCTCCTCTCTAAATTAACCTGTTTTCAAGGTTAAGGGTCAGTGGAATGGACAATTACTGTTAAGCCTTCGCAACCCATACCTTTAATAGCTTCTAGTGAACAAAAGAAAATGGCTGATAAGAAAATCAATAATGTAAATTTATTCAATATTATGCTTAAATAATTTTTAAAGGATATTTAAGAAAAAGAGGATTGAAAAGAAATATAGAAGTCTCAAAAAAGAAATTCTATTAGAGCAGAAGAATGGACAACTATTTTTGTCATTCTTCTACTTAATGTATATTTTTATAATTTGGTCACATTAGTTTTTTTTCTTTTCTTTTTCGGCTTAAAACAACACACATTCATTAATTCACAGTTTTTGTGTGTTAGAAGTCTGGATCCAGCCTAGCTGGATCCTCTGCTTCAGGATCTCACAATGGTTTAATCGTGATGTCAGCAAGGAATACCTTTTCACCTGAGGCTTGATTGGGAAAGAATCTGCTTCTAAGCTCGTGTGGTTGTTGGCACATTTAATTTCTTGTGGGCTGTTAGAATGAGGGCCTCCACTTCTTGCTGGCTATTGGTCAGAGGCCACCCTCAGTTCTTAGAAGCCTCTCTCAATCCTTCCCTGATATGTCTCATTAGTCCCTAGAGATCCAATTTCCACCAGCTCTGTGCCTGAGGGGACTGACTTTTATGGAATACATCAGTTGAGCTCCTGTGCCTTCCAACTTCTGGTGAAGTTTGACCAATGAGAGGTCTACAACAGAAAATGTAGAGAAATAAAAGTGTATTTTTCTATTCCCCTGACTCCTTTCCTGACGGGCCTTCATTTAGCTATTTTTTTTTTTTTTTTTTTTTTCCTAAACAGATCACAGCATTTTTAATCCAGGTGACTGGTTTCAACTATTGTCTCTGGATCCTGGTAACTCCTTCCTCTTCTTGCCACTCAAAGGATGATAATGGCTTTCCCAGTTTATTGGTCCTGGGTGGCTACATCATTTCTGTCAATTTCCCCTAACCTATTCACACCTTGGAAGACGTTCTCCTTATTAACATTCTCTATATCCCTCATTTGAGTGTGCCATCTGTCCAGGACCTTGATAGAATGTCCTTTGCACTGTTCAGCATCGATCACTTTCTTCTCCAAACTAATAGTTTACCCCATTTTTTATTGTAGTAATACATATATATATATAACATAAATATAATATAATAAATAATTATATAAATATAATATATATAACATAAAGTTTACTAACTTAACTATTTTTAAGTGTAAAATTCAGTGGTATTAACTACTTTTATATCATTTTGTAACTATCACCACCATCTGTCCTCAATTTTGCAGCATCCCCTCAGTCTGACACCAGAGTGAGGTAGCCATTAGAAAGGGTGTTATGGTGGATAATTTTTACTCTTTATGATATAGCTGGATACTCTTTCATGTTTGAGAAATTTCATACCTTATGTGTTGTGAAAGAGGCTGAAGTAATCGGAATCTCACTTCTTCAGCTTCCCTTGTAGCTAAGATACATGCAAGTGACTTGGGGACAAATCCTACGAGGGACTAGACAGAGTTTTGGTGGAATCAGAGGAGCAAGGAGTAGTGTTTGAATCCAGCAACAGTAGAGTTTTCACAGGATTGTGAGGTGAGAGTTATTAAACAAATTCCTGTTTCTCTAGTCCATGCCTTCCCCCTCTGAGAGATTCTGAATCATCCAACATGCTGTAGTCATTTTTTTCCTACTTAAATTAGCCCAGGAGCACCTGGGTGGCTCAGTTGGTTAAGCGTCAGACTCTTGATCTCAGCTCAGGTCATGATCTCACAGTTTATGAGTTTGAGCCCCACTTTGGGTTCTTTGCTGACAGTATGGAGTCTGTTCGGTATTCTCTCTCTCCCTCTCTCTCTCTCTGGTCGTCCTTTGCTCTCTTGCTCTCTCTCAAAATAAATAAACTTAAAAAAATAAATTATCCCAGATCTAGTTTCTCTGCTTGAAGTTAAGGGCTCAGTCTCAAGTTATAAAATCCATCTGAAAGACAGGGCACCAGGGTGGCTCAGTCAGTTAAGCATCTGACTCGATCTCAGCTCAGGTCATATCTCACAGTTTATGAGTTTGAGCCCCACATTGGGCTCTGTACTGGCAGCATGGAGTCTACTTGGAATTCTCTCTCTCCCTCTCTTTCTCTGCCCCTCCCTCACTCTCTTCCTCTCTTTCTCAAAATAAATAAACTTAAAAAAAAGAAATAAAATCCATCTGAAAGACAAATTTCAGTATTCTCATAGTAAAAACTAAGTAATAAATTGTGACCCAATACTGCAGAGGGCTCCAGAGAATGTAACATGAACTAATAGGAATAGCCTAATGGATAAATGGTGATTAATGGTGGGACTTTCAGAGCAGATATATAAGTATCCAGGCCTGCAACTTTAATAACAACAGCTATTAAGTGATAAGAACTGCATTGATGTATGTACCTCGGTTCTGTGTTTCACCAGCTGTCTCAGGCCATTTCCTAAAACTACAAATGCCCAGGCTTCAATTCAGACCCTATGTATCAGAATTTGAAAGATGTTATTGAAATGTATGTACTTTTTATGATCATCCTAGGTAATTTCAATATTCAGGAAGGTTTTAGGAATAGTTTATTATTTATTTGATATTACAAAGCTGCAAATATTATCAAAGCTCCATTTTATTTTAAAATCTTTTAAAATCTTTATTTATTTTTGAGAGAGAGAGAGAGAGAGAGAGACAGAGAGCAGGGGAGGAGCAGAGAGAAAGGGAAACACAGAATCCGAAGCAGGCTCCAGGCTCTGAGCTGTCAGCACAGAGCCGGACGTGGGGCTCAAACCCACGAACCGTGAGATCACGACCTGAGCCGAAGTGGGACGCTCAACCGACTAAGCCACCCAGGAGCCCCCAAAGCTCCATTTTAGAGTTGAGGACACAGCTTGAGAGGTTACTAATTCAGAAACACAAGCAAATGAGTGGCAAAAGCACATTCATTATAGATTCACATGGACTTGTCTGAATCTGATCTCTGATCCTCATTATGTTATATAAAAAAAAAAAAAACTCACTAAAGACTTCTGGTACGTTGTTGAGAAACATACATTTGAGTTCAGCCTGAGCTCTGACAAGTACTACCTATATAAAGTTTAACCTATATAGTTTTCTAGACTATAGTCTTACCATTTGGGGAGTGAGGGATTATATCTACCTTAACACATGTCTCTTCCTTCTTTCTTCCATTCTATAGTTATCTGGGCATTCCATAATTTCAAGAGAAAATGTGTTAGTCATTTACTACACCAATATCCCTTTCTCTTTTGCAACTAATAGACAACATTGCTTCGCTTCCATGTGCTATAGACAGAAATATGAAATATCCTTTTCCCCAATGTCATATTTGGGCTCTGGTTCCAACCACCAGCTGACATCTGACTGATTTCTGTCCTGGCCCAATGGTACTGATCCCTTCTTCTTGGTCCCCACCCAGTCTTGCTTGAATGTAGAGAAAAGTGAAGGCAAATCTGGAAATAGCCAGGTCGCTGGATGTGGCTGCATGGAGTCATGGTTGAATAAGATATAAGACACTATTTTGCTTAACTGTGGAGGCTTATGCATTTTCACAGCCCAGCAGCTGATAACCATGATTAATACAGAGGGAAAAATGAAAGCACACATAAGCTTTGTAAAGTTTTAAAATTTTTCTTGGTTAAATGTGGTTCAGATTGCAATTTGATCAACCACGAAGAGATTATGGTCATAAGTGACTCGGTATCCCTCCAGGATGGCCAAAGCCATTATCTTATAGCTTCAGTTCTACCCATGATGAGGGGTCACCCCAACCTGAGACTCAGGTAACTTGAGAAGCTATAGATTAATCTGCATGGACTTAGAATCAGGCTCATTTTTATTCCTGTAATGACCTACCACTCCACTTTTTGGGTCTTAGTTCTCCTCTCCTCTTCTCATTACATTACTGAGCCCTTGACTACTTTCTGTCAGTTTCTTCTAGGGTTGAAATATTTGTTCATCACAACCCAAGCTTTTAAATTGATCTTTGCTAGCTACTGTAGGACCTCTTTATCACAATCTTTCCCTGGACCCCAGAACTGTGACTGACTTTGCCCTAAGATATCAGAGCTAGCCTGCTGTTTACCAAGGTCAATGAAATCCAGATACAGCTTGCTTTTTGTTGTTGTTGTTGTTTATTTATTTGAGAAAGAGACAGGGAGAGAGCACACAGAGGAGGGACAGAGAAAGAGGGAGAGAGAGAATCCCAAGCAGGCTCCATACTGTCAGTGTGGAGCCCACCAGGGGGCTGGATCCCACACACTGTGAGATCATGACTTGAGCCAAAATCAAGAGTCAGATGCTTAACCAACTGAGACACTCAGGTGCCCCCAGACAGAGCTTTTTAATATATTGTTAATTATTCACATGTCCTATAAACCTCTTTTTTCTTTTCGTCTCTTTCTTTCTTTCTTTCTCCTTTCTTTCTTTCTTTCTTTCTTTCTTCCTTTCTTTCTTTCTTTCTTCCTTTCCTTTCCTTTCCTTTCCTTTCTTTCTTTTTTTGAATATCCCTTTGTCCAGAAACATGACCTCTGGAATCAGGGCTCTGATTCCATCCATCTGCTTCAAATGCCTGAAGTTCCAAAAAAGACACTAAGCTCCCTTTCTATAAGCATGAGCCAGTGGAATAAGTTGCTTATCTGATGACCTGACAAACTGAGGAATGTGTCCCTGGTCCCAAGATCCATGTTCCTGTGGTAACTTAGGGTCTCCAATTCCCGTGTGTGGGACTTTGTATCACTCTGTGCTCTAGATTTTTTAGAAACTAAAGTCATGCTCCTGACCTTCAGTCTTGGAGGCTGGATTTATTTATTTATCTTCATTGATTTCCCTGATCATTAGGCCTCCTTTTTTGCTTGCCTGAACATATTTTGAGAGCTGGTAATGACTTTCTGGGCCCAGGTGGGAACTTTGAGGATCGAAAAGTAGAAGATTCTGACTCTGTCCTCTTGAATACTCTAGTTGAGGAGGGGGGGAGGGTATAAAAATATTATAAATACACAAACCAACTGGAGATGGGTAGTGATATGAAGTTAATCATAAAGTATTTGACAAGATAGAGCAAACCTTCTGGATGGGTCTAATAAGCAATGGGTAGTCATTGAAAGTACATTCTGCCAGGGCCAAGGAATATGTGAGACAATGTCATTTATGTATGCTGAATGAAACTGGCCCTGAATGATTTGTTTTGTAAAATATGCCTGATTTTCAGCGGATTACACGAATTACATGATACAATTGCTGAAGACCATCTAAACGATCTGGTCAGAATATTTCCCTACTTGCTGGCACTGCTCCTTTCCACCTCTTAACCTGCTCACGGCTGAGTTCCTAAGAGGTGGGAAGTAGGGCTTCTTTCCAAACCTCAAGGCCCTAGCACACACAGATTCTCCACCATGACTACTGATTTTCACCTTACCTGTGTTCCTAAAGTCACTCTATCTGCTTGAGAAGCAGAAGATTGTGAATAGTATTAGACACTCAGACTTTCATGGGAACATTTCTAGATAAACAGAAGGGGAACATAAGGTATCTGGAATATCAGCTTGGCTATCAGAAGGAATTAGAAAAGCTGGTCTAGCAGGAAGGCCTGTTTTAAAAACCTGCTGAAGCTCAGGTAGAGACTAAATATCTGAAGGCAACACAGCAAGCCTTCCTATTATAGCAGGTACCGGCGTCAGCTATTTATGAATCTTGATCTTTTCCACTTGACAGAAGACTGTTTTCCTTTTTATCTAGTATCCTAATCCTCATTGTTGTGCATGCAAGTTGATCTGTTTTGCATTATTTAAAAACCATACATTAGATGCACATTAACACATCGCACGGTGCAGACTCTGCCCCATCAGGTAAGTCATGTTTCCTATCTGCAACACCCATATGGGATCCAATTATACTGGTCCACGGGGTTGTCTTTCAAAGAGCTCTTATTAACTCTCCTTTCATTCAGTGGCCTCTTCCCTATCTCAGACTCTTGGAATAATGGTACATGCTCGATGATTCACCGTGCATCACAGGCAGACCCTGGGAATGAAGAGTCAAAAGAAACCCCAGACTTCAGCTCGAACTGTCTTAACCTCTGTCACTCAAACCACTCTTAGTGACAACTTCTGTGATCTGCCCCTCATAATCTCAAACCATTCCTCTCTCTCCTGATAGGAGTTTCGGATTTTCTACCTTCAGCTCCGTCAGAATTTGTTCTATCTTTCTCACTCTGCCCTCTATGAAAATCACTTACCATCAGGGATCAAATTCTTGGGCCATCCTCAGCCACATGAAATTCAAATCACCATGGAGCTCTTGTTTCTTCTGACATAAACCCTAGCATAAGCACCCTTTGCTCAACAATTTAATTAGAGATCAAAACCTATTTCCTGATGTAAATGATCTTTGAAAGACTTTTTTTTTTTGGTCATAGTCTCGTTCTATTTATTAAGTGTTGAAATCCACAGCACCCCCCAATACCCTCAAAAATTAAAGTTAAATATCACCGCAGTTATGTAAGATTTGCAAGTAATAGAAGTCATCTTTCTGCTTAATACTATGCAAATCTGCCTCAGATAAGTCTGGAATGTCCCCAGAATACAGGAGATATAACAAGAATTGAGGAGAACTCTGTAACCTTAACTTTAGTGGTGGGGAAAAGTACTTAAATGTTCAGATGTGTAAAACCGCCCCAAAATAACCTTTTATGTTCCCACTCTCTGCAGAAATATTTCCTAAAGCTTAGTAGAGCTAGGTAGAAATGGGCTCTGGATTAATTTTGACCTTCTGTGGCAATGCATTTTCAAGACCAAGAATTTATGTGTGCAGAATATTAAATGTCAAATGCAAATATGAAAATGGAGCTACATGGTTGCAGATAGTCCCTAATTGATATTGAGCAGACTATTCCCTTTAAATGTTAATGAAACTGTTGTAATTACTAAATGACCAAAACAGCTCAGAAGCCAGGGTTCACAGCTGTAAACCATTACTTGTAAATTACTGGCACAGCCCCGCATTAGCAGATGGCTCGGCCCATGGAAGAAAACTTCCTCAAGATGCTTTTCTTCCAGGCCTGGGCTCAGGAGCAAATTAGATGAGCATATTAGAGAAGGCCAGAGTGCCTGTTTGGACATGTCGCTGGCGATAAGCACCTTCTTTGATCTTCTTATTTTTTTCATTACATTCTTTGCAGAAAGTGCTGAATATCACAGAACACAAAGAAAAGAGAAGGCGAAACTGACAGAGCTTATAAACATAGCAGGAAAGTTCAGATATGCACATTTCTGCTGGAGTTTTAAGGAGCAGTGTGTTTCCTACATCCTGAAGCAGATGAACTTGATGGGATGGAGGTAAATACTGTAGTGGGGGAAGGGAGTGTGTGTGTATGTGCATGTGCATGTGTGTGTGTGTGTGTGTGTGTGTGTGTGTGTGTGATGGTGAGACTTGCTAACAAGCCAGTGGCAGAAAAGCAATTAGAAGAAAAATAGGGCATTTGAATGGGCTTAGTACCCTCAAGACAGAGAGAACGTCTATAAAGCTGTGTAAGCAAAACCATACAGTAGAAACAAGCGATGTCTTTATTAGAGAAGGCCTGTGGCTCTTCACAGCTTTGTTCTGTAAATTCCATAGTAGCTTTGCAAACTCTCTAAGGTTATTAACTTTACTGAAGATTTTTTTTAAGAGTTGGGGAAGTCCTGCAGTTGAGGCTTTCATTAATATGAAAGAAAGATTAATTAAGACATCTGCCAATAACAGGAGGAAGGAGGAATTTGCCTTGTGATGTATACTACCAATTATGCTAAGAATGAAATGATGGATTTTTTCTCACCATGAGCTACTCTGAAAGAAAAATGTTTACAGGATAAGGTGTTTACAGTCAAATCCGAGAGTACAGGCAAATCCTACCTTTGGAACAGTTTGAATCTCCAAGCAATATAGAAAGCGATAGGATTTCAAAATGCATCATCACAGAAAAGGGATGTTAAAACTATCTTTATGTTTAGTTTAAATACCAAATTAATCAAAATAATCTGACCTTATGATGGCCGAAGGGACAAAGCATGGAAGCGTTTGGTCTGGACCAGGACATGGGTGACAGTTGCCATGAAATAATCCCATATGAAAAATTGAGACATAATTTGACAATTTTGTCAAGCTAATACATAATACGGAAATTTTCAGGATATTTATGTTTTATGTCTAGAACCTATGAGGCCGGAATAATCAGAGTTAGAATTGACCCATAAAATCTGGAATGAAAGATTAATGTGCTTGTAAAGTGTCTTGAGTCCGGATCCAGGAGGGACTGTATTGCAAGGATATGATGAAAAGACTTGAATTCTTCTTGGATTCAGAACGTGTTTGGGGCAGTACTTTGAGATATCTGATGTTATCCTTCAGTTTCCTACCACTTTTCTGTCTTCCTAGGTGAACCTTACATATAGGTGCCTTGGAAACAACCTGCCTCCCTTTCTTTCCTTTGCTTTTCCCTCCTGGCCTTCCACCCACTGGGGTGTGGTAAAACATAATCTTCCTTTTTTTCTTTCTTTCCTGATTTTCCTCTCTTACTCAAGCGACATAGATCTTAGATCTGTTTTAGAAGAATGCAAGCAAGCATATAGGCAGTTTAATCTAATTCATAATGAGAGATGGTCAATTAATCTTTAACTCTTCCAAAGACAGAAAGCGTTTTTGGAAGCAGATCATCATTCACGTGTGGTGCTTTAGTCCCGCAGGCTTTGAAGTCAGGCAGAACTACATTCCTAAGCCTGGCCCTCATACTCACTGCCTGTGTGACCTTAACACGTTGCTCAACCTCTCTGTGCTTTAGTTTCATCAGATATCTATATACTGGGGAATATTAATATCTACTCCATGGGATTCATTTTCGGAATTTGAAATACTTAATATAGTCTCTGATACACGTGAAAATGCTCAATAAATACAATGCAAATGATTACTGAATTAATAAAATTTTAGATAGTTTCACATAGTAAAAATAAGAGATTCAGTTATGAAACAGAATATTTTCTATTGAGAAAATTAATAAAAAGTAACTCATATTGGTTTTGATAATACAGTATAGTTATGTGAAATGTTACCACTGGGAGAAGCTGGGTGATGAGCAAATGGAACCTCTCTGTACTATTTTTGCAACTTCTTGTGAGTCTATTGCAAAAAATAAATCAAACAAACAAAAAGTTTAAAACCCAAGTAAACCAACCCAATCTTGATTTTGTCCCTGAACCAAATCCACTGAACTATTTTTGATTTTCATAACTTTTTTTCCTCTTGTGCTTTTGAACCATAGTTTCTTGAAAGCCTTCGAAGTTTTCATGACAATTCCCTTGTTCATTGCTACAAAAGGTATTTCCAAAAAGTGTATTGTGTGTTTGTGTGTGTGTCCATCCATGTGTGCATGTCCATGTGTGTTAAGGAAGTGATATTTGTATATTTTTCAGTATTGAAGTAAAGGAATAATGATCTGTGGTTATTTGAATTGGCCATTTGTACAGATATATGGAGGAAAGGTTATTTTTATATACTCTGTTAGAATTTTGAAAGGCTGTATCTTACGATGTTATAACAGTTAGCATACTGCAGGCATGCAAGGATGCTTTTTTTTTTTTAACATTTAATTATTTTTTGGGAGACAGATACAGAGCATGGGCAGGGGAGGAGCAGAGAAAGAGGGAGACACGGAAGCCAAAGCAAGCTCCAAGCTCTGAGCTGTCAGCAGCACAGAGCCCCATGCAGGGCTCAAACCTACACACTGTGAGATCATGACCTGGACCAAAGTCAGCACTTAACCAATTGAGCCACCCAGTCACCTCATCATTGTTTTGAAGCCATGGACTTTTCTGAGAAGTTAGTAAAAGCTATGAACTCTTCCCAAGAAAGTGTGTTAAAACAAACTCAAGCAAAAGGATGTGCACAATTTATTCCTATTTTATGTCATTGTTGAACTTCTACTATGTGCTACTAATAGACGTGGGGGTAGCAGAGTATAGAGCATACAGAATAGGTAAGATAAACTTTGTCTCCTCCAGTGACAGGAGGAACAGTAAAGAGATATTATAATGCAATATGACTGGCGCTATTTACTGTGAAGGCAGCACACTCTTTCACATAGGAGGAGCATCGAGCCCAGGCTTGAAAGAATTAAGAATGATTTTTGTGGAATCTGCCTCTAAGTTGAAACCTGAAGAAGTAGTCATTAGCCACTTGATGAGGAGGAGGAGTTTGCTTTTAGCATAGGAAAGAGATTATTTGAAGTTGTATTTTAAGAGAGAGCAGTTGCAGAACTCCAAGAGGCTCACGTAGCTAGAATATGACATATGAAGAATGCAGGAACAAGAGATAACATTGGAAAAGTGATCAAGGGCCAGATTATGCAGGACCTTGTAAGCCCTACTAAGAAAGCTTGACTCTTTTCAAGAACTTTGGAGAGTCTTTGCACAATTTTGAGTTCGATTTGCCTTGTAGAAATCTTACTTTAAGCACTGTGGAGAATGAACTAGAGAGGGACAAGACTGTAATGAGGGAAAGCGGTAAGAGGCCAGTTGTAGCAACACAAGGAAGATATAATAGTGTTCTATATTCTTGACAAGGGATGTACAGAGAACTGGTTTGTTTTATGAGACTTTTGGAAGTAGATATAATTTTACTATTTGTATGTGAGTGGTATGAGAAAGAGAAAAGTTGAAGGTTAATCTAAGATTTCTATCCTAAGCCACTGGGTTCCTGATGGCACCCCCCATTCAGAAGGACTACAGTGGAGAAAGAAAAGTTTGAGTTAAAAGAGATCAATTAAGGTTTGGACTTATTGAATTTTAATTTCTATGGGTTATCCAAGTATCCAATGGGGCATTTAGATATGCAGCTCTGGGCTGTGGAGATTGATACCAGAATTGGTAACATTTGAAAATAAGCGAAGCCACTGCAATACATGAGATCATACAGAAAGTGACAGAACCTTAGTGAATTAATTAGAGTAAAAGCTAAATTACTGTAACAAAAGAACTCTATAATACCATGACTTGAAGGAAAAAGAAATTTAGTTTTCTCTCCCATATCAGTCCCAATTTGAAGAGATCACACTGGTAGGATAACTCAACTCTACCCAGGCTCTTAGGAACACTGATATCTGGATGATCTGCCATCTCGTAAGTGTTATCATTAGCTTGGTCGAAGTTAGAGCACTGTCCCCTCTGGATTCCAGCCATTTGTACCAAAAGTCACAATAAATGCAGAGAAAGGAGGAAGAGTGGATTTACAGATGCATATTAGTTTACAGGTTTGGTGATAGGAGTTGAAGAAACTTCTCTGTGAAGAAATCAACGTCATCCACCGAGAGGAAAAGGGCATGACAGGGTTATAAATCCAATGTGTGAAGAAGTTCAGATTGCCTCCCTGGAGACCTAGAAACAAAGCTTTCTGGAGAAAGTGAGTGGTCCAGGTTGCTGTTCATTTGCCTACTTAAGTTTGGGAACTGTAACTTAGTAACTGTTTTATGTGACTATTCAATCACAAAACTGTGGAGACAAAACATGAAAGTAATCTTCAAAGATTTCTTTCTTGGTTCCATGTGTTTATAAATATAATTAATGGACACTTACTAAAAATTTTAAGTCATCCAAAATTTAAGATCCAAATTTTGCAAATATAACAAATAAATTCTAGGGGCATCTGGGTGGCTCAGTCAGTTAAGTGTCCACCTTTTTCTTAGGTCATGATCTCACGACTTGTGAGTTCAAGCCCCATGTTGGGCTGTGTGCTGACAGTTCAGAGCCTGGAGCCTGTTTCAGATGCTGCCTCCCTCTCTCTCTGCCCCTCCCTTGCTCGTGCTCCTAGTCTCTCTCTCTCTCTCTCTCTTTGTCTCTGACTCTCTCTTTCAAAAACAAATAAACATTAAAAAAAATTAAAAGTAAAAAATTCTGCCCCAAGGAAAATGTCAATAAGACTATATCATTCAGCTTTAAAAAATATGGAATTGTCCTTAATTGGGAGGCATTCATGTTGTCCTTGGCATCTAAGTTTGATATTTTCAGTAGTTTGTTTAAGTGACTCCATATGCTAATAACCTCATTTACAAAGACATATGAGTAGAATCAATGTTTTCATATATGGCTTTTGCAGGTGAGGGTGTGTTGTCAAGTAACAACTGAATTCTCTGGGACTTCCTGATTTGAAATCCTGGCATAGCACGTTCTTTGTCCTGAAGTCATAGAGGTCAAAGTCTGCCACAGCAATGCTCTCTGTCGACAAGAAGAGGATTGTTGATGCAGATTTCAATATTTGAGTCTGTTTGAGAAAAGTAACCTTGAGAGGACTCTCTAATTTTTCCAGGGATCTGTTGATTTCTTTACATGGAGAATTTGCCAGGACTCTACCACACTCAGTACAGACTAAAAACATGATTTTCCCAGCATTTATAAATTTAGGCTAGTTGCCTAATTCTAGTCTTTGGTTCAGGATGGGTGGCCTGGATGCAATAGTTTGTATTTGTTGCAGTGGTGGTTTGAAGGAGGGATGGGGATTGTATATTTGTTTTGTTTTGTGTTGTTGTTAGCAGCATCCATAGGTCAAGGCTCTGTCTGGAATGAATTACCTCATTCATATTGTCACATATATCTTTTCCTTAGCCAAGATATGGATCAACTCCTCCTTGTCAAGTAGTTCTGAGTAGGTTTTCCTTTATAGCACTTTATCTTTTGTCTGTCCCCCTCCATAAAATATGATAAATAAATCAATAAAAGAGAAGTAGAGAAAACAAAACAAACAAGCAAAAAGGATAAAACTCTTTCCCAAAGTACAATCAAGCACTTAAAAGTTTTGCTTTTGGAACATGTAGCAAAGACGCGCACATTCTTCTTTCATCCCTTGACAAAACATGCTGAAATGAGTGATTTTGAATTCTGGGCTCTGATAAAGTTGATCTTTCTGTGGCAGTGGGCGAAGTTTCTTCCAGAATTGCTGGCAGAGGCTCTTAGACATCGCATGCCGGTATAGAAGGCAGTGAGTCATTATGACATGTGGAGCCCCTTTCTTCAAGGAAGCAGCCAAGCCAGATGTGTTGCCAAGCATCACAGGTGCTCCACCTGTGCCTAGAAGACCAAGATTTGTCTTCCAGTGGAAGCTTTCCCTGGCAAAAAAGCTTTTTCCATTTTGAAGACACTGACATTCTCTCCAGGTTCCAAAAGGGGGCTCATACAATGCAAATTCTTTTTTGATGGCAACAATGTGCACACAAATAGATGAAAGCTAGGACCTGGCGTCACTGAGGGACACCTATATTTTTGTCCAGTTTCATGCAGAATGCAAGTGACATAGCTGCCAATTCCTTCAAGATTTGCTTTAAAATAATGGAAAATATATCAGTACTTCAAAAGTGAATGAAATATATTGACAGAGGTAATTTTCTTTGACAGCTCAAAGATAAAAAATACCTAAGCATGGTTCCACTAAAGTCCCTCTAATATGGTGACTTATTTTGTTTGGGAATGAAATAAGTAACCTTATGTGATGCTCCAATATATGACTTCTCTGTTGGGAAATCTAAATTCTTGTAAATATCCAATCTTAAAAACTAAGGCGTTTTCTCATAGAATAGATCCATAGCATCTGATGTTTTTGCATGATGGCCAGGTATGAGATTTTCAAGATGACAGCAAAGAGATTAAAGAAAGAATTTTTTGCTTTCTTTGTTAATTATTTTATTATTTTTGTAGCTAGTTCCCAACTTGCAGAAACCTCCATCTGTATCCCTGGGGCCTCATAGATCTAGCTCACAAAATACAGGCACAAAAGGAAAATGCTAATTGTTGAACAGTAAACAGCCACCATATATTCAAACTAGGAAAGAAAAAGATCTGTGTATTTAAAGGATTGAAAGATAATATTTTCTGAACCTTTCCTCAGTGTAATATAGTTACTTATATTACTATACTTATTTTTGTTACATTGTATCATAGAATTTCTCTTTAAGCTACTATATTTTTTTTAACATTTTTTAGCATACAAAAAAACTCCTGACAGTAAAATTTTCATATTATTTTTCCATGATATCAGTTTAGTTATCATCTGTCTCAGTCAGCTTGGGTTGCTATCACAAAATACCATAAACCAGGTGGCTTATCAACAACGGAAACATTTGCTCACACCTCTCAAGGTGGGAAATAGGAGATTCTGGTGCCAGCATGGTCAGATTATATGGTGAGAGCCCTCTCCTGGGTTGCAGACCACTGACTTCAGTGTCCTTACAAGATGGAAAAAAAAAAAATCAAGATAGCTCTCTGGTCTCTTCTTTAAAAGGGCACTAATCTCAGGCATAAGGGCTCCACCCTCATGACATAATTACCTTCCAAGGGCCCTACCTCTAAATACCATCACTTTGGGCGTTACACTTCAACATATGAATTTGGGGTCGGGGAGGGCCACAGACATTCAGCCTATGACATCACCACAAAGTTAGTTGTCTCGGAAGTATTTTTAAGTCCCTTAAGGAGATTCAAGTGAACAGTGTTCCTTTGAAATTAACCTGAGATTTCCTCTCTGTGTAACTTTGACAATATCTATGAGTTAAACTATTCTGTTTGCTGCCTTAAAATTGTGGAAGCCCTTTTATTGTGCTGGAAAAAAAAAAGAAAGAAAAACAAAAAAAAAAAAAAAGAAGAAAGAAAAAGAAAAAAGAAAGATAAGTGCAATTATGCTTCTAGGACAATGGTCGCCAATTAGAAAGTAGGAAGACAAAACAAATAGTTGTTAAAAACCATCTGTTGTTTTGTCTGCCTGTGCAGCAATTCGCCACATGTGCACCACATTCCCACCAACTCATTCTAGCCATTTTCTTGCCCCAGTATTAACTAGATGATTCCAAAGGAAGTTGCCATCTTCTTACAGATTATGATACTCTGTTCATGGTGATTATCGTTATTGGAGTCAGCATCTGACTCAGACGAGACCAGTAAGGATCTTTCCCTTGAGATTTGTGAACGTGGGACAATAGGGAAGAACTCTTATCTCCCCTTTAACTTCAGATGTGAGGTACTTTAACGGTGGAGACTACCACTAATGCTGTGTCTAGCAATTATGGGAGAAGTCAACATTAAGAGAGGAGCAGACTAAAAAGGATACTACTTTTACTCCTGAGCTCTCATTACAACTCTGTCCTTACCTTGGTTACGTTAGCCAATAAATTACTCTTGTTTGCTAGAGGTAGTTCAAGGTGCATTTATGCCACATGCAGTAAAATTATCCTGATCATATAATGGTTCATTAATTTTTCAGTTTGTAAAGTTGATTAGTTACCTCATCACTAATAGATTAATTATATCAATGAAATAAGTCTATTTCATCATTTACATGGTACTTTTATCTCTAATAGATGATAAATCTATTTTAGAAGATTAAATGCCACTATCTTTTAAAATGTCACTTTACATTATTTATATTGGTAATAATAATAATTAATGTCTTAATGAATTATGTGGAATTAGAAAAAAAAGGACATTTAAACAAAAATCATCAAAGAAATTTGATGGTGGAGAGAAGGAAATACAATTTTTTAAATACAAAAAATGGATTCTTCTCCTAAGAATAGAAATGACACAATTGGGGTTTAAATCCTTTTTTTATATGTAATTATAATTATATGTATTTTCTCAATTAGATTATAAAGTAGTGAAATCCCTAGGGCCTGCACACCTAAAGAGTTTCAATGTCCTTTTTAAACACATCAATGTCAAAAGAATATTGATCTTACAGATACATTTCATGACATGAACCATTCATCATCATCTTGAGACTGTACAAGCTGAGAAAATAATTTCTATACATTATTCAGAAAATTATGAAACTTTAAATTGGTACATCTGTTTTTCCTCCATGTATAGTCGAGGAAAAGTCATTACTTTCAAGACTGACCACAGAATTCCTTTTGGGAGAATAGTGATGATAGGATACAACTTAATGGGTAGTTTTAGTCACCAGATGAAATCCTCTGAGCAGTGCCTATTAATCTGGGGTGAGAATAGTATCACTTTAAGTGTATCCAAGTCATAGTGCATTGCTAATTGTATTCAACTACATTCAATGAAATAACAGAAAGAAACCGCAGACTACAGTGTCTGGACTAAGAAGTTCATACACGTGAGTTTGCTTTTCTTTATTGAACGTATTAATTTACTTTCATTGTTGGTGTTGCTGAAGTCGAATTTGTCAAAGTGCCCCTTGTTGGTATATCACTAAACCAGTTCAAGTGTCCTTTCTATTAGGAGAGTATCCTGTCTGCCTTGACCCACGTATCAGTTTTAGAAGCCCTGTTTCTGTGCTCCCCTTGGATGACATCTTCCCCTTTGCCATGATCTTTATATGTGCACTCCTCTTCTAGGAGGAATAAAGATTCCTGCCAAAGGACAATGGTCTCATTTCTTCATCTCCTCACCAAAAACCAGAGAGCCCAGCTCACAGGTGCAAGATATACTTTGAATGAGTATATGTGAATGGAATTTGAATCCAAGATGAGAGCGTTTCATGGTTCATTCTTCTTACAGTTAAGAGGTAAAGTTTCATTCATTTTATTTAATGCTAATCATTGTTGCTAAAATATCATTTGTGCTTCACCTGTTTGAATATCTGGGATGTTTTGTCTTGTTTTGGTTTATTGTCTGTGTCTGCTGCAAAGGTCTTCTTTCAAGCTTTTCCCAGGCCTGGGACTATCCTGTGGTCCATTTCAGTGCCACTCTGCTACTCTACATCAGCTCTTTCATTTTGTTTTATTTCAGTATGAGGACCTGCCGCCAGCTCCTGCTTAATTTCTTCCTCTCAACTTTTCCTATCGAAAAGTCTCAAGCATCTTGACCCCACACAGCGCATTCTTCACAACAGTTGTTTTCATTCTCTGCCCCTTTCGACTTAGGAATTCTCAGAGTTGCCCCACAGGTCAGTATCAAGGGAAACCATCAAATATAGGAGCACCTCTTATAACTATTTTATGTATTGGGAATGTAAGACATTTTTCTTTTAAGAAAGAGCAATGGTAAGAGAACATTTGAAAACTATTTCTTCACTGTTTTTTCAATGCTACATAATATATACTCATGCTTTCAGGACATTTATTATTAAAGTTTAAATATGTGAGATACTGATATTAAAACACAGATAATATGTCCCGCTTCCCATCTGCATTACTTCTTAAAACTACATAATTTCCAGGCAATGGCATCATGGGTCTTTATAATTTAAACACAACTTTGAGCTATTTAGCAGGGTGTTTATATATTTTGCTTTTATCCGTCACTATTTCTTTTGTATTTTTTTATTTATGTTTTTTGAGAGCTCAGCTTTAGTTTTATTTTTGTTAGGGAAGCATTTTTTTTTCAAATTCTTATTTAAATTCTAGTTAGTTAACATATAATGTAATATTGGTTTCAGGAATAGAATTTAGTGATTTTCACTTACATGTAACACCCAGTGATCATCATAACATGTGCCTTCCTTAATGTCCATCACCTATTTAGCCCATCCCCCCCACTCAGCTCCTCTCCAGCAATCCTCTGTTCTCTATAGCTAAGACTCTGTTTTATGGTTTCCCTATCACTTCCTCCCACCATATTTATCTGTTTCATTTCTTAAATTCCACGTATGAGTGAAATCATATGGTATTTGTCTTTCTCACTTATATCACTTAGCATAATACACTCTAGCTCCATTCATGTCATTGCAAATGGCAAGATTTCAGTTTTTTGATGGATGAGTAATATTCCATTATATATATACACATATATACATATATACATACATATACATACATACAAATATATACATGTATACATATACACATACATATATACATATGTATACATATATACATATACATATATACATGTATATACATATATATTCATATATATACATACATACACACACACACACACACACACACAACACATCTTCATTATCCATTCATCAGTTGAACATTTGGGTTCTTTCCATAATTTGGCTATTGTTGACAGTGTTGCATTGTGCATGTGTTCATCCAAATCAAAGTTTTTGTATCCTTTGGGTAAATACCTAGTAGTGTAATTGCTGGGTCATAGGGTAGTTCTATTTTTAACTTTTGAGGCCCCTCCACACTGTTTTCCAGAGAGGCTGCACCAGTTTGCATTCCCACCAACAGCATAGTTGGTCAGTGATGATGGGCAGGGGTAAGATGGCATCACCCCCCTCTGTCATCCCCAAATGGGGAGTTCGTGCTTGCAGCTGTTCAGGAAATCCTCACAGAAGAGCAAACAATCTCCCCTCTTGTGTCCCCAGCTTCTGTGAGATCCCTGTCTTCATCCTGTCTGTGTCTAAGCCATCTGCCTTCCTGGCAGCACGGTGTTCCTGTATTTTATCTCAGGCATGCAACTAGGTTTCAGAATTCCAAATTATAGGGACCCCATGGAGCATAGACCCACACTGATCCTCTGAGGAACGGTCTCACCACTCTGTGGCTTGTGCTGGTTTGTTCCACAAAAGCAGTCGCACGATTGCACAGGAGCTTAGAGTTTATGGTAAAGCCCAGCAAAAAGCCAGCACCAAGATTTGCTGCCTTCAGCCAGGTGTTTCTGTTCCTATGCTAATGAACAGGGCAGCACATTGGTGCCTTCCAACTCTTTTGTCCCCTGAGAGGCAGTGCCACCTCTCCCAAATGCACTCCAAGAAGGAGAATTGTCTCTCTCAGTGCGACCCAGGGGATCCTCAGACCATGCTGTCCACTTCCAGGCCTCTGACCTTCTTCTTCGTAGGAACACCACTATGCCTGCAAGGCTCAACCTTGGCAATGGTGTGAACTTCTAAAATTTGGGACTCTGAGCTCTGCTGCTTATAAAAACTTGTGATAGTAAGCCACTCTAGTTTTCCCAGTCATGGTTTTGGGGAAATGTTTTTCTTGTCTAATCCCCTGTGTACTTCTTTCTCTTTCTTTATCTCTCTCCTCTATCCAAGATCAAGGCTCCCTCCTTTCTCAGCACTCACTAGTCTTTTCTCCCCAGAATCATGTCTCTATACCTCCTACCTTCTACAACATGGCCTCTGTTCTCCCTCTAGTCCTGCAGTTTGTTCTCCCAGTCTTCAGATCAATTTCTTGGGTGTTCAGAATGATTTGATATTTATCTGTGTTCAAGGTACAAGGCAAGCATAGGGTCCCCCTGTTGCTCCGCCGACTTAACTCCTCTTATCACTATTTTAAATATAATTAAACATCATATATATGTATTTGTATATATACATGCATATATGAAAAACATATGCATAAATAATTTATATGTATTCTGAATCCACATAAGAGCTGCTATCTGACTGGGGAAGGTATTTAATACAGAAATTATAAACATAGCAGGTAAGTTGAATTAGAAGGGGCTTTTATTTATTTTTTATTTTTTTAAGACGACATCACACAAAACTTATCTGGAAAAGTAACTGTAGATGTAGATTTAAAGTTTTTGTTAAAGCTAATTTAAAGTCTCATCAATTAAGTTCTATAGAAAACTTTACCATCTTAAGTTTTAAAACACGTTGAGACATCATAAGTCGAGGCAATTTATTGCTCTAGATACAGTCATAGTCCCCTTCCTGTATGTCACTCAACCATCTAAAAGATGTGAGGAATTCATACTAAAGTAAAGTTTCAGAATGTGGTCAGTGGTTTCCATGTCACTTACCTACCCTAAAGTTTATAATGGCTGTGACCACTCCCTCTGCTAAAATTCTTTCCTCCCTTGATATCTTTGACATTCTCTCTCCTAGTCTTCCTCCTACTTATCCGGCCATTGATGTTCAGTTCATTTTTCATGGTCTTTTCCTATGTATCTGTAAAACGCTGATGTTTTCTTGAGGTTTTTATTTTTTTCAATATACTTGATCGTACTTGCAGATTCCACTCACTTCCATGATTTAAAATGGTTTAAACTACCACTGTTTTATGTTCAAGACTCATAAATATATTAATAGACTTCAAACCTAGCTGTCTACTTTTATTTCTACTTGCAGACTGAAACGTGGTCACCAAAATCGTTTTCCTTTCCCTACAAGGCATCCATGCTGACTAAATCCCCCAGTCTCCCATAGAGTCAGGTATGACGTGTGACTTACTGACTTATAACCAATGAAATGTATGCTGATATGATACATGTTCCTTTCAGGTCTGGCCTATAAAATAATTTTACCTAGATCTTCCCACTCTTTTTTCTCATCCATAAGCTCCATGGAGATGATTCTAAGGATCTAGAAAAGGGTGGACAAAAGAATGGAAAGAGTCTTGGTACTTGACTGGCTGCTTTGAGCATAGACTCTTGCCATACCCCCATAATTGTGACATTGATGAAATAGAAACTTTTATTAGGTTAAGCTACTTAAATCATTATTTGTTACTGTAGTTACCCTACTAACACATATCTCTAACTCAGTGTGTTGGATGTTGAACTGATAGCCCATTCTTCAAACTATCTCTTCTTCCTATTTTTCTCTTATTCCAATTCCTCACCATGACATTGAGACATATTGTCCCTACCTGAATAGTCATCATCATGGTTCATTATTCTCTCTTCTCTCCCCCTTCCATCATTTAACCATTTTGCCAATGTTATTCAAAGATCTCCTAAAGTCCAATCCCTGCTCACACAGCATCATTCTCATGTCCTCGATACCACCAGCTGTATACTACCCCTGCTCAACAAACGTAATTAACTCCTATCCAACATCAACATTTGGCTTCTATGTCATCACCTATGAGAAGATGACAGTTGGGTGATACATCCCTCTTCTGTGATTCCATATCATCCTGTGCTTACTTGTATCATAGTGACTGTTATCTTACATATATTCCTGTCTTTGTCTAGATTCAACATTTTGAATATGAAAATATTATTTTTAAATCTTTTTTACCCTAGTAAAAGTCACAGGGTCTGGCCCATAGCATACATTCAGTAAATGTATGCTGAAAAAGATGTATGATATAATGAAAGTTGCAGCATGGATATGTCAGTTCAGTTCAGTAAACATGTATTGGCCATATGCATACTACAAGGTGCTTTGGATACTAAAAATGGATAACATGTGCTTTGACCTACAGTTTACATTTAATAGCCTAATACAGAAAAAAAATTCTATAAAACTCAATTTTAATTGCAGTTCTATTTAAAGGTTAGAAGTTGTACCTGCAGAATTACATACCTTTAACAGCTCTGGATCTGGTGCTTAGTGAGAGCAATGAATTTTTCTAATGTTAAATCAACTTGGCACTAGTCTTACTGAATCTAACTTCAATGTGTATTTTAATTCTGTCCCATTTTCACCATCCTCTCTGCTACTGCCTTTGCTCATACCCTTTTCATTTCTCGTTTGCATTGTTACCCAGTATTTCTACTCTAGACTTCTCTCTACTATATCATCAAACTGACTTGTTACTTGAACATCTGTACCTGAGTTTTCCATTTGTACTGTAAACTTAACATGGCTCTGAACTCATTCTTTACCCTCTCCCCCATTCCCTTATGTCTGTTCTTTCTTCCCTTTGAAGCCCTAATGTTGGTAAGTATCAATTACTGCTGATCTTTCCAGCCAGAAACATAGGAGTCTTTGTTACTCTTTCCCTAAATGGCCCTCAAATCTGTTTCTTGCTCTCTAGTCTCTCCATCACATCCCTGTACCAACACACCATCTACACTTTCTTAGAGTGACCATATTTAAAGCTAACTGTACTGTCTCAGCATAAATTCTTTCCCCATAGGATAAAGCCCCAGTTCTTCAGCTCCACATCACCCAGATCCCTAGCATCTCATCGTGCCATCTTCTCACTTTCCTAAATGAATATGAATCGCATTTTTGTGTTTGCACACCCTCTTCTGATTATAATAACCTCCCTTTTCTTCTTTGGATTCTAACTTATCTTTCCAAAAGCTTAAAATATGCGCAGTCCAAAATGGAAAAGACTGTGACCAAAAACAATATGTTCTCTTTCACTTGAACTATTTTAGTAGTTGGTGGAAGATCAAGCTACATAAGATATATCCTTGATTTTACCAATTGGCAGAATTTATTAAGCTTTCAATACACACTAACTGTAACAATAATAATTATTAAATTATGAATATTTACTAAGAATCTTGTCTGAGTCCAGAATTCAGTTTTATCATTTAGCTGAGATTCATTTCAGTCAATAAATAGGGTAGTTGGTATTTGAGGGCTATATAAACTGATAAAAAGAATGATGACTAAAATATGTACATATCTATATATGACCTTAATCTCCATCAGCCTGGACAGATATAGGTAAAAAAAAATTTTCCCAGTGTAGCCAATAAACATTGATTCTGCTCAAAGCCCCCAAATAGATTTATTCTAGATCAAAAACAAGATAAGAAGATGAAAAAGACAAAATATTTTAAAAGATAAACACTAGTAGAATGAAGTGATCAGTCTTCTTCAATTATCCCAAGATCTTATATACATGTATAAAATCAGTTGAACTCAATAAACATGTACTGTCCACTAGCAAGATAAAATACGTAAAAATATCCAGAGTCAGAAGTTGGTAAATTTGTCAGGTAGATAAAATTGTATATTCTTTGAGAATAATGTCATTGGTTGTCCTGTCTCAGAATGCCTGGGGTAAGTTGGGCAAAGGGTTATTTGATCCCTACACATAGGAGGGTAACCAGCCCACTTGCTTATGCAAAGAAAAGAATGGTGCCCAAAGTATACTGAATATATCACATTAAATGTCAATCAAAGCAATTTTATACTGCTTATACTTTATTCTTAATATCTATGCCCCAAGGTATTCAGTATTTATACGAATATTTTTACTTTTTTCCCTGATATTTTTAAACATTATAACTCAGCATATACAATGACTATATTTCTGGCAAATCAACATATATAAATCAAGCCACATTTTCACTTAGATTTCCACCATAAGTATATGACGCTTGATACTGATTTCTAATAGATTTTAGTATGAAGTGACTCAATGCATGTCACTTCTGTTTCTCTGTTAACTTTCTTCTAACCATGACTTTTATTATTTAAAAAAATGAATCGTTTACAACTATCATTTTATATTGCAAATAATTGGTGGCATTGACATCAAAACTCAAACCATGCCAGGGACGCCTGGGAAGCTCAGTCAGTTAAGCATCCAACTCTTGGTTTCAGCTCAGGTCATGATCTCACAGTTTGTCAGTTAGACCCCTGTATCAGGCTCTGCGCTGTCAGTGCAGAGCCTGCTTGGAATTCTTTCTCTCCCAATCTCTCTGCCCCTCCCCTCCCTGCTCGCTCTGTCTCTCTCTCTCTCAAAATAAATAAACTAAAAAAATGTTTTTAATCCCAAGCCATGCCAAAGAAATAAAATAACATTCCTTGTAAAGGAGAATCTATATTTTCTCAATATTATACAAATATCAATGTCACTAAAAGCATCTTTACTTTTTATCTGTTAAATACAATCTAAGTAGTAGTAGTATTCAAACACAGCTTCAAATTACCCTTTCCAGATTGTTGTGCTTTAAGTCCCTCCGATATAGAAATTTCAGCAATATCAGAGCAATTTTAATTGTCACTAATATCACACATATGTTTAGAAACACCATCTAGTTTGCATGTTCAGGTTTCCTAAGCAACGTTTGCCATTCCATCATGAACTGTCATCTACTCTAAAGCTCTGCAGTTGCTTCCTACCAAGCAACAGGCTGACAGATTTCCTGTTGTTTTTTTAAAAAAATTTTTTAATGTTTATTTTTGAGAGAGAGAAAGACAGAGTGTGAGTGGGGAAGGGCAGAGACAGAGAGGGAGACACAAAATCTGAAGCAGGCTCCAGGCTCTGAGCTCTCAGCACAGAGCCCAATGCAGGGCATGAACCCACAAACTGTGAGATCATGACCTGAGCTGAAGTCGGATGCTCAATAGACTGAGCCACCCAGGGGCCCCAAAGATTTCTTGTTCTGATGCTAGATCTCTCCTGTTACTGTATCCCTCAGAAAACACAGTATCCAAATGTCAGAAAAATGAAGAATTTCCTTTCCTATCTCCTTTGGCACAATAAGTAATTCCTGGGAAAATTCTGTCAAAGAAGTTATAGCATTCCAAGACTGGAAATTTTTTGTTTTCTCTCTCAGCGGACTCCATGTTTTGAGTAGTCAGATGGCACTTCACCAGCCAAGTCAACTTCAACCTCAAGTCAAAACTCTCTAGATAGTCCTTCCTCTTTGTCAAGGCCCATTCCCCACTCCAAGTCTACCATCCCTGATGTACCTTGTACCACCCGAGGTTGCTACAAATGGCTAAGAACCTCCTCAGAGTGCTCTGCCTCCTTTCTTTACTTATTTTTTTCTTTTCTCCTTCCTTCCTTCCTTCCTTCCTTCCTTCCTTCCTTCCTTCCTCTCTTCCTTCCTTCCTTCACTTCTCTTTACCTCCCTCGCTTCATTTCTTCCTCCCTCCCTCCCCATATCCTTCCTTCTTTTCTTTTTTTTCTTTCTTAATTTGTAGAAAGATGTAGAAAGTTACAGAAAAGATGTCTATTATTTTTCTGCCTTAGAGTGTGATAAGCTGTTATGTATGGACCATTTGTCTCTGAGCTTTTTCTCAGAGATCTTGCCAGCTGAGAAGGCAGCTGGCTTAGAGAGGAAGAAGACTTAGCAGTTTAGTTTATTTCCTTTTTTTTTCCCTTCTCTGAGCATTGGGAAGGGCATTTGGTTTGATTTTCTTTCGATCAATGAACAACAAATATTTCTTGAACAATTGCTGTATGTGTTGAGCAAAAATTGTTCTGGGGGTAAAGCAGTAAACAAGAGACCAAGTCCTTGACCTCATAAATCTTATAGTCTCAAAGCAAGTGAAGGAGCAAATCTGCTTCTTCATCACTCCTGAGACCTTACCTTTCCTCCATATCCAGTTCTGGCCAAGGAGGGCCAGAGGAGATGTAGGATACAAATGTTCCTTTGTATAATTATAGTGCCTTGGTCTTTATAGACCAATATACTTATGTATATTTCTTATATCAGAACACCTGTCCAGATGCCCCTAAAAAAATTCCAAGCCACTTCTGTTTTCTGTAACTAAATGCAAATCATATTGAAAATATCAGGTCATGGGGCGCCTGGGTGGCGCAGTCGGTTAAGCGTCCGACTTCAGCCAGGTCACGATCTCGCGGTCTGTGAGTTCGAGCCCCGCGTCAGGCTCTGGGCTGATGGCTCGGAGCCTGGAGCCTGTTTCCGATTCTGTGTCTCCCTCTCTCTCTGCCCCTCCCCCTTTCATGCTCTGTCTCTCTCTGTCCCAAAAAAAAAAAAACTTTTAAAAAAAAATTTAAAAAAAAAAAAAAAAAAAAGAAAATATCAGGTCATGATCTGACTTCCAATTCACTCCTGTCAGTGAAGAGGTTTTATAAAATGCAGGAACACACACACACACACACACACACACACACACACAGAGTGACACAAAAATACAAAGCTAAATATATTCAGTAAAAAAAAAAAAAAAAAACAAATTATTTTAACTACCATATTATTTTCCAGTAGGAGATCTTAGCTAAAATTTTATGAGGCATCACAGCACCCATAAAGTATGCAAAATAAATAAGTGAATTCCTGAACAACGTGGTATAAATTTGATGTTACCTTCAAATGTGAAAAAAGAAGTCTGTGATATATATATATATCCATTAGGATCTTGGATTTATTTAACTGGTTATCATTAATACCCCCATTGAAATACAATTGAAAATTAATATATCTGGCAGTAAAAAATATGACCATTAATGAAAGTTCACACATTATACTTTTATAGAGTTGCCAAGTCTCTTGAATTCAGAATGTGGGACAGATAGATGGTCACATGGTGAATTGTTCTCACTTGCTAATGCTTTCTGCTGCTTCACTGATTTTTGATCTTCAGAAAACTTCAGTCTCATTCAGAATGTGTGGGAAATGAGAGATTCCCAATTGTCTTCAGAATAGATAAAAAATCTCATTACATCTATGACAGAAAATTATATAAATTATGTAGACCTAAGCCAAATCAAAGCCTTCCTAAATTTTTAGGTTCTTCACTAGGAAGTTTTGAGTTTATATCTAAGACTGAAAATGACTTTCCTGGGAGTACAACATGCTAAACTCCTTATTTTTATTAAACTCCTTTCATTTATTCATTTATTAATTAAATTCATATTCAACAAATACATTTATTCAGTTATTCATTTAGTCATAACTCAGGGTAAATTAGTCTGTTTAGGCTATTATAACAAAATACCACCAACCTCATAGCTTAAACAACAGACATTTATTTTTCACAGTTCTGGAGACTAGAAGCCCCAGAACTGGATTCTAGCAGATTCTGTTTCTAGTAAGAGCTCTCTTTCTGACTTTTGGATGGCTGCCTTTCTGCTGAAACCTCACATGTCCTTTCCTCTGTGGCATGTGGAAGGAAAGAACACGCTAGTCTCTTCCTCTTCTTCTAAGGACATTAGTTCTATTAGATTGCAATACTACCTTTATGACCTCCTTTAACCTTTATTATCTCTTTATATGGCCATATCTCCAAATACAGCCACATTGGAGGGTTAGGGCCTCCACATATGAATTTTAAGGTGACACAGTTCAGTCCATAACACAATATTCATTTTTCATCATTATAAAATAAAATGCATGTTACTTTTGACATTTCATGATAAGACATAAGCTTTTCTTTTCCCCTCTTTGCATTAGATCATTAGAAGGTATATATTATGCCTACTGACTGGCAAAAGGATTATTGGCCCTGAATTAGCTGAAATTTGAACCTCAGTGGCAAACACATATATTGTAAATATCACTTATACAGACTTCAGATTCAAATGGTTGATAGGGTGGCTCTGAAGCAAAAGTATAGGTTTCCTCATGTGGTCTATGAAATGGAACTACTCCTTACTGTCAATCTTAAATTTAGCCACTGTTCATCCTGGCTCCTTCATACATGACACCAACAAATCAGGTATTTCATGTCAGGCATAACTTTTATCATGCAAACGACAGCATTTAAGACACTTACATATGAGGGTTGCATTGGTTAAGTACAAACTATCCACTGCTCTTGGCCACCCACCGCTGATGGGATCGGAACTGTTATCTGATCTAAGAACAGCTAAACTGAAGATTAGTTGGGTTAGTCAGGAGCCCACAAAGGGGTCATTAACAAATCTTCACATCAACACAGTTTATGGTGATAACTAGGCCAATTCTTTGTTTTAGAAATTTGAGCAGGAGTTTCTGAACAAGTTTACCAGTTGGCAGAGACACCAAAAGGCAAAGACACAAGGAGAAGCAGTGAATGGGTGTGTAGGTGGTGGGTGGTGGGTAGAAGGTAGGAGAGCAGAGCTCTGTCAATAGAGAGTCCTGAAGTAGGATTTCAGGCATGTCTCCTATAGAGATGTACAATAAAGAATTTAACTTTGCCCAGGGAGAAGTTGATCCTTTGCCTTCTGTTCCTGCAAAGTAATTTCTAAACCTATGAATGCCCTGCCTCACAAAAGTGCCTTTGTGTATCTGGAGGTCTTGGGCCTTTCCAGATAGTCTAAAGATATGGTTTACGGTAGGAGGCCTTGGGTCACATGGTATCAACTAGACTTCTAGAGCACCTAGAGACTGAGGTCAGCCACATGGTCAGTGGCTAAATGGAAATATGAACTTTGGATTCAAGGCTCAGGATTCACTCTTGGTTGGCAGTACTCTGTATATTGTCACACTTTGTTTCTGAGAGAGTTAATGCTGTCCTTGACTCCACAAGGAGAAGGCAACCAGAAGCCTGTGTTTAGAACATTCCTGATTCCAAAATTTCCTGATATACCTCTGGGGCATCTAAAACAAGGCTATAGTTTATACAGAGCTTTTATTCTTCCTGTAAAACCCGGTTGCATGACCTTTCCTTGGTGCCTGTGAAGCTTATCCACATGGATAATTTCCTTCTATATTTCCATAGAAATGGGTGTCCCTCCAGTGAACCCTTCTACGTGAACATATATAAGGAAGTATATGAGAGAATAATAAACCTGGCATTGTAGTCAAAGGAATAGTATATATTTCAAATTTCTTTAGTTATCTTTAATTCACATTTGCAAATATGTTACAGTAAAATTCAAACACTTGTAGGAAAGACTTGTTATGGTCTATAACCTTTGCTAAGGAGTGAGGACCAGAAATCCAATATGGATGATTCTAGAACAATAACAATATTTTAAAAATGCTGCTGAAATTTCACCCTTTAGGTTTAGAGAAGCATTATTCTAAGGTAGCTAATAAACTTTATTAAATGAGAAATGGCTTTTTGGGTATCCTTGTGTTTACCCTGCTGCTGCTGTGGTGCTCCCCCCTCCCCCCCACCCCCACAATGCTTTGGATGCTTCCTTTTACACTGTCACACACACACACACACACACACACAGACACACACACACCTGTCTGATGACTCATTTCTGTGGGAAACTTTTCTTTGTTTTCCAAGGAAATAGGTTGCTAATATGATAAATTAATCCATACCAAGTTATTTGGTGTTGTTGGCTTAATATATAACCACACAGATATAATATTTATATTTTTAGCAAGGTCTTTTGTAATGTCTATCCACAAATCAAAGAAACATCTCTAAGGGTAAGCCTTTCGGTAGACCAGTAGTGGGAGTCTTTGGCTGCAGTGGTTTTGAAAAAGCCCTAGGAGACCATGTTCTATTCTGCCACTAGTGAACTGTGAGACTTCAAACAAAAGATTTAATTCTCTTCTGTACCCTCAACTGTAAAATGAGAGAACTGGTCCTGCAGACTCTGCCAATGACTAAAAGTATTTTCTTTTTGAAGAGTGACCATATACCCAGGTCTGCCAGGGACAATGAAAATTTATTCATATTGCTTCAGCATAACTATTAATTAATTAATTATTAAGGGTGCCTTCTTTACTCTCAGAAGGAGCCCAGTTTTGATGATATCCAAGCATTATCTGCCAACTGCCCAGTTTATAGAAAACTTTCTTTGTATCAAGGTCCTGATAACCTCAAAATAGTAAGCACAGGTAAGACTTACTTGCCAAACTTTCCAGTGCCTGACTGAGGCAATGTCTTTTTAAAACTGTTATAATGACTGAGCCATTTTATACTTAAATGGCATTAATAAAAAAAGTTCTATGTCAAAAAATAGAGATTGTTTTTTAGGAAATCAGTATTATATTTTTCCTTCATTCTTTATTCTTTTCCACCCCCTATCCTTCACCCCTGCCAGTACCATAAATCAAAAGGGAGCAAAAGTTACTTAACTCTATCTAGATTTACATTTTACTCAATTCATTGAAATCTTCCCTTTCTGAAAGTCCCCTCCATCCAGGAGACTCCAGTGAGCATATTCATGTTTCAAACAAATCTGCCTTTGTTAATCATCAAAAGGTATTTTCTTTAATAAGTGAGGCTCGGCAGGCCCTGCAGCTGTGTTGTTTATTTTATAGCAAGCACAAAGACAATTTATTTTTTTAAATACTATAATTAGATTAGTGTTCTCTTTACTGAAGCATCTGTAGGAAAATGAGAGTGTGTTTCTTTGAATGAATGAGCAGTCACATTTATTTTTATTAAATCTGAACTTGTCCTTCGAGATAGCTGAATTTAATTTTATGTTCTAATACAACATGTAATATTCCAACTTTCTTTTAGATAAAGTCATGGTTCCCCCAAAAAGGAGGCTGGACTAAATTGAATCTTCTGATTCCAATTTTATGAACTGCATTAAAATCTCTCTAGGGTGCAGGATTATGTTTGTGTTGAAGAATGACTACATTAAGGTATGTATTTGCATACATAAACAAATATATCCGGATGGTTATCTATGACCTGTTGTTGACACAGAGGGTATCAGAGAATAACATTATACCTTTGTTATGGCTCTTTAGGTCTTTACTAAAAAGTTTTAGAAGTGCTATTTATAAATCAAAAAGATTAAATAGAGACATTTTTAAGGTTTTGGAGACTGGTTTATCAACATTGCATCTATAAACTGGTTCCTTAGAACCGTCTAGGCTGCAATTAAATCACCCAGGGAGAAGACATTACTTCTTGACCAGTTACCTTTCTTTTTCACCTTGGCATAGCCAGTAAGGAAAATATTTCTATTCTCTATGCCCTTTAACTCTTAGTTGATGAAAGAAATTTAATATCAGTGTCATATCTTTAACAAGAGAAAAAATATTCTAGTTCTCTATTACTGTGTGACAATAAAACTACAGACTGAATAGCTTAAAATAACAATTTATTATTACCTTTCATGGTCCATGAGTTAACTGGATTCATCTGGATGGTCCTGCCTGATCCTTTTCAAGCAATTAGAATAAAATGGTAGCTAGGGCTAGAGTTTTTTGAAGGCTCAATCTTGCTAGGCATCCAAGTGGCTTCTTATCACACATAACTGATTTTTTTTAGCTGAGATGGCTTGCACAGCAGCAGGAAACTGGCCAGTTCCCTCCTTTTCTACATGATCTATTCTTGTAGCTAGATTTGGCTTCCCCACAGAATGTCTGTCTCAGAGTAATTAAATTTCTTGTATGGGAACTAGCTTCTCCCAAAGCCCAAGGTGAAAACTGCACGGCTTTTTATAACCTAAACCATGGAAGTCATGCATCATTGTTTTCATTGCTTTCTGCTTGCTACACAGGATACTCTCAGATTCAATATGGGAGGGGACACCCAGATACATGAGTACCACAAGGCATGGTTCATTGATATGTGGTGGGGCAGAGGGCAAAATTTTTGTACATAAGGTACCACAAAAATAAAATAAACATGATTTTAAAATAAATAAATTTAAAATAATAAATACCATCTATTCTTCAAGTCTATAAATTTCTTTTTATAGAAAAGTTTCTTTTATAATTTTAATAAGTCTACTTTTATCTCCTTAAATAACTATAATCACTTTGATATATATTTTTAGTTTTATTATTATTCTCTTTTAAGTATAGTATTATAATTATTTTCTGCTTATTCCTTTATAAATTTTTTTTTATTTTAATAATGTTATGAGTTAAATAGGCATTTATGGCTTGCCCTAAGGATGTAACACAGCTCCTGACAGAACTGTTAGTCAGCCTTTGGGACATAATTTATTTCAGTCATGAATAATTCTCATAGTCAAACAGCCAAGCAGTAATACAAATTGCTGTAAAGAAAATAATGTTTAAGAAAATATCTCTATGATTGTGTTACAATCTAACAAAGGAACTGTTGGGGAGGAAAAAAATTTTTTATCATTTACGTTTCTTTTGGCTAGTCTAAGGATTAAATTGACATGAAACAGATTCACAAGAGAAAATCAAATCTAATTACATACATACAGGGGCTCCATAAGAATATGAGGCCCACAGGCAGTTAGGCAATTGAGGTGTATATGCCATTCTGAGGTAAGGAGAAGGTGATAGGGATCTGGGACTTCAAAGAGAAGAAAGACAATTCACAGGAAGATAAAAAAGAGTAAATGTTTGGTAAACAAACATTTGCTGGGCCATATAGAAACAATGGGACACAAAGAGGAATTTTAGCAAATAGACTGCTAGTTTCCTCCCTCCCTATGATACTTAATTCACATTGGACTGTAGTCTCCATGTTGATAGCTGCCTTCCTGGAAGAGATCCTCTGTCTAAATTCTTTTAGGCAGCTGGGATGGGGGGAATGTGGGGGGACATAAAAAGAGAAAAACTTCTTGTGTCTCTTGTTTCTCAAACATGATACAAAAAATAATAAATCTAAAATAATCCACATGCCAAAGAGACCCATTTTGAGGTGGCAAATTTTGCTTCCTTATAGAACGTATAATTTTCTCAGTGATAACAATATGTACTAGTATTATACACTAATTCTGAGCTATAATTTTTAATATTCATGAAAATAAAATAGAAATTAAATTATTTTCAAGCTATATATTAGATATTAAAATATCAAACTTTTATTTACTAGATAAATTCTATTCAATCTCTGCCTCTTTATAGTTAAGAGCTTTATAAAAGAGGTAAAGAAATATGTTTTTATTATAATTTCCAAAGAATACCCCAAAAATCTTCATACTTATATGAAAAAAATATAGATTCTGTTGAATAGAAAGTTATTATTCTCAGAAAAAGGACATGAAAACCTTACAAACTACACAAAATACTCAGTAATGTTTTTCAAAAGTGGTTTGATTTTGTTTTCTCTCTTCTGAAACATTTCCCTTCTTATTTAAATCAATATATTTAAAATGAATGCAATCACTATTTCATTGTAACTTCCTCCCCAAACCATTTGAATTGTAAACACTAAAGATTTCCATTTAAATAAAAGGTTAGAGAAAGTACCAAAAGCAACTGTAAGAGCAATACAAAATGTTAGAATCTGATTTTTTCAACAGCTAAATTGATCATAAAACTATTCTGATTGAGATTCATTGTTTTGAAATAGATGTTACGCCCAAGTGAAAGTTCACTTAACGTATTTGGAATTTAGGAATAGAAAATTTATTGGAAACTTTGTATATGGGACATAAATTTAAAAATAGACTCTGTAGTGAAACACTAGACACAAGGGGAAATAAAAAGAGGTAGGACATTAAGTAGGAAAAAACCATAAAATATTTAAAAAATAAAAAGAAGTAAAAAAGGTAGAATAACAATTAAAAAGAGAAAAATAGAGGCAGTCAAAATAGAGTATTTTTATGAACTAAGTGAAGTAGAAATATTTTTTTCAGTAAAGAACTTATTTTTAAGAAGTTCTGATAAAAGAGGGGGAAAATGAAATTCTTACAAACCAGTGTAACATCTAGAAAATGTTGCAGAAAATAGGAATCACATTTTATAATTCAATTTTAACCTTAAAGTAAGTCACAGTATTCCAGATTAGTTCTATCAAGCAAGGTTGGATATCATTCCTTTGTTTATATTCTAATCTTCTACAACTATATTGTAATATTTTGTTGCCTGCTTTGATAACTAGTTATTATTGACTGAAGGCCTTAAAGACTAATCTTTCTCTAAAACAAACCCCAATGTATTTGTGGGTAGACATGTGAGAAGATAGTATCATTTAATTAGACATTTTTTCCTCTTTGTTTTCCATTCATAGATGTATTTGTCCTGAAATTTGCCCTGAAGTTGCTTTGCAATCAATAGCATTGTCTTCTATCTTTAGAAGACATAATTTTCTTAATTTCTTATCCAAGTGATTAATATTTAGCAGACTTTTTTTCAGGTCAGATTTCTATGGCAAGATGCTGTGGTAAGAATGGGTGGGATAAAGATGATGGTGGTGATGGTGGGGATGTTATAGACTGATTAGATGTAAAGTAAACAAAACAAAAACATTAAAGTGACAATTCAGAGAAGAAATTTCAAATAAAGGGAATGGGTGTTAAAAATGAGACAAAACTGTTCCAACTCCAAAATGGAGTTGCTTATGCTAAGCTCCATGTCACCAAACTGAGATTTAACTTAATTACAGTTTCAGGTCTCCCAAAAATGGAATCTTAAAACAGTCAGTCAGAAATTACCTGGTCAGCACTAGTTAGGTATGCTGATGGATTCCTGCTGTCCCCTAAAAGAAAGTAACTTTATAATAACCAATTCAAACTTTTTGCCTAGTTTAATGTCCTTGTTCCCTCTCCCTACCATCTATAAAAGTATTTCATTTTGTACAGCTCTTCAAAGCTCTTTTCTATCTGCTAGATTGGATGCCTGATTCAAACAGATTTTTGCTCAAATAAACTCAAAATTTTTAATATATCTCAGTTTATTTTTTAACAAAGGTATTTTCAGTGCTATGCTACATAATTCCGAGATGAAATTGAGTGCCCTGTTTTCTGGCTCAAATGGAGAAGCGTATGTGGGAAACCATGTTTTCTAATTAGCAAATACCTACGCATGTTTTTTACCTCAGCCTATAGTTGCTTTATATTGAGCCTGGCACTATTCTATTTTTCTGTTAAAGAGAGTGATCCACCTCTCCTAGTGGACTTACTATTGTTTCTTAGCCCTCTGTCTGAAGCTCTACCTCAGGGCATCCTTGAGATGTGTTTTTCTCCAATTGTTCCACTACAACTCAGGATACAAGAGCTGCCTAGTGTTCCTGATCTTCTTTCTATTCATAACCTCTCCCTGTGGGATGTTTTATTACCATGAGCATTGATTTAAGTTGATAGCTTCTCATTCTCAGTCTTGTTGGCTATGATCTTGTCTTGTCTGAATAAACCACTCAGGAAATTCATTATATCCATTCTGATATTCTCCTTATCTTTCTAGTAAGGTGGATAATCAATGAGAAAAATATACAATAATCACTTGTAAAGAAAAACAAACTATTTTTTCCCTTTTAGTTATCCCCTTATCTGGAGACCCACTGAATAGTGTCTATCTGATTAATTATACTGCAATAAAATACTGATAGCTATAAAATATTAATTTTCATCTATTTCATCAGAGTATGAAATAATTATCTAGTTAACTTAGCTCCTGGCTGATAAATTCCTTGCAAATAGTAAATACTAAATAAATGTCGAACAAATCATTATCTTTAGATAACTTTATCTTATACAAACTTATTTTTACTTCTTTTGATGCATTTAAGCCATATATCTAACTGACCACTGCAAAGTTATTTTTGTCATCATTCATCTTCATGTATGTTTGTATTAAATTGTCATTGCTATTAGTCATTGAAAAAAATTTATATTATCAAATTATATAGGAGGAAAAGAAAACTAAAACCACCATAGTTCTAAACTTAGTACCCAGATAGAACTATCTTGTGTATTCTAATATTTTTTCAGAGCTATGTTTGTATGTGTGTCTATATATCTGTGTTCATATTGGTATTGAATTCCAACTGTATCTCCCCCCCCCCTTTTTTTTTCCTATTGGAGCTTTAGGGATTTTGAAAAAAATTATTGGTAATAGCTTTTATATTTTTCTTTTTCCTTGATATTTCACAAAGCATAATTTCCATACTGTTAAATATTCTTCATAAAGTTTTATTACTGCCTAATATTCTATATCATGGATTGTCTTAATTCCCTTACCTATCCACAGGTTATTGACCACTGCTGCTTCCAAGGTTTTGTTCTAATAAATAATGCTGTGGTAAAAATCTTTTGCTGACATTCTGATTATTTCTTTAGGAAAGATTCCTAAAAATGGAATTAGAGAATGAGTCCCTCTTCAGACTTTTGTCACATTTTGTTAAAGGGCTTTCCAGAAAGTTTGATCCAGTTGTATTGTCCCCAACTGCAATGTATAAGAATGCTGATCTCCCTGAATCTCAACATTGCTGACATCCATAGGTATTAATTTCCATCAAGGACAGTGCTATGTCTGTATTGTTTTCTATGACCCAGCAAGATTAGACACTCACAGCTGCTCAATAATTATTTGAGGAGAAAATTAACAAGTATTTAAATCTTTGTAAGTTTAAGAGGTAAGATGTTCATTCTTTTGAAAAATACCTACTGATGCTGATATGTGCCAAACAGAGGTGAATACGTGTGGTTGCTGCTGTTATGGGGCTTGCAATTTCATGTTGAAATCGTTATAGTTTTAATTTGAATTTTTGCATTACCAGTAAGTTTTTTTTTCCATTCCGTATAGACTTTTTCTGCATCATTTATTTTGTGAACTTTCTATTCATGAGTTTTGCTCATTTCTCTATTGGCATTTTTGAATGAATTTCTAAATATCCAATGAGAGCTCTTTGTATATTATTAGCTGTGTGCCAGATCTGTTGCATATAGAATTGTGGTATATTTTAATACTTGGGTTGATATACAAGCTAGCTATGCCATATTGGGAAAGTTAATTACTTTAAAATCTCAGTTGAGATTAAAATAAAACCTACCTCAAAAGATTGTTGTGATCAGCAAATGGTATAATTCATACAAACCTTTAAGCACAGGCTCTTAAATAGTAAGCACTCAATACATAAATATTGGTTTTACTATTAATGTTATTACTGCTATTTCTATTGCTCAGATAAGCCTTTCTTATACAAAGATGAAAAATTAATCCATATATTTTCCTGTTTAGAAGTTATACAAACTTTCTCAGGTCACAGCTCCCTTAGTGTCTAATTTTTTCAGTGTACTCCTAGATCAAAGGAAATACCTACTACCACTGAGTTATAGGTCCAAACAATTTAAGAAGTATTTATGTCTTACCAAAAACTTAGCGGTTGGAAAAAATTCACATAAATGAAAAAACTTAAAATTCTTATATAACCACGATTACTAATGGGATGTTTATGCCCTAATGAATACTGCACAACTTCTCAGATCTCAGAATCAGATTGAAAACCACCATGCTCCCTTCCTTACGCATTGAATTTTACACTACATTTGCTTCTAATCTCAGCAATTATTATGATACAAAGATAGGATGTCAATGAAACAAATGTCACTCCATCTAATGAGGAAACTGTGTGCTGGGAGTCAGTAAGTTGAGCCATGTTCAACAGATGTCAAATATTGTTTCCCTTGAAAATTTAAACTATCCCATGGTGCCCCTGAATTGACCTTCTACAGTATCCTTGGGTAATTTGGTACAAAATTTAGGAACCATGGGCTATATGTCTTACATTAGTTTTTGTTTTTTCCTTTGTATATAATTATTTAATTTATTTATATTTTACTTTCAGTAATTTAACAATATAATTTTCTCTTTCATAGCAATGTTTATCAACATAATTGAAAAATGTTTTTTTTCCTAGGGTTTAACATCGCTTTATCATAAATCAAAATAATACGTAGCCCAGAATCACCTTGGGTGCTTATAAATTATGCCAGACTTAGAATACTTTTGGATAGGATATTTTAAGCAACATTGATAAGTGACCCTTGGGGACCCTACACTTGAGAATAATTTTTCTGGGATCTATTTCTGGATTACCTATTCTAGTCCACTAATCTTTTTTAAGTTTAGGGTGATTTTAATTTATTTAGCTATATAACATGTGTCTTTATCAGAAAGAAAAAGCCTATTCCCGTTACTTTTGTTAAAAAAGTTATCTGCATTTATTTATAATAAAAGTAACTGTATATTTTTAAATAATTTGTTCCATCAGTACTTTCTCTTTTGCCAGTTTAGAATTTATTAGCTTAGAATAATATTTATGTATATTATTTTCTATATTGACTATCTTATAGCAATGTATTCAGTGTTTCCTTTCCATTTCTGTAAGAGAAGAGAAGAGGGTGCTGCCCCTCTACTTCAAGCCACAGGAAGTCACTTCAAGAGGAACTTCAAGGACACCACTCAGAAAGCATGATAGCCCCCTGGAGTCTGGGAGACATGTTAGCCTGATGTCTGGCTCATGCCCAGGAAACCTACAGGGTGAGGAACTGATCCAAAGGCAGGAAACAGTCTATGAAGAAAGAGAATACATTGGGAAAGAGTGGATGTTGTATTCCTCATGGCCATAGGTGAGCCACACGGGAGAGAATCAACCAGGTTCATCTTAAAAGGGACTCCTCCCAGAGGACTTCTTGACAAGGGTGAGGCAATTCAGTAGACAGTGGCGTACACAGGATACCTGACTGAGGGTGGATTGTAAGAAGTGGTATGTGTGCCTGATAAATGTGTAACAACTTTTTGGAGCGCTGATTAGGGATACTTCCTACACCAACATACACCTGCTTAGATGAAATCTCCCCCTTGACTCTTCTTTCTCTCTGTCTCCAGCTCCTGAAGAGTTAAATCCAAAAGAGGAAATGATCCAGAGCCCTGCTGAGATCTCTCCACTGTTCAAGGTACTAAGGAGGGAAGAGTGAGAAAGTGTAGATCTCAATCCTTGCCCAATTCCAAACATGTTCAGCCTGTGCTGGAAGGAAAATTTCTGTCAACATGAGATTAGAATTTAATATAGATTCATCTAAGTTTAATAATAGGAAGTTTAGGAAGTTTTGGAATCTTCCAAATAAATACTGAAAGTATTATAAAAGGAAAATCTACATAGCATAGTTAAATATAACCTTTGAGAAAAAATGAAATTAAATAATCAAAAAAATATGAGATTCCTCAATAGTCAGTCATACACAGATTTGTAAAGCTCATATGTTTTATTTTGACTAACAAAATTATTTTTCAAATATTTTCTTTGTATTACTGATCTATTCTACATATCTAATATACAATTGTATTTTAGCCACATATATAGTTTTATATATAGTCATATATATATATATATATATATATCACTACTCCCACACATATTTTAGAAAGTCTTCTATAGATTCTTCCTAATATGTACAAGCTCAAGTTGTTTTTTTTTTTCTAAAAGTAAGGGTTATTTCCTTCTTTCAAAATAGATGAAAGGAGGCAAAGCAACTGGCATAAAATTATATATCAGAAGGAGGGTACAGGTTTATGAATACAGAGAAAAGGTCACTGACTGGGTGAAATATTTGTGAGAATGAGACGTGGCACTGTAACATTTTCAAAGCGAGTACAATGGATAGACCAAGAAAGTGTTTGAACACAAAAGTAAAAAAAACAAAATAAAACTTTAGGATTAGAACAATAGATCTTGGAGTGCACGCAAAAGTCTACCAAGGAAAATGAATAATCTTTTCCCTTTGTGAATCAACATTTGTCAGTCATCTACTCTGTGTTGAGTATATCCTTCTGGCCTCAGAGTCCCCTTCCCACACTCTCCTTTCTTGTGGGGAGTAATGCCGACCTAGGCCAGAGCAGAGCCCACTCTGCAGGCTTGGGGCAGTCCTGTCTGGGGGCTGGTCCTCACTGCCGTCCAAACAAGAGCCAGGTTGGGTGTAAAGAAAGTGCACTATGTTACCATTCAGAGCAAGGGTTATAGACTAGGCAACTTTAGTCAAAGAAGGTATTAGGGATAGAGGTACTGATATGAAAATATCAAGTCCATAATTTTTATCAACTTAATCCTTTTAGATAGTGAGATCAAAAATGGAATGATAGTCCAGGAAAATTTTTCCCTCATCAACCTGTGGCTACCTCCTTGACCTATTTGGTATTCAATCTCTGGGTGATTGAGGACAAATGATGCTGGCCTGTAATATCATTTCCAGTAATTTCTGAAGGAGAGTAGAACAGAGTAAGTAGAGTAGGTATAATAAATCCTTCTTCAATTGCCTACCCACCCCAGCTAAGACGCCAGATCCCCAGCATCACAAGCCTGGCAGTGTGCAAGTAGCCCAGACAGGCCACCCCACCGCACAGTGAATCCCGCCCTTAGGAGAGGGGAAGAGAAGGCACGCACCAGTCTGACTGTGGCCCCAGCGGTGGGCTGGGGGGCAGACGTCAGGTCTGACTGCGGCTCCGCCCACCAACTCCAGTTATACACCACAGCACAGGGGAAGTGCCCTGCAGGTCCTCACCACGCCAGGGACTATCCAAAATGACCAAGCGGAAGAATTCCCCTCAGAAGAATCTCCAGGAAATAACAACAGCTAATGAGCTGATCAAAAAGGATTTAAATAATATAACAGAAAGTGAATTTAGA
>NW_024412394.1:51020826-51023940 GCF_014898765.1 Herpailurus yagouaroundi | reverse complement strand
TTAATTTTTTTTTTCAACGTTTATTTATTTTTGGGACAGAGAGAGACAGAGCATGAACGGGGGAGGGGCAGAGAGAGAGGGAGACACAGAATCGGAAGCAGGCTCCAGGCTCCGAGCCATCAGCCCAGAGCCTGACGCGGGGCTCGAACTCACAGACCGCGAGATCGTAACCTGGCTGAAGTCGGACGCTTAACCGACTGTGCCACCCAGGCGCCCCAGCCACCCCCCTTTTCAAACAGCTCTTGTCTCAGTGTTCCACATCTAGGCTGATACCTGCAAGGCATCCTAACTCATCCCTTTCTCTACACTCTAGATTAGCAAGTGATTTAAACTTTGCCACCTTCAGGATAGATTCTGAACACAAACACTTCCCACCATTCCTACCACAAGCTTCCTAAGTCGTTCCACCATCATCCTCACCTGGACTCCTGCAATAGAAAGTTAATTGATCTCCATCCTTCTTCTTTCTCCCCCTAGACTTTCTTCCAGGTAAGAACCGGTAAATTCTTTTGGAAATGTAAATCAAATCATGGTATTCTTCTGCTCAAAAACCTTTCAGCAACCTACCATCACACCTAGAATAAACTCTACTGCCTAAATTCCATAGTCTGTAGGTCCCTTTATCTGTGCCTATCATTCTACAAGTATCTCTAACCATGTTCAAGCAATACTGGCCTTCTTGTCATTTCTTACCCATTTCAAACTTACCTCACTTGTTATTCTTAATACCTGAAAAGTCCACCCCTCCTCAATTTTGAATTTCTTCTTAGTTTTTATAATTAAGTATCAGAGGCTTCTGGGAAGATGGCGGTGTAGGAGGACACTGAGCTCAACAGGTCCTGCAGATCACTTAGATTCCACCCACACCTGCCTAAATAACCCAGAAAATCGCCAGAAGACTAGCAGAATGGATTCTCCAGAGCCAAGCGTAGACGAGAGGTCCACGGAAGAGGGTAGGAAGGGCAGAGAGGCAGTGCGCACTACACAGAATGGCGGGAGGGAGCAGCGGCGGAGGGGCAAAGCAGAGCCCCGAGTCTGGCTTGCAAAAGCAGAGGGGCTGGATGGAGTGTGTTCAGACAGCAAGCGGGGCATAACATCTGGAAGGTATAAGTTAACAGCTCTGCTCGGAGAGTGGGAGGGCTGGAGGACAACAGGAGGGAGAGTTGTTGAGCCCCGGACGACAGAGCTCAGCTTGGCTGGAAACAAAGGCACTCGCCAGCGCCATCTTCCTCGCCCATCCCCCAGCCAAAATCCCAAAGGGAACAGGTTCCTGCCAGGGAACTGGCTTGCACCTCGCAAACACCGAATGCTGTGTTTCCGTGGATCCATCCCTCCAGCGGGTCTGACTCCCTCCTGGTGCCACAGGGCCCCTCCTGAAGGGGATCACCAAAGGATAAGCGAGTTGAGCCTGCCCCTCCCGCCCCCGTGCACCTTGCCGATCCACCCCAGCTAATACGCCAGATCCCCAGCACCACAAGCCTGGCAGTGTGCAAGTAGCCCAGATGGGCCACCCCACCCCACAGTGAATCCCGCCTGTAGGAGAGGGGAAGAGAAAGTACACACCAGTCTGACTGTGGCCTGAGCGGTGGGCTGGGGGCAGACATCAGGTCTCACTGCGGCCCCGCCCACCAATACAAGTTATTCAAGACAGCACAGGGGAAGTGCCCCGGAGTTCCGCACCACTCCAGGGACTATCCAAAATGATGAAATGGAAGAATTCCCCTCAAAAAAACCTCCAGGAAATAACGACAGCTAACGAACTGATCAAAAACGATTTAAACAATATAATAGAAAGTGAATTTAGAATAATAGTCATAAAATTAATCACTGGGCTTGAAGACAGTATAAAGGACAGCAGAGAATCTATTGCTACAGAGATCAAGGGACTAAGGAACAGCCAGGAGGAGCTAAAAAGTGCTATTAATGAGCTGCAAAATAAAATGGAGACAACTACGGCTCGGATTGAAGAGGTAGAGGAGAGAATAGGTGAACTAGAAGATAAAATTATGGAAAAAGAAGAAGCTGAGAAAAAGAGAGATAAAAAAATCCCGGAGTATGAGGGGAAAATTAGAGAACTAAGTGATGCACTAAAGAGAAATAATCTACACATAATTGGTATTCCAGAGGAGGAAGAGAGAGGGAAAGGTGCTGAAGGTGTACTTTAAGAAATAATAGCTGAGAACTTCCCTGATCTGGGGAAGGAAAAAGGCATTGAAATCCAAGAGGCACAGAGAACTGCCTTCAGACGTAACTTGAATCGATCTTCTGCACGACATATCATAGTGAAACTGGCAACATAAAAGGATAAAGAGAAAATTCTGAAAGCAGCTAGGGATAAACGTGCTCTAACATATAAAGGGAGACCTATAAGACTCATGACCGATCTCTCACTGAAACTTGGCAGGCCAGAAAGGAATGGCAGGAGATCTTCAATGTGATGAACAGAAAAAATATGCAGCTGAGAATCCTTTATCCAGCAAGTCTGTCATTTAGAATAGGAGAGATAAAGGTCTTCCCAAACAAATAAAAACTGAAGGAATTCGTCACCACTAAACCAGCCCTACGAGAAATCCTAAGGGGGATCCTGTGAGACAAAGTACCAGAGACATCGCTACAAGCATGAAACCTGTGGACATCACAATGACGCTAAACCCATATCTTTCTATAATAACACAGAATGTAAATGGACTAAATGTGCCAACCAAAAGACATAGGGTATGAGAATGGATAAAAAAACAAGACCCATCTATTTCTGTCTACAAGAGACTCATTTTAGACTTGAGGACACCTTCAGATTAAAAGTGAGGGGTGGAGAACTATTTATCATGCCACTGGAAGTCACAAGAAAGCTGAGGTAGCCATATTTATATCAGACAAACTAGACTTTAAATTAAAGGCTGTAACAAGAGATGAAGAAGGGCATTATATAATAATCACATGGTCTATCCATCAGGAAGAGCTAAGAATTATAAATGTCTATGTGCCAAATACAGGAGCCCCCAAATATATAAAACAATTACTCACAAACATAAGCAACCTTATTGATAAGAATGTGGTAATTGCAGGGGACTTTAACACTCCACTTACAGAAATGGATAGATCATCTAGACACAC
>NW_024412394.1:50792436-51020816 GCF_014898765.1 Herpailurus yagouaroundi | reverse complement strand
GAAAACTTCCAGACTCATTCTATGAAGCCAGTATTACTTTGATTCCTAAACCAGACAGAGACCCAGTAAAAAAAGAGAACTACAGGCCAATATCCCTGATGAATATGGATGCCAAAATTCTCAATAAGATACTAGCAAATCGAATTCAACGGCATATAAAAAGAATTGTTCACCATGATGAAGTGGGATTCATTCCTGGGATGCAGGGCTGGTTCAACATTCGCAAATCAATCAACGTGATACATCACATTAACAAAAAAAAAGACAAAAACCATATGATCCTGTCAATCGATGCAGAAAAGGCCTTTGACAAAATCCAGCACCCTTTCTTAATAAAAACCCTTGAGAAAGTCGGGATAGAAGGAACATACTTAAAGATGATAAAAGCCATTTATGAAAAGCCCACAGCGAACATCATCCTCAACGGGGAAAAACTGAGAGCTTTTTCCCTGAGATCAAGAACACGACAGGGATGCCCACTCTCACCGCTGTTGTTTAACATAGTGCTGGAAGTTCTAGCATCAGCAATCAGACAACAAAAGGAAATCAAAGGCATCAAAATTGGCAAAGATGAAGTCAAGCTTTCGCTTTTTGCAGATGACATGATATTATACATGGAAAATCCGACAGACTCCACCAAAAGTCTGCTAGAACTGATACATGAATTCAGCAAAGTTGCAGGATACAAAATCAATGTACAGAAATCAGTTGCATTCTTATACACTAACAATGAAGTAACAGAAAGACAAATAAGGAAACTGATCCCATTCACAATTGCACCAAGAAGCATAAAATACCTAGGAATAAATCTAACCAAAGATGTAAAGGATCTGTATGCTGAAAACTATAGAAAGCTTATGAAGGTAATTGAAGAAGATTTAAAGAAATGGAAAGACATTCCCTGCTCATGGATTGGAAGAATAAATATTGTCAAAATGTCAATACTACCCAAAGCTATCTACACATTCAATGCAATCCCAATCAAAATTGCACCAGCATTCTTCTCGAAACTAGAACAAGCAATCCTAAAATTCATATGGAACCACAAAAGGCCCCGAATAGCCAAAGTCATTTTGAAGAAGAAGACCAAAGCAGGAGGCATCACAATCCCAGACTTTAGCCTCTACTACAAAGCTGTCATCATCAAGACAGCATGGTATTGGCACAAAAACAGACACATAGACCAATGGAATAGAATAGAAACCCCAGAACTAGACCCACAAACCTATGGCCAACTCATCTTTGACAAAGCAGGAAAGAACATCCAATGGAAAAAAGACAGTCTCTTTAACAAATGGTGCTGGGAGAACTGGACAGCAACATGCAGAAGGTTGAAACTAGACCACTTTCTCACACCATTCACAAAAATAAACTCAAAATGGATAAAGGACCTGAATGTGAGACAGGAAACCCTCAAAACCCTAGAGGAGAAAGCAGGAAAAGACCTCTCTGACCTCAGCCGTAGCAATCTCTTACTCGACACATCCCCAAAGGCAAGGGAATTAAAAGCAAAAGTGAATTACTGGGACCTTATGAAGATAAAAAGCTTCTGCACAGCAAAGGAAACAACCAACAAAACTAAAAGGCAACCAACGGAATGGGAAAAGATATTTGCAAATGACATATCGGACAAAGGGCTAGTATCCAAAATCTATAAAGAGCTCACCAAACTCCACACCCGAAAAGCAAATAACCCAGTGAAGAAATGGGCAGAAAACATGAATAGACACTTCTCTAAAGAAGACATCCGGATGGCCAACAGGCACATGAAAAGATGTTCAGCGTCGCTCCTTATCAGGGAAATACAAATCAAAACCACACTCAGGTATCACCTCACGCCAGTCAGAGTGGCCAAAATGAACAAATCAGGAGACTCTAGATGCTGGAGAGGATGTGGAGAAACGGGAACCCTCTTGCATTGTTGGTGGGAATGCAAATTGGTGCAGCCGCTCTGGAAAGCAGTGTGGAGGTTCCTCAGAAAATTAAAAATAGACCTACCCTATGACCCAGCAATAGCACTGCTAGGAATTTATCCAAGGGACACAGGAGTACTGAGGCATAGGGGCACTTGTACCCCAATGTTTATAGCAGCACTCTCAACAATAGCCAAATGATGGAAAGAGCCTAAATGTCCATCAACTGATGAATGGATAAAGAAATTGTGGTTTATATACACTATGGAATACTACGTGGCAATGAGAAAAAATGAAATATGGCCTTTTGTAGCAACGTGGATGGAACTGGAGAGTGTGATGCTAAGTGAAATAAGCCATACAGAGAAAGACAGATACCATATGGTTTCACTCTTATGTGGATCCTGAGAAACTTAACAGGAACCCATGGGGGAGGGGAAGGAAAAAAAACAAAAAGAGGTTAGAGTGGGAGAGAGCCAAAGCATAAGAGACTGTTGAGAACTGAGAGCAAACTGAGGGTTGATGGGGGGTGGGAGGGAGGAGAGGGTGGGTGATGGGTATTGAGGAGGGCACCTTTTGGGATGAGCACTGGGTGTTGTATGGAAACCAATTTGACAATAAATTTCATATATATAAAAAAAAATAAAATAAAATAAATCCTTCTTTTTCTTTGTTTAGGTTTTTACAAAAATCTTCTTTTCCTTGAAGAATTTTGAAGCCTGAGGTATTCCAAGAGTCTTAGTGCAGTTTTACACTTTAATAATTTCAAATATTTAATACTGCAACTTTATTTTAAAAACAACAGTTGAAAGTTGAATTAGCTGTCATTATTATTTGATTTTAGAATTTGGAATAAAATATTTTTTTATTTAAAAGTTTGCTTTAGTTAATGTTTGTCACCTTCTATTAGACTAAAACCAAATGTTAATATGTAAAATTTTATTAAAATTATAAAAAATAATAAGATTATTAAATGTAAATAATTATATTTAATAATAGTTTATTATTTAATGGTTTCAATAGTTATTATTTAATAACAATAAATAATTTCAAGTGAACTTTTATAGAAGTTTTGGCATTTATACATCTGAACTTACTGAAGCTATACCTACCTGTACTAAGGCTTTTGGGACACTGTGTTTAAAACCTAAGAAGCTGGGGTGCCTGGGTGGCGCAGTCGGTTGGGCGTCCAACTTCAGCTCAGGTCACGATCTCGCGGTCTGTGAGTTCGAGCCCCGTGTCGGGCTCTGGGCTGATGGCTCAGATCCTGGAACCTGCTTCCGATTCTGTGTCTCCTTCTCTCTCTGCCCCTCCCCCCTTCATGCTCTGTCTCCTTCTGTCTCAAAAATAAATAAATGTTAAAAAAAAAATTTTAAACCTAAGAAGCATTTTTAGGTTCTTCTAATGGAGTCAGAACTTTGCAGCCTTCTTTGAAATACTTCTTGATTTAATGTATTTATAACTTCTTTTGTAACCTTTATGGCAGAAGCTCTCAGTTTTTGTGAATTTTAAAAATGTGGTTTTGGGGAGTGACAAAAATTAAGTCAGACTGAAGGTAAAAGGTGAACCTGGTACAGATGGATGTTAGGAGAGCAGACCTGGGCACGAGTGGTGGATAAGGTTCCTGTGAGAGATAAGGAGGGAGGATCGAGGCTGGTAGGCACCAGGCAGCAGGCTGAGGTGATGGGGCAAAATCACTAATGAACAAAAGACAGGAAAGAAATACAGAGCAACCTGACAGTCCTCTGGGCCATGTCAGAAAATCTGGTTTTAAATAATATACACTTCCCTGGTGATGTGATTTGTGTTTTTAAATTTCTCTACACTGGGTGGGAGGGAGGGGAGGGTGGGTGATGGGTATTGAGGAGGGCACCTTTTGGGATGAGCACTGGGTGTGGTATGGAAACCAATTTGACAATAAATTTCAAATAAATAAATAAATAAATAAATAAATACATTTCTCTACACTTATTTCTCAGAAGACAGCATAAACTCTTATCTTTTTCTCATAATGTCATCTTAAGTGTTGATTGGATTGTTAAAAAAAAACAAATAAGATTATTATATCTGGTTCCCTATGGAGATAGCACCCTCCAAAATTTTATGTATATCATGATATATATATATATATATATATACATATATATATATATATATATAAAGATACGTGTCTTACATTATTTTTCTCTAGAAGCAAACTTTCAGAGGATATAATATGTAAATATACAAAATTTAAACCATGTTATGTGTAATTAACTAAAGCAATTATACAATATCTGAGACAGAAAGCCAGCAGATCTTAAACAATTGTATAGTATTATTAAGAATCTTATATTAAAATTAACAACCAATTGCTAAGAAAGTAATTTCCTCCTCTAAAGTATTTTAAGCCTCCAATGATACATTTCCTGAAAAATTATGATTTTTTTTTAATTTGAAACACATTTACCTATTCCTCCTTTATAGATAAAACTACCTACTTTTAAACGTAACATGCACATAGGGATTTTGGAGAATGTGTTAGATTCAGAAGATGAGATTTCTCTGAATTCTCCTACAGAATAAAAAAAAATGCTATGCACAAGGCAATCCAAACTTTTGATGAATGATCACACTGTACAGTTTGACTGTCATTTCCTTGTCCTGTTCTCTATCACACACCTGATACTGACATTTCCAGGGCAGTTTCTCTGACTCAACAGATTCTAGGTTTTCTTCATTTTTTAAGGGGAAAATGACATAGCCCTGATTCTGTTTTGATGGGTAACTTTTAAAATCAACAACCTATAGATTTCTAGGTATAGCCCATCACAGTAGACACAGGCATCAATTAGTAAAGTGCTGAAGCAAAGTAAATTATTGAGAAGCAGTTCATCACTCTCATTTTTGAAACGAGTCAGCCAGAAAGTATTTATGAAAGATCATTTCATGTTTAGAACTCTGCTAGATGCTATGGGGAAGTAAAAAAGAGTTTCAGAACACAAGGAACTTGGGATCTACTGAGTAGGAACTTAGGGCTTTGCAAGAAAAGTATTGGCCCACTTGTTTTCAGCTAGTCAGCTCTGATGTGGTTACTATGATTGAAACTGAAAGAAAATGCTGTTGATTCTGTTTGAAACAAGAAATGACAGCAAAAAAACAAACAAAAAAAAATTAAAAAAGCTAACTTCTGGGCAAAATTGCATAAAAATCATCAGATAAGTTTAGTGTTTTCTCCTTAATTCTTAATACAATTCTTAGAGGTAGTCATTCCCAAATATTTAGTGTTTCACAACTAAGACAGTCTGGCATTTTTTATTTTATTTATTTCCTATATATTTTAAATTATACAAACTATATATGTTTATGTTAAAAAATAGAAAATACAGGAAAAAAATCTATAGATTACTATTCTGCAAATTTGAGTCATATCTACCTTCCTAAAGCTGCCATAACAAAGCACCACAGACAGGGCGGCTTCAACAACAGAAATGTATCTTCTCACAGTTCTGGAAGCCAAAGTCCAAGATCAAGGTGTCAGCAGGTATAGTTTCTTCTAAGGTCTCTCTCCTTGGCTTAGAAGCCCCCTTCTCTGTCTTCACATGGTCTTCACTCATTACCGTGTCCCAATCTCCTCTTCTTATAAGAACACCGTCTATATTGGATTAGAACCCACTTCACATTCTGAGGTACTGGAGGTTAGGATCTCAACATAAGCATTTTGGGGGACACAATTCAGCCCATATAATCATCTATATAAGTAGACGGTTGATAGCCTGATAGAGCGAAACACACATATATCTTCTTCTCACTTAATGCATGGTTTTTACATACATATAAATGCAAATCTATAAAATATATTTTAATGACTAAATATTATACAATTACATGGGTTTAACACAATGAGTTTAACTAGTTTCCCACTGTTAACCTTTTAAGTTGTTCTTAGTATTTTTTCTATTTAAATCTTGCTGTATGAACATCCTTACATATGCACCTTGACAAAATTTCCTATTAATTCTCTTTTGATAAATGTCTAGTAGTGGATTCTCTTAGTCAAAGAGCAGGTTCTTTTTTTTCCCTTAGGGATTTTTATACTTACTGCAATATTTGTGTCAATTTTTCACTCCAACAAGTATGAAATACAAATGCCTGTTGACCATTACCATGTCAGCTTGTTGTTTCTATTATTTCTTTCTTGTCTCGGAAAAAATGACAACTTACTGTATTTACATTTATAGTTACTGAAATTAAATTGACCCCGGGGTGGGAGGGTAAGCATTTCTTTTTTTCTTTTCATGCTTTATGCCCATCTATACTCTCTCTTTTGTGAATGCAAGCCCCATCTGAACCCTCCCCCACCTACCATTACTGTTTACGATTAAAGCTCATTATTTTCTTCAGTGAGCCACTGAGCAGAACACGAATCATTTCAGTCACAACCAGCGAAAGTTGGGTAAAGTTAAATAACCCAGCCACTTTTCCCTGCAATATATGTCCTCCTAGTGACGACTGTAAATTCTGTCTTGCTTGAGATGTGCTCTGAGCAGACACAGTGCCCTGACAGAAACCCTACCAGGGCTGTGGTTTAGCAAACATTGTGTTCCCCCATATTTTCCAAATATTAATTGTAGCTATTGTTTTTAGATGGTAGCCTTCTCCTTGTGGTTCTCTGCATCTAGACATCTGAACTATTTCAACTATAATACTTTTCCGCACCATTGGTTGCATACTGTGAGGCAATATTTGACGTTACATAGTTTCAGGTTAATGTGGCAAATAAAGCCAAGTTTTACATATTTTACTGTCAGTTCTCTTTTTCTGCCCTGCGCATTTTCCTGCAATCCTCCATTTGTATTTTAAAGGGAGATTTGTTCCTTGGAGACCTGGAAAAATGGTTTAAAAATGACATCATAGATCCTTGGTAAGTCTCTCGGTGGTGGTTTCTCAGAAATAAAAGAAAAATAATAGATTTCCTCAGAGATACCGAGATACCGACACTTCAGTTCACAGGCTGTTCTTGGTTTGTTTCTATTCCACCTTGAATTCATCTAGGTGTTCTGTGTGATCAATTTAAGTGTTCCAGACTGCTGACACCATATGCCTTATGAGAGTCTTTTTTTTTTCCATACTATTTTTCATAGATTCTGAATGAGATGAATTATACAGCACATTAAACAAAGTGCAAGACAGAAAAAAAGAAAAAAAGAAAAGAGAGCGAACGCAAGATGATTCCTTTGCTTTTGAAAAAAAAATTGACTTTACTTACGATACTGTCCAGCTATCTTTTCAAGAACACCAGTGCCCTCCTGACCATCATTGTCATGCTCCACATTGATCACAGTTCAGCGCTGCAGGATAATTCAACATCTCTGTATGTTTCTGGCCAAGGTCTTTGAAACGGTAAAAATCTCCCTTACGAAAAGGAGATAGTTTTGAAAAAAGTATCTAAACATTTTCTAGGAGAATAAGAGAATAATTTAGTCGTCACTCTTTCCTTCTTTTTTTTCCCCCTTGTTTCCTTTTTATTTTTTTCTTTGTTCTCTTTTTTTCTTTTTTCTTTTCGGTTCTATCTCATGCTACTCCTGGACACATATAAGTTTAAATTTCACTTTCCTAACTTTGAGTCTACATGTAAATATCAACTGGTAGACGTAAAATAGAGAGTGTTCCCCTGACTATAATGACAACAAAGATACTTATTTCTGCTCAAGATGAAGAAAGCATTCTTCAAATACTTGCTGAATATGTCTTTGATTCAACAGAGATAATTAGCTTCAGTTAGTTAAGCTGAGCAACTATTTGCTTCAAAGAAGATATTATATTTGCTTAATTGCATTTAAGTGCTAAACACTGTAAAGGGTAACATTTCCTGAAAATGGGATCTTTTCCTCTTAACTGGTTACAGGATAGCTATGAAACCACCAGAGTCAGGAGCAATTTACCAGTTTGAAAATGATAGATGTTTTCTGATTGTTCCCCTGACATTAAATATTATTCCCCTAACATTCAATAGTCCATATCCACTTAATCAAATTGGATCTTTATATGGACTCAAAAAAAAAAAAAAAAAAAGAAAGAAAAAGAAAAAGACGTACATGGTTAATTTCTCAGTCCAAAGTGGATCTTGGTAAGCAAAATGACAATATCACAAAAAGAATCAAACAAAACTATTCTCTATGGACATATGGATGGAGTCATTGTATCACTCTAGAGTGTTTGGGTTTTAATTACGATGCAGATACAGCAAATCATCTGTAGAAAAACTGATACAGTTTCATTAGGCCAGAATAAGTTACCAAGTAGTAAATACATTTTTCAAAAATAAAATAAAACAAAACCAGTTATTTTTGCTTCAATTTTCAGCTAAACAAATACATAAGCCAACAGTGGAAGCAACTGATGGCTAGAACATGATAGTCTCAATCCATCACCCCCTAAAAGCTGCTTCCCTTTGGTATAGGAAGCTTTATCTCTGACTCCAAATGAAGTGACGGCAAGATACCAAGTTTAAAATTCTCTAACTGTCAAGGGCTGTTTTACTAATTATCCAGATTCCAAGGCAATCATACAACCGTAATCATTCACCTCACGCCTGGAAACATAAGTCTTGTTCTTTTGATGAATATTTATAAGACAGTGTAAAGCAGTCTACTTTCTTTTCCCTTCAGGCAAGACAATTTGGAGTTCATCAATATGTATTACCAAGGACTTTTATAAAAGGCACTTCAAAGAAAATTCATCAGGCATTCCTTTTGTCTTGATTTCTGTTAGACTGATACTTCCTTTTGACAAGTATCAATAAATTATCCTCTGATGGCTAGAAACTTGATGTCTTATTCAGAAACTTCCTCACACAGCAAAATCTGGGCTTTGAGTTTCAAGTGAAATTATTAAGATCCTGCATCTAATTTAAGGACAGACGGAAGATATGCAAATTAAAAACAATAAAACAAACATGTACATAGTCACCCTACAGCACATAGGATGGAAGTTTACCACAGTTGAGCATTTTCTTGCTATATACAGCTTGCAACTTTTCTATTTGTCATGCAAACATATTTAGACATCCCTCACAAGTTAAAAAAAAAAAATTGCAAGCCTCAGTTCCTGGATAAATGGAAGAATCACACCAAATGAAAACCAAATTAATATAGATATGGAAAGTGAAGAATGACAAGCTGTCTCTCTCCATAAGGCTGATTAGTTTTCTCTCTTGAATATTATTGGTTAGACTCACATTTCTATAAGAGAAGTGTGAATAAATGCAATTGTCTAAAATAAGAATGAAAAAAAAATCACTGCTCTATTTAATGAGCTTTGAAAACAACATAAAAATCCTTTTATTTGCATCCTTTTTAAAAAAAACAGCTTAGTTATTTTATTATTCTGGCAAAAAGTATTGGGAATAGAAAAATACAATTGATATATATTTCTATAAATAAACACATAGCATGCTTACTAAAGAGTCTATTTTATGACTTTACTCACTCTTTACAAAGTTATTGTGCTAATTATAAAAATATTTCCATATTCTAAGAAACTGTTTTGTCATTACCTGATAAAATATAAAATAAAACTTAATATCTAAATTAAACTCAATCTTAAAAAAGAGAAGAGTGGCATTTGAGCTTAAATGCATGCTTTGCAAACCAATTATAATATTAATCAAACAGCCATTCTATAAAGTTCATACACACCACCAAAACATGTATCTCATTTTTAAAAATATAATTCACAATGAATAAATAAATTTGAAACAGAGAGTTTATTTTGTAAAAATAAGGGAAATAAAGAAGGAAAAGATGGCAAGCCGAATAGTGTAGCATATGCTATATTCTCTAAATTCCGGAGAGCTGAGATACGTTATTCAATGGCTTTATAAAAGTAATTGAATACAAGAGTGCTATTTGAAAATAGTTTATTTTTAATATTATTTGGTAAGAATGATAATGATGGTGTAAGTCTGAGCTGTATTTTCTACTCTTCATTGAATAAATTTGATTTATAACATTGTTTAAGGGGTATAATGTATTACTTTGATACATTTCTATATTGTACTATGACTCTGTAGCAATATTTATCACATTACATAATTATAGTACACTATTATTGTCTGTATTTATTATACTGTGTGTTAGATCTCTATGGTTTATTTACTACTCATTACAAGTTCATACCCATAAACACCAGCACTCTTATCCCTGCACCATCCCCTGGTAACCACCATTTTACTCTTTTATCTCATTTTATTTTTTATTTCAGGTTTCACTTTTTAAAATTCCACATAAAAGTGATATCATACAGGACTTGTCTCTGTCTGACTTGCCTCATTTAGCAAAATGTGCTCAAGGTCCACGTTGTCACAAATGGAAGGATATTCTCCTTTATCATGGTTGAATAAAATTCCACTGTGTATATGTACCACATCTTTTTTATCCATTCAACTATTGAAGGCCACATAGCTTGCTTCCATATCTTGGCTATTGGGAATAATGCTGTAATAAACATGGAGTGCAGATATCTCATCAAAATCGTGTTTTCACTTCCTTTTAGAACACACCCAAAGTAGCATTGTTGGGTTGTATGGTAAACCTATTTTTAATATTTTTGTTGTTTTTCTTGATTTCTATTTTCACACCATTGTGATCCAAGATGATAATTGGTATGATTCCAGTGTTCTTAAATTTGCTGAGATTTGTTTTGTGGCCAATCATAGGATCTGTTCTAGAAAATTTTCCTTATGCACTTGAGAAGAATGTGTGTTCTGCTGTTGGATGGAATGTTCTATATAGATCTATTAAGCCCATTTGTTCTACAGTGTGCTTCAACTGCAACATTTTTTCACTGATTTTCTGTCTAGATGACCTATCTTTCACTAATAGTGGATTATGGAAGTCATTCCCTACAATTATTGTATTGTTGTCCGTTTCTCCCTGAAGATCTGTTATTATTTGCTTAATATGTTTGGTGCTTGGATGTTGGGAACATATATTTATTATTGTTATCTCTTCTTGATGTATTGACCCCTTTATTGTTATAAAATGACTTTTTTTTTTAAATCTCTTGTTACCTTCTTTGGCTTGAAGTCTATTTTGTCTGATATAATAATGACTAACTCTGCCTCCTATTTTTTTTAGATTCCCTTTGCTCAGAGTATCATCTTCCGAGGTTTCACTTTGACCTATCTGTGTCTTTAGAACTGAGATGAGTCTCCTGTGGGCACATCTTGTTTTTTTTATCCATCCAGCCACTCTTTGCCTTTTGATTGGTGAGTTCAATCCATTTAGGGTAATTATTGATACGTAGGGATTTACTACTGTCATTTTATCTTTTGCCTTCTAGTTACTTTCTCCCTCATTGTCTCTTTTTTACTTCAATTTCTGTCTGACTTTGTAAATTGATGGTTTTCGATGATGAATTGTTCAGTTTCCCCTGTACGTTTTGTATCTCTGCTCTAGATTTTTGCTTTCTACTTGCCATTAGATTTACATAAAACATCTCACAGATAAAATAGTCCTTTTCTGTTGGTAGCAATTTATCTTCATTTGCTTAAAAAGTTTGGATTCTTTTACTCTATCCCTTTTATATTTTTGATATCATAAATTATCTCTTTTTATGCTCTAATTTTAATACCACATTATTTTTTTTTTAATTTTTTTTTTCAACGTTTATTTATTTTTGGGACAGAGAGAGACGGAGCATGAATGGGGGAGGGGCAGAGAGGGAGGGAGACACAGAATCGGAAACAGGCTCCAGGCTCCGAGCCATCAGCCCAGAGCCCGACGCGGGGCTCGAACTCACGGACCGCGAGATCGTGACCTGGCTGAAGTCGGACGCTTAACCGACTGCGCCACCCAGGCGCCCCAATACCACATTATTTTTAATGCTCTTTTCCTTTAACCTCAATGTTATAGGTGATAGCTTAATATACTATTCTAATAAATAGTGGCAGTATTCTAATTCTGACTATTTATTACCTTCTTCAGAGTTTTGTGTACTTTCATCTTTTTGTTTCAGAGAAAGAAGAACTCCTTTCTTTTTTTTTTTTTTTATTTTTTTTTCAACGTTTATTTATTTTTGGGACAGAGAGAGACAGAGCATGAACGGGCGAGGGGCAGAGAGAGAGGGAGACACAGAATCGGAAACAGGCTCCAGGCTCTGAGCCATCAGCCCAGAGCCCGACGCGGGGCTCGAACTCACAGACCGCGAGATCGCGACCTGGCTGAAGTCGGACGCTTAACCGACTGCGCCACCCAGGCGCCCCTAGAAGAACTCCTTTCAACATGTCTTGTAAGGCAGTTCTAGTGATGGTGAACTCCTTCAGCTTTTGTTTGTCTGGAAAAGCATTTATTTCTCCTTAACATTTGAAGGGTACCTTTGCCAGATGGAATATTCTTGGCTGGCAGTTTTTAATCTTTCCATGTTTTAAATATGCCACTTCACTCTCTCCTGGCCTGTAGAGTTTCTCCTAAGAAATCTGCTGATAGCTTAATGGGGGTACCTTTGTAGGCTACTGTCTTTTGTTCCCCTGGCTGCCTTTAACGTTTTTCTTTCTCATTATGGAATTTTGACGGTTTTAATATAAAGTGTCTTGGAAAAGGTTTTTTTTTTTATGTTGAAATAATAAGGTTTTCCATTATCTTCATGGACTTGTATATCCAGTTCCCTCTCAGGTTTGGGAAGTTCTTGGATATTATTTCTTTAAATACTCTCTGGGCTCCCTTCTCCCTCTCTTATTCTTCCAGGATACCTTTTATTCTTACATTAGCTTTTCTAATGTAGCCAAATAGTTCTCATAGAGTTTCTTCAATTTTTGAAATCTTAGTTCTTTCTCTTCCATATGACCTACTTCATTTCCAATGCACTCTTCATTATTCATCACATTTATTGCATTATTCAATATGCAATAATTCAATATTTGCATTATTCAATATGCAAATAATATGTTTGGCTCTTTTTTTTAGTAATTTCAATATTTGTAATAAAGTATTCATTCTAATCATTAATTTTATTCCTGAGATTATTGTGTTGCCTTTCTGAGTTTTCTTATAGTTCATTGAATTTCTTAATAAGAGTTAGTTTGAATTCTTTTTTTTTTTAATTTTTTTTCAACGTTTATTTATTTTGGGGACAGAGAGAGACAGAGCATGAACGTGGGAGGGGCAGAGAGAGAGGGAGACACAGAATCGGAAACAGGCTCCAGGCTCTGAGCCATCAGCCCAGAGCCCGACGGGGGGCTCGAACTCCCAGACCGCGAGATCGTGACCTGGCTGAAGTCGGACGCTTAACCGACTGCGCCACCCAGGCGCCCCTAGTTTGAATTCTTTATCAGGCTGTAATAGCCCACATCTTTGTTTTCAGTTGCTGACAAATTGTTATTTCTTTTTGTGATACTGTATTACCATGATACGTGGTGTTGGTTGAAGTAGTAAACACCATTCTTATTTAAGCAAGGCTTTGTTTAGTTTGATTTTAGCAGTTCAACAGATTGGTAGTTACGAACCTTCCTTTTGTTTTCCAGAAGGTTGTACCAAAACACAAGTTTTGGTTTCTCTTACCTGACTCAGTGCTCGTTGCGAGCTGAGGCATTTGGGGGGGGGGGGGCAATGGTGGTAGGAGGTGGTGTGTGTTTAAAACTTGGGACTTTGGATATGCCCACAGCCTGGTAGAGAGATCCTCAAGTTGGGAGTGAGGGATTCCAGGAGCCAGTGGGCAGTTCTCCTGTCTCACAAGGCAAACAGCAGGAGACACTTTCCTTCAGTTCTCTTAGCTTACTTGTTTTTCCTTTTCCTCACCCAAAGAGAACTGGCCTTTCCATCTGCAACAGCTGGCCAGTCAGATCTCCACTCACACCCTTCACCTTCCACACCTACTGCCAGAAAAGTTGTGCAGGCTTGCTGCCTGAGCAGCTGCCACCTTCTCTGCCATCATTGCCTCTGCCCCCTGCTCAACCACCCCTTCCCTCACTCGGGCACCTCCTCAGTAGTCCAGTCCAGCCACTCTCAGATGCACAAAGGGATCTCTGGCATGTCCTGGTACACTGTGCAGAGGTGTTTTTTCCCCCATTATAGATGTCTGATTAGTTGTAAATCAAAGGGGACAGAAAAGGGAACTACTCATGATGCAATGATGTTGACATCACCTCTCCTCTGCACCCTGAGCTGTATTTTCTTAAATTGCAACCCAAATACACCATGGTAAGTGCTGCTATGTTCTTGACATATGGCTATTAATATCTTCACGTGGAATAATAATAATAAAAAGAGGGGTACAAGATCCATTATTTTTTTACTATATTCCTTATATCCCCATACATATTCATTTCAAATAAAATCTGCCCCACTATTGTATTAGTTATTTATTACTGTATAACAAATCACTAGAAAATGGAACAAACATTTATTTTCTCATTACTTCCATGGGTTAGAAAAAGAGGAGCAGCTTTTAGCTGGATGGTTCTGGTTTAGGATCTTTCATGAAACTGCAGTGAAGGCGTTGGCTGGGATTGTAGTCAATGAAAGGATGGAAAACCTCTTTTCAAGTTCACTCACAGGGACACTGTCAGGTGGCCCCAATTCCTCACAGGCTGTTGCCTGGAGATCTCAATTCCCTACCTCATGGTCCTCTCCACTGGGGTGTTTGAGTGTTCTTGTAACATGGCACTGACTTTTTCCAGAGTGAGTGAGCCTATTCCTCAAAGAGAGATACCTATTCTTCAAAGTCACCCACTGTCACTTTCACCATATTCCATTCATAAGAACTGAACTAAATCATTAAATCCAATCCACTCGTAAAGGGTGGTGGTTAGGCTCCATCTTTAAAAGGCATTGTTACAAAAGATTTGTGGACATAGTTTAAAATCTCCACAAGTGTGCTCAACACCGTGTTCATACATCATTAAAATAATTCACCCACTAGGAAGATTTGAATTGATTCCCTCATATTGGTCATAATAGTATTTGAAAAATATAAAAGGTCAATTAAATATTACATGCACTTGAGATGTAATGTTTCCACTATATAAGATGCTTTATTCACTCATTTATTTATTCATTTGTTCCTTTTAAAATATATGTGCAAGGATAGGCATGGGAATTCTTCTGTGTTTTATCAGTTTGGATAGAAAAATAAATGTTAAATGCCCTTTATCCCCCAGGAAAAGATAACAAGGACTCATGCAAATTTGGGCAGAGTGGGTGTCATGGTAAATTGTTTAAAAAGTTTTGGCTGGTGTCATGCATACAAAATACTGAAAGAAGACTAAAGACAGAAGACCAATTAAGAGGTAGTGAAATAATTTACATGCTAGACAACAAGAATTAAGACTTACAGTGGTGGTTGTGGAAAAGACAAAAAGGAAATGGATTTAAGAAATATGATGAAGAAAGACAGCAAAATTATCCCTCCCTTAAGGAAGATTTACACTATTTTTCCTAACTGGTGCTTGAGAAGAATTTATATATCCATTTCAGAGCTAAAACACCTTCTTTTACAAATAATGAAAGGAAAGCAGTCTTGGTCTCAAATCTATGTTTGAAGAGTCAGTTGCCTTATAGCCGCTAATGGGAAATGCACAGCCATTCTAATGTTTATACAAGCAGAGGGAGTGTAAAATAATAAGAATAAATGAGAAATTATAATTAGAACATTCTTATTTTTTGTTATCTTATATGGTTAAATAAAATATAATTTTTGAATAAACTTTTCTAGAGAGACAAGATGGTACATAACCATTAGCCAGAGTTTGGTTGGAGTTGTTGTTATGATAGTAGCCATATTGTTATATATTTTCTAACCTATTCCTTATATATTTTGGAATAAATTGAATGATAATATGGAAATATATAGACAGTAATATCAAAAGAAAGGCTTTGGAGCTTGACATACAGATTCCTATCTTGGACCCATTACTGTCTAGATTTGTGATCTTGGACATGTTACTCAAAGTTTCTAAACCACAATTTCTTAAAGGCAAACATTGAAATTCACTTGAAGACTAAGGAGTATTAAATTTAAAAAAAATATGTAATATTAAGGACAGTGTCAGATACATAGTAAACTCTAATAAATATTTATGAGTTTTATCCTATAGATAATATTATTAGGAATAATTGAATAATATGAAACTGAGTTGAACTGGGGAAGGGAGTTGTGAGAATATTCCTTGAAGCTAAGATGTTAGTAGTCCTGGTTTGGTGGCAGAAAAAACATCTTCTAATTGTCTTTTGGGAATCACATTATGCATTCACTGAGATTGGAGACACGTGACATGGTAAAAGGATATTCCAGTGTATTGGTGTTCTGGAGTCTTCACCGAATTGCTAAGAGAAACAGCACTGTTCCAGTCTTGACAGAGTGGTCTCATATAGAAAAACCTTATTATTCATCCCAGTCCTATCCCTACAACCTGGCCCTCCTAAAAGCACCTGGGGGAATGATCAGACATTTAGATTATTTATTTATTATTATTTTTTTGGTTGGGGTGGCAGGGGGGGGGGGGTTGGTGGTGGGAGGGGGCAGTCTGCCATTAACCAGGCATCTTAATCCTTTGGGAGTCTTGAGTTTTGGAAAAAAGATCCCAGATCAGAATGCTTTAATTTTAGTAAGAATTTTGGACAAAGTCTTGTAGATATTAGAATCCTCATTGAAATGGTTTTAAACTGAGAAGTCATAAAGTCAGCAGTGGCCTGATGCAGAAGGACTGGTATGATTGACTGAATATGGGTGTCCTCAAAGTGATTGAAACAGCTCAGTGATGGCACTAACAAGAGACAGAAAGGAACACAAAGGAGAAGAACACCGTATTTTGAGACTGTATTTCTGAAATACAGTTAATATTAACAGAAATAAATGAGTTCAAATGAGGAGGAGCTATGGAAACAGTTCAAAAGTGATGAGTTTGGTTATTACAACACTAACCTTTTGGATAAATGGTGGACAGTCAACCTCAAAGTAACCCTGAGTGTATCAGAAAGTCTTTTAGTAATTGATTCTAATACAGAAAAGCTTTAACTAAGAAATATTTCTTTTTTAAAATTTTTTTAATGTTTAGTTTTTGAGAGAGAGACACAGAGAGAGAGAGACTGTGAGCAGGGAAGGGGCAGAAAGAGAGGGAGACAGAATCTGAGGAAGGCTCCTGGCCCTGAACTGTCAGCACAGAGCCTGACATGGGGCTTAAACTCATGGACCGTGAGATCATTACCTGAGCCGAAGTCATATGCTCAACCAACTGAGCCATCCAGGTGCCCCAAGAAATATTTCTTCATATAAAATGTTTTTTTTCATAGAAAGTATCACACATATTTCCTATTTAAATGACAGTAGATCATACTGTAACAATTTTCAAGAATTAGCACTCTTTCTTAGTTTTATAGACAGGGGAAGATGAGATGGTTTTACCTTTGGATTACTTATACTACTTTTAATTTTTTAAATGTCTTGTTGACAGCTGAATCAGCCTCAAGCACACAATGCATTAGGTCAGAGTGTTAAACATGATTTTGAAAGGAGTTAGATAATATTCCTTTTTGACATGTCAAACAAATTAAAATAACCAAATACACACTTTCTATAGTGTCTAAAAAAAACACAGAAAACTTCACAGGATAAAACTCATTATATATTTTTAATGAAAAACATTTCCAATTACTTTTTTTTATCAGTTTTCATGTTAACAAATAATTCTATTGGCACTTTCTGATGTGTTATATTTATAGAAAGTCAGTATGCTATAATCATTGAATTATTATTATAGATTTCAAGCACCAAATTATTCTATTTTTTATTCCTGATGAATACTAAATTATTATAATAGGACCCACTATTCCATTAATGTATTATTTTGAACATGATTATCCTGAATAGTTATTAAAGAATCATTCTCACTGGGCAAATCAGACTTCAGACTTACTCATTTAACACGTTCTTCACAACTTTAAGCCATTCCCAGGTATTCAAATTGCTCCGCATACAAATGTATGATTTATAATCTCATAGTTATTTTTAACTTTAAAATATGATTTTCAAAAATTTGTATTACTGAGAACATATAAAAATTTAACATTAGCTACTAAGTCATTTGCCATTTAGATAAATTTAACTATTGTTGTTTTGTTATTCCAGATGAGAAAGAGAGATCATCTCTGACCATCTACAGAATATGGTAGCTCTGAACAATTTATTGGCACTGTATCTGAAGAGTAGCAGCTACTGCATACACATTAAGCCTTTTTTTCAACCAAAACAATGAGCATATCCATCACCTAGAAGTTTCCACAAACCCCTTTGTAATCTCTCACCCTTTGCCCTTTAATGTGTCCTATCCTACCTCAGGCAAACACCAATGTGCATTCTGACATGATAGATTCATTTTCATTTTCTAAAACTCCATATAAATGAAACCCTGCAGTATGTATTATTTGTCTATCTTCTTTAACTCCATATGATAATGTGGTCATATGTCAAGAGCTCCTTTATTTATGTTGTTGAGTATTTTTCTATATGTATATACCTAGTTTCTTTAATATTAACCTGCTAAAGGATTTTTTTTCCAGTTTTGGATTATTATGAATATAGTTGCTATTCACATTTTGTATGAAGTCTTTGTATGGATATATGTTTTCATTTATCTTAGGTAAATACCTATTAGTGGAATATCTGAATCATATGATAAGTGTATGTGTAACATTTTAAGAAATTGTGCCAAGCTGTTTTCCAAAGTGACTCTGCTGTTTTAAACATCAATCAAGAGTAGAAGAATTCCATGTCCTCACCAACCATTCTTATGCTCAATGTTTCTAATTTTAGCCATTCTGTTTTGTTATAGTAGTGTCTTAGTTAATTTGGATTAATAAAACCAAAAACAGAGACTGGGTGCCTTAAACAACACATTTATTTCCTCACAGCTTTGGAGGCTGGGAAATCCAATTTCATTGTGTGGAACAATTTGGTTCCTGGTGAAAATTCTCCCTTCTTGCTGTATCTTCACAGAGCCACCTTATAAGGGCACTAATCCTATCATGAGGGCTCCACCCTTATGACCTAATTACCTCCCAAATGCCACACCTCCAAATATCTTCACTTTAGGATTAAGGCTTCAACATATGAATTTGGAGAGTATATGAACATTCAGTCCACAACAAGTAGTATCTCAATCTGGTTGTAATTGGTTACTTCCCCAATGATTAATTATTTTTCTTTTAATTTCTATAATAATTTGTATAGAATGGGTATTATTTCTTCCTTACATGTTTAGTAGAATACACCAATAAAGCCAGCTAGGCCTAGAGTTGTCTTCGTGGGAAGGCTTGAAACCTTAGATTCAACGTATTTAATAGATGAAAGGGTGATGTAGCTTATCTATTTCTTGTTGAAAAAGATTTGTTAGTATCATCTTCCAAGGAATTTGTCCATTTCTTTGAAGTCACTTGAATTATTGCCAAAAAAATATTTATAATAATCTTTTATTATCCTTTTAAAAATCTGTTGATTCTGTCAGGATTCCATCTCTCATGTTTCTTTGGTAATTTGTTTTTCTTCCATCTTTATCTTAATCAGCCTAGACAGATGTTATCAATTTTAATTACTTTCTCAAAGATTCAGCTTTTGGTTTTATTGATTTTTATCTTCTTTTTCTGTCCTCTGTTTCACAGATTTTCACTGATTTTTAATGTTTTCTTTCATCTATATTGGGTTTAATTTGCTCTTTTATTGTCCCTTAGTTTTTTTAAAATTGTATTTAACTCATAAAATATAAATATGACCAATCAATGGGTTTTCTGAATGTTTTTCAAAATTTCAGTCATTAATCAATATTCTTTTTTTTTTTTTTTTTTTTTTGCTGTACTATTTTCAGCCACTCTGCTTCTTTTAAAGTTTTTATTTAAATTCTAGTTATTTAATATATAGTGTAATATTGGATTCAGGAGTCGAATTTAGTGATTCATTACTTACATATAACACCCAGTGCTCATCCCAGAAGTGCCCTGCTTAATGCCCATCATCCATTTAACCCAACCCCCACCTACCTCCCCTCTAACAACCCTCAGTTTGGTCTCTGAATGAGTCTCTTATGGTTTGCCTCTTTCCCCCCCTTTTTTTTTCCTCCCCCTATGTTCATCTACATATGAAATGTGAAATCGTACAGTATTTGTTGTTCTCTAACTTATTTCACTTAGCATAATACACGCTAGTTCCATACACATCATTGTAAATGGAAAGATTTTATTCTTTTTTGTAATGTTTATTTCTTTTTGAGAGAGAGAGACAGAGAGCAAGTGGGGGAGGAGCAGAGAGAGAAAGAGAAAGAGAGAATCCCAAGCAGGCTCTGCACTGTCAGCACAGAGCCCGAAGCAGGGCTGGATCTCATGAATCTCAAGATCGTGACCTGAGCCCAAACCAAGAGTTGGACGTTTAACCAATTGAGCCACCCAGGTGCTCCTGTATGTAGATTCCTTCGATGACTTTCAATAAGCTTTTATTTTCTCAATAAAAATAACTTCTCAATAATAATTTTCTTGCATAAAATTGGCTATAATTATTTCTAAATATTACTAAATATTACAACTGCTGCTGCAAATCACATCTTCCAAATTCCAAATAGTTGTAACAAAACACCTTTCTTCATCATTGTTTAGATATATAGAATAACAAAACACTTAGTTTTCATAACATGAGAATCCTCTTGATCTTGACACCTGAGACAGATTTTTTCCTAAATTCTAGAAAGCAATAGTTACCCACAGAATTTCAAGTCCCTTTAATCCATCATTTTCTTTCCCATCTACTATTCAATCAAATTTTTATAGTTATGTATCACTGAATAATAAATTACCTCAAAAATTAGTGGCTTAAAATAACAATAAACGTGTCATATCACACAGTTACTGTGGGTCGGGAACCCAGCAGTAGCTTGGCTAGATGGTTCCAGTTTAAGGTCTCTGATGAGGTTACAGTCAAGACGTTGGTCAAGACTGCAATCACCTGAAAACTAGGCTCTTGCTGAGAAAGGCATTCATGTGCATGCAGTGTTTTTCAAGCCCCACTCAGCTGCATAAAGAAGGGACCTTGGTCTTGGAACATCTAAGAGATAAAGAGACCACACACCCTGTGCTGTACTTATCACTTTGTGTGGGAAAATCTTTCTTGATTTCACAGTTGATGAGTACTATTTTGTCTCTACACAAAGCATGTGTATCTTATGGCACCTGGCTGACTCCGCTGTCTTCCTTAGAAAGGGAACAGGGTCCTTCCACTGCAGCATGAAGTTGATTTTGCTCTATCTTTTCTGTATGTAAATAGGTGTTGTTCCATCCAGTACTTGACTCAATTGTGTTTTCCTTGATGATTCCAATACCAAGATTCAGTGGACACATATGTTTAGGGCCCTCCCCTGTGATTGTAACTAGTGCATGGTATTCTGCTTGACAGCTTGTGTTGAAGAACACCATTGTATGTTGGCTCAGTCTCATGCTTGTGAAGTTAGTGCTTGTTTTGGTAGAAGATCCCAGTAACTTTTCATATCTGTCTCCCCACAGGGCTGCCTGAGTATCCTCACAAGAAGACAGCTTCCTTCACAACAGTGAGTTAAGAGAGAGAAAGAGGGAAGAATCTTTATGCTCTAGTCTCAGAAGTCACATTCTCAGAATCTTTTGGACCTCAAACTCTCTGCACTTCCTATCCAAGATTTTGGTCCTCTGTCCTGTCAACATCATGAGAGATTTGGATATAATTTATGTCATTTCCACAATATTGTAGTGACTAAACACATTTACTCTATTAAATGTGGAAGTGGACCATGCAAAGGAAGCCTAAAGGAATCCCAGGACTAAGAATCACTGGGTCCATCTTTGAGGCTGCTTACCATGCAATTAAATCATTAATGTGGTTGGACACACTGAAAAGCTATGCCAGAGGCAATTTTGAAGTCAGTGTAAATAAGCTATCCAACAAAGTCCATCAGTCAGTTCCTTTATCTGTTCATAACTAATGACTTTTCTTCCATTTCAGTAATTCCCTGCTAGGGCCACATTCTTGATATTATCATTGTTAGAAATGTTCTATCTCTGAATGTTTACATTTCAAGCATTCCATTATCTGTGCTTCCTATTCTGGTAGCTTAATACTTCATTATTTTCTACAAATGTATGTCATTCAATCTTGATAATTTTTGTTTCTTTAGCTCACTTTCGCATTCTCCAAAAAAACTCTTTCAAGCCTTCTATGATAGCTTCAAATCTCTGAAGACCATCTCCTTCTTCTTACACTCAGAAAATTATCTTGCTTACTCTTCAGCAAAGAAAACTGAGACTTATAACATGAATGCTCTGAACACTCTTTAAAAAACTTACAAACTTACAGATTTTGTTCCTTTTTTCCCCCTTTTACTTCCATTTTCCTTCCTGTTACAATAGGAGAGAAGTCTTTTCCTTTTCCTGGGCCCTGGATCCATCTAGGTCCTTCTGCCTTTGAAGGTATTTTGCTCTATTAATTATTATCGCTCTTTCATATATTATCAGCCCCTTCTTCTTATCTGTTGTCTTTCTAGATAAATGTGGTCAAGTACCTTTCATATTAAAAAAAAAGGGGGGGTGGAGAGTAGGTTGAATTCTAGTCAGGTATTAAAAAACATTTAGCCATTCAGTAAAAATGGTAGAGTCATAGACAGAAGGACACTGAATTATGTGGACCTCAAAGCTGCCTCATTTACCGCTAAGCTTCATAGACCTCTTTACTGATAGGCCTCTTAAAAGACTTGTACATTCTCTCTACCTCCAGTTTTTCATATTCTATTCACTCTAAAATTCTCCAATCCAGCTTATAGACCCTCATACTACTTTAAAAAGGGCTTCAGAGGAGCTCTGCAAATAGAGGACCAACAAAAGAGCTGGTGGGAGAAAAGTGTGTGGAATAGAAATATCATCACTATCATGGTCATTCGAAAATCTAAACTTGGCACACTACTATCCTATTTTCTTTTAAGGAAAACGGACATAACCTCATACACATGTAGTTTTACCTACCTCTCTGTGCTCTAAAAACCTCCCAACAAGAAGGGAACCTTTCAACAGCAAAGAAAGAAATCTTCCAACAAAAAATCTGGATAGGAAATGGACGCCATTTTCTCCGTGGGTGCCAACATCTGAGTGGAGATTCACTGTGGGTTTTTCTGTAGTATAGATATAAACAAACAGAAAGACTCAAACATAACACTAATTTCTCAGTAGAAGATACCCTTAAAAACAAAATATCACAAAACTGTTGGAGGACCATAGAAAAGGACAAAAAGTAAAAAATAAATAAAAACTGGATGACAACAGGGTAGACATTTATTTCTTACATGTCAAAATTTTACTGTGAATGTACTATGCCAGAGGTGCTGCGTTCATTCCAGTATGAGTTGGAAATTGGAGAGATCTTGTGAACAGTTATTCATGGTTATGTTCTCTTACTGAAAAACACGTCACAGAGAGACAAGAGATCTTTTTCTTGCTCTTCAGGGAGGATCTGAATACTTAATAGCTTTAATATACCTACTGGTGCCAACTCAATGATTGAGGCAGTGGAAACTCCTTTCCATCAATTTTGTATCCATTTAAAAATCTTGGAAATATGTACATTCCTGCCCTTAGAATGTAAAAATTATATGCATAAGAAATTTGTCATCTGCTTTTCGAAGACATTGTTCAAGGAATGAAAGTGTATCTTCAAAGACTGAGAAGCAATCAGCTTGTGTTGTACCAAGACTGGGGACATTTCCATTTTCCTTATATTCACCAGAATTCTTACATTTAAATTTTTTCTTCCGTTGAACCAGCTTCCATCTGGCTAATGCCAAATCTTCAAAGGTAAAGCATTTGAAGAGCCAAAATGTTATGGTACAAATCTACAGAATCTGCGTGAACAATTTCTAAAGCTATAATTTCCTAGAGGAGTTAATCAAGAAGGAATTGTGTAGTGAAGAAAGGTGTACTAACAATAAAGTACATCTAGATTTCACAATCTGATGATTTAATCATTGAGGAGTCTTTACTATTGTTTTCTTTTCCTTATTGAAAATCCATAACTACATAGAGTTATAAACAACTTTGATTACCCATTTAAAAGAGGACAAAGTTAGTATGGATAAATTGTATCTACAAATAAGACTAGAGTATAATATTCTCTGGGAGTCATCTCTCCAGACAAACATTTCTCTAGAAATTTCTCATGATAATAGAGTGATTTGACCTTTACAGTATCCTACATTTTTCTGCTCATGCTCTACTGAACATTATTCAAAGAAGAGGGGGCATAAATATACGGGAAACATAAATGGGGAACAAGAAACATATTGATTGTCAAGTAAAACAATAGGATCTTGATGTTAGCTGTATTATTGTGTTTTAATTTGTCCTAGTTCAGTCATATTACTAACTCTGGTCCCAACATCTTATCCAAGCGCACCTCTAACAATAATTTTGGCCAGTGATAAACCAGACTTCAATGCCATTATTTTCTACAGATAACAGAATTTGTTATCTTTCAAATAAATTCCTTACTCTCGACTATTAACTTGATTCATGCTTTCCTGGTAAAAACAGAAACAAGTGAAAAATAAGTTAATTATCTCCCCATCAACAAATCTACCAATCTATCTCAATTTATGTCCATGCATTATTTTCCTTCCTCTGTAAGTGGGTGAATGGTCCCAATAACCAAACCAACAACTAAGCTTATCCTTCCACTTGTGGCTGATGTCTCCCTTCTGGTCCATGCAAGCACTGTAAAATTGCATAATCAAGTTAGTCTTCTCCATAAAAGAATGCCCATTAGCATGTAAGCCTGGTATACTATCTCTTGTACTTGAAAAAAAAAAAGACACTTGTTTGACCTCAGAGCCTTTTTAAACTACATCTCCCACTTTTATACTCTCATTTAAAGACAAAAGTTATCAAAAAAACCAAAAGGTTTTTTACATCTGTTCTCTCCAATTCATTAACTCCCACTCTTTCATAATCTTCACTATGCAATATCTTACCCCCAACAAGCCACTGAAATTTTCTCACTGAATTTTTAAGCTTGAATGATTCTTTCTCAGTCTTCTTTTTTTGTGTTCTTGGCAGCATTTAAAACAGAAGACACTCCCTGCTGCTTGAATCACAGTCTGCTTGGCCACTGGGACAACACACCCTCAAAGTTTCCTCCTACTACAAAGATGACTTTTCTTCAGTATCCTTTTGGGGATCTTACTTATCTTTCAAAACTCTAAATATGGATTCTGCAACCCTCAGTTGTGAATACCTTCCTTTCTAATCGCATTACCTCATTCAGGTCCCCATTTATTTCTAGATACAAACACTTTCCTCACCTCCACACTTATATTATCACACTGTCTGCTCAACAGCTGCACTTGATTGTTTATGAAACAGAACATTAACCTGGGCCAGAGTGGAGATGCCCACCCCCCTTTTCTTTTTTTTTTTTTTTTTTAAATTTTTTTTTCAATGTTTTTTATTTATTTTTGGGACAGAGAGAGACAGAGCATGAACGGGGGAGGGGCAGAGAGAGAGGGAGACACAGCATCGGAAACAGGCTCCAGGCTCCGAGCCATCAGCCCAGAGCCTGACGCGGGGCTCGAACTCACAGACCGCGAGATCGTAACCTGGCTGAAGTCGGACGCTTAACCGACTGTGCCACCCAGGCGCCCCAGCCACCCCCCTTTTCAAACAGCTCTTGTCTCAGTGTTCCACATCTAGGCTGATACCTGCAAGGCATCCTAACTCATCCCTTTCTCTACACTCTAGATTAGCAAGTGATTTAAACTTTGCCACCTTCAGGATAGATTCTGAACACAAACACTTCCCACCATTCCTACCACAAGCTTCCTAAGTCGTTCCACCATCATCCTCACCTGGACTCCTGCAATAGAAAGTTAATTGATCTCCATCCTTCTTCTTTCTCCCCCTAGACTTTCTTCCAGGTAAGAACCGGTAAATTCTTTTGGAAATGTAAATCAAATCATGGTATTCTTCTGCTCAAAAACCTTTCAGCAACCTACCATCACACCTAGAATAAACTCTACTGCCTAAATTCCATAGTCTGTAGGTCCCTTTATCTGTGCCTATCATTCTACAAGTATCTCTAACCATGTTCAAGCAATACTGGCCTTCTTGTCATTTCTTACCCATTTCAAACTTACCTCACTTGTTATTCTTAATACCTGAAAAGTCCACCCCTCCTCAATTTTGAATTTCTTCTTAGTTTTTATAATTAAGTATCAGAGGCTTCTGGGAAGATGGCGGTGTAGGAGGACACTGAGCTCAACAGGTCCTGCAGATCACTTAGATTCCACCCACACCTGCCTAAATAACCCAGAAAATCGCCAGAAGACTAGCAGAATGGATTCTCCAGAGCCAAGCGTAGACGAGAGGTCCACGGAAGAGGGTAGGAAGGGCAGAGAGGCAGTGCGCACTACACAGAATGGCGGGAGGGAGCAGCGGCGGAGGGGCAAAGCAGAGCCCCGAGTCTGGCTTGCAAAAGCAGAGGGGCTGGATGGAGTGTGTTCAGACAGCAAGCGGGGCATAACATCTGGAAGGTATAAGTTAACAGCTCTGCTCGGAGAGTGGGAGGGCTGGAGGACAACAGGAGGGAGAGTTGTTGAGCCCCGGACGACAGAGCTCAGCTTGGCTGGAAACAAAGGCACTCGCCAGCGCCATCTTCCTCGCCCATCCCCCAGCCAAAATCCCAAAGGGAACAGGTTCCTGCCAGGGAACTGGCTTGCACCTCGCAAACACCGAATGCTGTGTTTCCGTGGATCCATCCCTCCAGCGGGTCTGACTCCCTCCTGGTGCCACAGGGCCCCTCCTGAAGGGGATCACCAAAGGATAAGCGAGTTGAGCCTGCCCCTCCCGCCCCCGTGCACCTTGCCGATCCACCCCAGCTAATACGCCAGATCCCCAGCACCACAAGCCTGGCAGTGTGCAAGTAGCCCAGATGGGCCACCCCACCCCACAGTGAATCCCGCCTGTAGGAGAGGGGAAGAGAAAGTACACACCAGTCTGACTGTGGCCTGAGCGGTGGGCTGGGGGCAGACATCAGGTCTCACTGCGGCCCCGCCCACCAATACAAGTTATTCAAGACAGCACAGGGGAAGTGCCCCGGAGTTCCGCACCACTCCAGGGACTATCCAAAATGATGAAATGGAAGAATTCCCCTCAAAAAAACCTCCAGGAAATAACGACAGCTAACGAACTGATCAAAAACGATTTAAACAATATAATAGAAAGTGAATTTAGAATAATAGTCATAAAATTAATCACTGGGCTTGAAGACAGTATAAAGGACAGCAGAGAATCTATTGCTACAGAGATCAAGGGACTAAGGAACAGCCAGGAGGAGCTAAAAAGTGCTATTAATGAGCTGCAAAATAAAATGGAGACAACTACGGCTCGGATTGAAGAGGTAGAGGAGAGAATAGGTGAACTAGAAGATAAAATTATGGAAAAAGAAGAAGCTGAGAAAAAGAGAGATAAAAAAATCCCGGAGTATGAGGGGAAAATTAGAGAACTAAGTGATGCACTAAAGAGAAATAATCTACACATAATTGGTATTCCAGAGGAGGAAGAGAGAGGGAAAGGTGCTGAAGGTGTACTTTAAGAAATAATAGCTGAGAACTTCCCTGATCTGGGGAAGGAAAAAGGCATTGAAATCCAAGAGGCACAGAGAACTGCCTTCAGACGTAACTTGAATCGATCTTCTGCACGACATATCATAGTGAAACTGGCAACATAAAAGGATAAAGAGAAAATTCTGAAAGCAGCTAGGGATAAACGTGCTCTAACATATAAAGGGAGACCTATAAGACTCATGACCGATCTCTCACTGAAACTTGGCAGGCCAGAAAGGAATGGCAGGAGATCTTCAATGTGATGAACAGAAAAAATATGCAGCTGAGAATCCTTTATCCAGCAAGTCTGTCATTTAGAATAGGAGAGATAAAGGTCTTCCCAAACAAATAAAAACTGAAGGAATTCGTCACCACTAAACCAGCCCTACGAGAAATCCTAAGGGGGATCCTGTGAGACAAAGTACCAGAGACATCGCTACAAGCATGAAACCTGTGGACATCACAATGACGCTAAACCCATATCTTTCTATAATAACACAGAATGTAAATGGACTAAATGTGCCAACCAAAAGACATAGGGTATGAGAATGGATAAAAAAACAAGACCCATCTATTTCTGTCTACAAGAGACTCATTTTAGACTTGAGGACACCTTCAGATTAAAAGTGAGGGGTGGAGAACTATTTATCATGCCACTGGAAGTCACAAGAAAGCTGAGGTAGCCATATTTATATCAGACAAACTAGACTTTAAATTAAAGGCTGTAACAAGAGATGAAGAAGGGCATTATATAATAATCACATGGTCTATCCATCAGGAAGAGCTAAGAATTATAAATGTCTATGTGCCAAATACAGGAGCCCCCAAATATATAAAACAATTACTCACAAACATAAGCAACCTTATTGATAAGAATGTGGTAATTGCAGGGGACTTTAACACTCCACTTACAGAAATGGATAGATCATCTAGACACACAGTCAATAAAGAAACAAGGGCCCTGAATGATACATTGGATCAGATGGACTTGACGGATATATTTAGAACTCTGCATCCCAAAGCAACAGAATATACTTTCTTCTCGAGTGCACATGGAACATTCTCCAAGATAGATCACATACTGGGTCACAAAACAGCCCTTCAGAAGTATACAAGAATTGAAATCATACCATGCATACTTTCAGACCACAATGCTATGAAGCTTGAAATCAACCACAGGAAAAAGTCTGGAAAACTTCCAAAAGCATGGAGGTTAAAGAACACCCTAGTAAAGCATGAATGGGTCAACCAGGTAATTAGAGAAGAAATTAAAATATATATCGAAACAAACGAAAATGAAAATAAAACAATCCAAATGCTTTGGGATGCAGCAAAGGCAGTCCTGAGATGAAAATATATTGCAATCCAGGCCTATCTCAAGAAACAAGAAAAATCCCAAATACAAAATCTAACAGCACACCTAAAGGAAATAGAAGCAGAGCAGCAAAGACACCCCAAACCAGCAGAAGAAGAGAAATAATAAAGATCAGAGCAGAAATAAACAATATAGAATCTAAAAAACTGTAGAGCAGATCAACGAAACCAAGAGTTGGTTTTTTGAAAAAATAAACAAAATTGACAAACCTCTAGCCAGGCTCCTCAAAAAGAAAAGGGAGATGACCCAAATAGATAAAATCATGAATGAAAATGGAATTATTACAACCAATCCCTCAGGGGGATTATCAGGGAATACTATGAAACAACTATCAGGGAATACTATGAAAAATTATATGCCAACAAATTGGACAACCTGGAAGAAATGGACAAATTCTAAACACCCACACACTTCCAAAACTCAAACAGGAGGAAACAGAAAGCTTGAACAGACCCATAACCAGCGAAGAAATTGAATCAATTATCAAAAATCTCCCAACAAATAAGAGTCCAGGACCAGATGGCTTCCTAGGGGAGTTCTACCAGACATTTAAAGCAGAGATAATACCTATCCTTATCAAGCTATTCCAAGAAATAGAAAGAGAATGAAAACTTCCAGACTCATTCTATGAAGCCAGTATTACTTTGATTCCTAAACCAGACAGAGACCCAGTAAAAAAAGAGAACTACAGGCCAATATCCCTGATGAATATGGATGCAAAAATTCTCAATAAGATACTAGCAAATCGAATTCAACAGCATATAAAAATAATCATTCACCATGATCAAGTGGGATTCATTCCTGGGATGCAGGGCTGGTTCAACATTCGCAAATCAATCAATGTGGTACATCACATTAATAAAAGAAAAGATAAGAACCATATGATCCTGTCAATCGATGTAGAAAAGGCCTTTGACAAAATTCAGCATCCTTTCTTAATAAAAACCCTGAGAAAGTTGGCGTAGAAAGAACATACTTAAACATCATAAAAGCCATTTATGAAAAGCCCACAGCTAATATCATCCTCAATGGGGAAAAACTGAGAGCTTTCCCCCTGAGATCAGGAACACGACAGGGAAGTCCACTCTCACCGCTGGTGTTTAACATAGTGTTGGAAGTGCTAGAACCAGTAATCAGACAACAAAAGGAAATCAAAGACATCAAAATTGGCAAAGATGAAGTCAAGCTTTCACTTTTTGCAGATGACATGATATTATACATGGAAAATCCAACAGACTCCACCAAAAGTCTGCTAGAACTCATACATGAATTCAGCAAAGTTGCAGGATACAAAATCAATGTACAGAAATCAGTTGCAGTCTTATACACTAATAATGAAGCAACAGAAAGACAAATAAAGAAACTGATCCCATTCACAATAGCACCAAGAAGCAAAAAATACCTAGGAATAAATCTAACCAAAGATGTACAAGATCTGTATACTGAAAACTATAGAAAGCTTATGAAGGAAACTGAAGAAGATATAAAGAAATGGAAAAACATTCCATGCTCATGGATTGGAAGAATAAATATTGTTAAAATGTCAATACGACCTAAAGCTATCTACACATTCAATGCAATCCCAATCAAAATTGCGCCAGCATTCTTCTCGAAACTAGAACAAGCAATCCTAAAATTCATATGGAACCACAAAAGACCCCGAATAGCCAAAGTAATTTTGAAGAAGACCAAAGCAGGAGGCATCACAATCCCAGACTTTAGCCTCTACTACAAAGCTGTCATCATCAAGACAGCATGGTATTGGCATAAAAACAGACACATAAACCAATGGAATAGAATAGAAATCCCAGAACTAGACCCACAAAAGTATGGACAACTAATCTTTGACAAAGCAGGAAAGAATATCCAATGGAAAAAAGTCTCTTTAACAAATGGTGCTAGGAGAATTGGACAGCAACATGCAGAAGACTGAAACTAGACCACTTTCTTACACCATTCACAAAAATAAACTCAAAATGGATAAAGGACTTGAATGTAAGACGGGAAACCATCAAAACACTAGAGGAGAAAGCAGGAAAAGAGCTCTCTGACCTCAGCCGCAGCAATTTCTTACTTGACACATCCCCAAAGGCAAGGGAATTAAAAGCAAAAATGAACTATTGGGACCTTATGAAGACAAAAAGCTTCTGCACAGCAAAGGAAACAATCAACAAAACTAAAAGGCAACCAACAGAATGGGAAAAGATATTTGCAAATGACATATTGGACAAATGGCTAGTATCCAAAATCTATAAAGAGCTCACCAAACTCCACACCCGAAAAACAAATAACCCAGTGAAGAAATGGGCAGAAAACATGAATAGACACTTCTCTAAAGAAGACATCCGATGGCCAACAGGCACATGAAAAGATGTTCAGCATCGCTCCTTATCAGGGAAATACAAATCAAAACCACACTCCGGTATCACCTCACGCCAGTCAGAGTGGCCAAAATGAACAAATCAGGAGACTATAGATGCTGGAGAGGATGTGGAGAAACGGGAACCCTCTTGCACTGTTGGTGGGAATGCAAATTGGTGTAGCCGCTCTGGAAAGCAGTGTGGAGGTTCCTCAGAAAATTAAAAATAGACCTACCCTATGACCCAGCAATAGCACTGCTAGGAATTCACCCAAGGGATACAGGAGTACTGATGCATAGGGGCACTTGTACCCCAATGTTTATAGCAGCACTCTCAACAATAGCCAAATTGTGGAAAAAGCCTAAATGTCCATCAACTGATGAATAGATAAAGAAATTGTGGTTTATATACACAATGGAGTACTACAGGGCAATGAGAAAGAATGAAATATGGCCCTTTGTCCCAACATGGATGGAACTGGAGAGTGTGATGCTAAGTGAAATAAGCCATACAGATAAAGACAGATACCATATGTGTTCACTCTTATGTGGATCCCGAGAAACTTAGCAGAAACCCATGTTGGGGGGGGGAAGGAAAAAAAAGAAAAAGAAAGAGGTTAGAGTGGGAGAGACAGCCAAAGCATAAGAGACTCTTAAAAGCTGAGAACAAACTGAGGGTTGATGGGGGGTGGGACGGAGGGGAGGGTAGGTGATGGGCATTGAAGAGGGCATCTTTTGGGATGAGCACTAGGTGTTGTATGGAAACTAATTTGACATAAATTTCATATAATAAAAAATAAATAGAGGCGCCTGGGTGGCTCAGTCGGTTGAGCGTCCAACTTCAGCTCAGGTCACGATCTCGTGGTTCACGAGTTCGAGCCCCGCGTCAGGCTCAGAGCCTGGAGCCTGCTTCAGATTCTATGTCTCCCTCTCTCTCTGCCCCTCCCCCGCTCATGCTCTGTCTCTCTCTCCCTCTCTGTCAAAAATAAATAAAACATTAAAAAGAAATTAATAAAAATAAATAAATATATAAATAAAAGTCCTTTGTAGAAAACAAAATTAAATAAGTAAATAAATAAATAAAATTGAGTCTCAGGTCAATTATCACCTCCTCTGAAGTGTCTTCCCTTATCATGCTGTGTAAAAGAGTCCACTTCCCTAATCATGCTGTCTAAAAGAGTCTAAAAAGGCCTGAATTTTAATAGTAATTATATATAAAATTATGTAACATATAGATGACTACTGTCTCCTTCCTGATATTGTCACTTGCATCACATTAAAATCCCTCACACTCTTCTGATTCTGCTTTAAACATACTTCTTTCTCAGTATCCAGTGCTACTTTTTAAAATATTATTCAATCAATCTTTTAATTTTAATATGATCAGGATTCTGTATTTAGCCCTTTTCTCTTTCTCTCAACAAATTTGTCCATTTTTCCCGTTTATTAGTCTTATTTAAATTGCTATTGATCTCTATTTATATCTCTGTCTTTGTTTTCAGTTAAGATCTGTATGTAAAACTCCACATCCATCTATTAAATTGCTTATTAATCATGTCAGTTTGGACTCACACAAGCACCTTAAACTCAACATGTCCCAAAAAACACATAGTCTTATCCTTTTCTCCTTTTTCTGAGTTTAATCCTCATTCTATTTCTCCTACTTTCGTTTATGCCACTACCAAGTTTCGATCTACACAAACCACAAAACTTGGAAGCAGTCTTCATTTCTCTCTTTTCCACACCTGTCAAAGTAAATCAGTGGACACTTTCAAAACTTTCCACTGCTCTTTATTTGTCTTTCTAATATAGAAATTCAAGTTCTTGTCATTTTTTGTTCCTGGATAGTGATAACAGCATATTCTTTTATGTAATTTTTCTGGTTGCCCACCCAGCAGCCATTCTTTCTTTCCTCTTTTTTTTTTCTTTTGTTGTTGTTGTTGTTGTTTATTTGTTTTTTTTTTTTTTTGTTTTAATACCATTCATAATTCCCTTTTGGAAACCAAGTTTCCCCTATTAAGTAGTTACCGCTCAATATGGCTGGGATCAATGTGACTACCAGCTCTAGGTATTGGTTCTCATCAACATAAACCAGTATGCATGGTCCCATCCCTCATGCTAGAAGGGTAGCAAAGTTTTCAGTTTGATAAGTTTGATTACAAGCCAGGAGAATGATCTCTACATTAGTCTATTAGAACTTAAAATTAGTGACAGAAAACCTTACACGACCAATATCTGACTTTTATCCATCTGTCTGTATATCTATCTATCTATCTATCTATCTACCTATCTATCTATCTACTCTTGTCACAAATACCTTCTATTTTCCTGGTAACTTTCATTTGTATTCTTGACTACAATTCTACGTGTTTAAATGTATTTTGCATACATGTAATAACTTTAAGTACCATTTGTATGTCATTATATTTCCCATGTCTAACGGAATCAGTGAATGAAGACAATAAAATTGTGTAGGAAAATTAATGAGCTGAACCTTTATTCATGCATTTCTTCCACCCTCCAATAATTTACATTATAGTCTTTAGAATTGTTCTTAATAGTTACATTATTTATGTATGCTTTCTTATAGTGCAATATATATCAGGCTGACAAGCTCTGTGAACCTGAGAATTAAGAGCACCATTCAGATACTGTTTTTTAAATAAGGGGCATTTTACTGTGCAGGTGTTCTGGTAATTGTGAGACACTGGAAAAAATCCCCCTTTCAGTGGTGCTCAGATTCACACTTCCCACTGTGGTGTGGTGAGCAGCATGGTGCTCACACACTGAGCTATAATGTGAAACATGTGGGAATAGTACCTGATGCAGCCTCCCTTCAAGGTGTTTTTCCATCATCACCACCATTACTTCCCCCTGACAGCCCTCCCATCATTCTGTTCTCCACGGTCTATCTTAGAAGATAAGCATGTCTACCCCTTCAGTTTTCTTATTTTAAATATGTGCCAAAAAGTGTATATTCCATTATAAAAGTTTAGGTTCTATAGCTATAGACACATATAAAAGAGTACATTCTACAAAGTAGGAAATGTTTATATCTAATTTTAATATTAAAGAAATATATTTGCCTTCTGTTCTCATATTGTTTATTTGCAGATATTAAGTAGGATAGAAATTCAGTCCCAAGAGCTCTACGTAAAGACCTCTTTGACAAAACACTTAAAAATTGTCCACTCCACAGTGATTTTCATTGTTTAAAACGTGAACTTACCCAAGTTTTGTATACCCAAAGTAGAATTTTACTAAGTGTCTTCACTTGTTTCATCTCTTTCCCTAGACATTTTTGGTAAAATGCCTGGGATCCTCTGCCTGGGGATAAAAATGGGCTCTGTGGTCAGCCTGTTTGTTTGATGCTCAGCTCTGTCACACTCGCCTCTGTGGGCAACAGGGCAAATCACAGAATTTCTCTGGTCAACAATTTCTTCAAATAAAATAGGACAGTAATCATGTGTATTATTTTCAAGCCTATTATACAGAGAACAGTTAAAAAGGTATATAAACATTTCCAATCCTGTACCTGACACGCAGTGGGTACTCAATAAATGGTACTTTAGAGTTCCCCATATTTCTTCTCCTTTATACACATTTTGAGACACTTAGAGACTCAACAAGCATTTTTGAAAGTGCTTGCAAATGCAGAGTATTATTTCTAGAAACTTAGCAAGTTCTTGGTCACACATTTTCTCTATTTTCAACCCCCGCTGTAAGATTATAGTATATATTTCCATTTGAGAGCATGAGGAGGTAAGGACAGTAAGTAGATAAAAGCAAAATTTCTGTTCAGTCTCTCCTGCCTGATTTCCTATTGGATCCCTCTTGTACTGTTTTTTAAACTGTGAAGTTTTACTTTTTTAAACCGTGATTGGTTTTTTGTTGTTGCTGTTGTTGTTGTTGTTGTTTTTCTGGCTTATGTCCTCCCTCAGTCTGATGTCTAAATATCCTCCCTGAGAAATACAACAGAGTGTCTAGATTCTGTCTCTTTTCTTCTTTTTTTTTCTTTTTGTTTAGATCTTTTACAAATAATCTATAATCTAAAACATTTTTCTGCTTAAATCTAAATGAGAGATACTAGGGGCGCCTGGGTGGCGCAGTCGGTTAGGCATCCGACTTCAGCCAGGTCACGATCTCGCGGTCCGGGAGTTCGAGCCCCGCGTCGGGCTCTGGGCTGATGGCTCAGAGCCTGGAGCCTGTTTCCGATTCTGTGTCTCCCTCTCTCTCTGCCCCTCCCCCGTTCATGCTCTGTCTCTCTCTGTCCCAAAAATAAATAAAACGTTGAAAAAAAAAATTAAAAAAAAAATAAAAAAAAATAAATGAGAGATACTAGTAGAAAAATATTTTTACTAAAGGAATTAGAGACTTTGGGACATGGTATAAAAAAACTCAAGGATTTTTCTTTTGTAGATCATTAAGAACATAATCAATGTAATAGTCAAATGAGTAGAGATGATTTGGGTTTTATAGAGTTTTAGGTATAGGCATTGCTTAGAAAGATCTGGAAGCCCTTTCCATTTCTGTGGCAGACATTCTTGGTTGCCAATTTAATAGCCATCTGCCTAACGGGATGCTCATTTTGTTCTTATGTAAGATCATCCTGCCTTTCAGTGAAAGTTGTATCCCTGCCCAGCTGATAGCAGGTCAGAGAGTAAAGCTTAATTACAATAAGTTGATCCAGTTATATAGTTGGTGATTGGTAAAGCAATGAGTGTGACCTGATTCTGAATCATGAGATATGAAAGAAATTCCATTGGGGTGGTGTGTCAATTATTGGGAAATTTTCTTTGCTCCAAAACAGGTACACAGAGTGAGTTTAATGGGGTGACATAGGTGATTCCCGACTTCCGTCTCCCTCACAAGAAGACCACTTAATAACTATCCATAGGCAAGAAACTATTGACAAAACCTCAGAAAGTGGGCATGAGGCTGAAGCACCCTCCTGAAACACAGGGACTGAGAAGAATTGCATTAGAAGAATGAAAAGAAGGGGGACACTCTGACAATATTACTCCTACCACAAGTTAGTACAGTGACGCACCTAGAAGTCTCCCCTGGTCCTATAGTTCTCCATTAGGAAAAAGAAAGCACCTCCCCTCATAACCAGGAGCCTGAACAGTGACCCCGGACAGACTCAGAACAAATTATCTGAAAAAGAAATTAAGAAAACAATACCATGTACAGAACTTCAAAAAGAATAAATATCCAGGGATAAATTTAACTGAAGAGGTGAAAGCTCTAAGACATTAATGAAAGGAATTGAAAAGACACAAAAATGGATAGATAGAATATCTATCTATTAGCACAGAATGTGCTAATGGATTGGAAGAATTAGTATTACTAAAATGTCCATACCAAAGCCATCAAAGCAACTCCTATTAAGATTCCAATCAGATTTTTCACAGAGCTAGAAAAAAATTCTAAAATGTATATGAAACTAGAAAAGACCCTGAATACCAAAGTAATGCTAAAATGGTCAGAACAAAGCTAGAGGCACCACACTTCTTGATTTGAAACTATATTACAAAGCTATAGTAATCAAAACTGCTACTGACTTAAAATCAAACACAAAGACCACTGGAACACAATCAAGAGCCCAGAAATAAATTCATATAGTCAACAAATATTAGACAAGGGAGCCAAGAATACTCAATGAAGAAAAGACAGCCTCTTCAATAAATTGTGATGAGAAATCTGGGTATTCACATTCAAAACAAGGAAACAGCAATAATTTTATGGTTATGACACCAAAATGACAAGCAACAAAACAAAAATAGGAGCACCCTGGTGGCTCAGTCAGTTGGGCATCCGACTTTGGCTCAGGTCATGATCTCGCAGTCCATGGATTCAAGCCCCATGTCGGGTTCTGCACTGACAGCTCAGAGCCTGGAGCCTGCTTTGGATTTTGTTCCCTTTCTCTCTGCCCCTCCCCTGCTCGCACTCTGTCTCTCTCTCTCTGTCAAAAATAAAAATAAAAACGTAAAAAAAAAAAAATAAACAAGTGTGACTCCATCAATCCAAAAAGCTTCTGAACAGCAAAAGAAATGTTCAGGAAAATTAAAATGCAATCTACAGAATGGGAGAAAATACTTGCAATTCCACATATGTGATAAGGGATTAATATCCAAAATATATAAGGAATCCATATTATTTAATATCAAACAATAATCCAATTAAAACTAAGCAAGGGACCTGAATAGACATTTTTCCAAAGAAGATAATCAAATGGACAACAGATTCTCAACTTTACTAATCATCAGAGAAAGGCAAATCAAAACCACAATGAGATGAGGTAATTTCATATATGTTAGAATGGCTAGTATTAAAAATGCAAGAGATAACAACTATTGGTGAGATGTAGGTAATAGAAAACCCTTGTACACGATTAGAGAAAGGGTAAATTGGTGCAGCCACTATGGAAAACAATATGGAGGTTCCTCAAAAAAGGAAAAGTAAAACTACCATATGATTCAACAAATTCAGGTTCTGAGCATATACTTGAAAGAAATAAAATTGGTATTTGGAAGAGATAGCTGCACTCCCATGTTCACTGCAGCATTATCTATAATAGCCAAGACATGGAAATACACACACACACACACACATATATATATATATATATATATATATATATATACACAATAGAATTTTATTAAGTCATTAAAAAAAGAAGGAAATCATGTTTTCAACATGGATGAAACTTGAGAACATTATGCTGAGTGAAATAAGTCAGAGAAAGGGAAATATGGAATGATCTCACATATGTGTGGAACCACCCCTCCCCCCCCCCACAAAAATAAAAAATAAAAATAAGCTCACAGAAACAGAGTAAATTAGTGGTTACCAGGGGAGGAAGAAGGGGGTGGGTGGGTGGAGGAAAACTTCCAGTTATAAGATATGTAAGTCCTATAATGTACAGCAGGGTGACTATAGTTAACAAAACCGTATTGTATATTTACAAGTGGCTAAAAAAGTAAAACTTAAAAAAGTTCTCATTATACACAAAATCTATTGTAACTATGTGGGATGATGTATGTTTTCACTGAGCTTATTGCAGTATTTCACAAAACCCACACATATCAAATCATTATGTCATGCACCTTAAACTTACACATGTTATATTATCATTTATGTCTCCAAAGAGCTGGACAAAAATAAGAGAGTTAAAGAATAGACCTACTCCCTTCTGTTTTTCAATCGTTTGGGAATTATCTGAGACCATTATGTAACTGCTCCTCATGACTCGGAAGGGATGAGCCTGAGAACAAATGTCAAATGGTTGAGGATGGCAGGGGGAAAAGGTGGGAAAAATGTGGGTCCTCACAGATATTGTTCAACTGTAGAATTAGCCTTAAAAACTCACTTGAGGACTTATTATATAAGAGAAAGCAATAAGAAAATGAATATATAAAACAGAATCAAATTCTAAGAATTATACGGATATGTATAGATAGCTTAAAAAGAAATGGGAAAAGGGTATGTGCTCTATTTGTACAAGATTGACAATGAGCTCTGGGGACTTTTGAATTACCTATCAGCAAATGGTGAAGGTTTAGGTAATAGCCAATTACTGAGTGAAATCCCAGGCTATTAATTATATGCCAGAGAGGACATCCGCTTACTGATTGATTACATTCTAGACTGGAAACTGTTGTCACCATTTTCCTTTTGGGACTCGGCCACCATACTATTATCACTGCACCTGCACCTTTGTTGTCCCTTGCACAAATATTCCATGATATCATCATCATTTTTAATCATTCTGTGATTATGGGAACATGATGGATAATTTCCAAGGCCAGAGAGGAAAGTGTTGTTTCCATTAGCCTTGTCTCACTTAGTGTTTAAAGACAAGATAGTTAACTCTGGACTATCCTACAGGATCCCTATCAAGCACTATTTACAAGAACTTCAAAATTCATTTATTATGTACAGAATAAACCATTACCAACCAACTGGTCAATATGAGATTACTGACTGAGAAAATTAAAATGCATACGGTAAGAAGTCAAGATCTACCTCAATTTATATTTACTGACAGAATATGGGGAACTGGGGAAGTAAAACATAGTGATAGTAATGGCTCTTCTTGTAACAATGTCTCTGAAACTGACAGTTATACAGAAAATAGAGGTAGCAGAGTATTTTTCATTAGAAGTCGATAGACTCTGCAAAGCTGTCAAATGTTAACTAGCTTACCTTCTGCTCTTTGCAAAAAGGTTAATGGATACAGCACATTTTCCAATGTGACTCTGAAAAACAAAGAATTACAAATAGTATGTGGTGGTATTTGTTTTTCTTCTTTTTTAGCCTACCCCTATGTAAAATCAAGAGGTTGAATGTCACATCAAAGCTTTCAGCTATCAAAAAATTGTTAGTGAGCACATATGTGGGGGTGGGGTGGAGAGATGTAGAGTGGTAATGGAGGCTTTGTAAATGAATTTCTAGTTGTTAGTATGTAATATTGGTGAGGAAACTATCCATTTGAGGATCCATTCTTTTTTTTTTTTTTCGGTTTATTTAGTTTGAGAGAGACAGAGATAGCATGAGTGGGGGAGGGGCAGAGAGAGAGGGAGAGTGAGAGAATCCCAAGCAGGCTCTGCACTGCCAGAACAGAGACTGAGGTGGGGCTCGAACTCACAAAACTGAGATCACGACCTGAGCCGAAACCAAGAGTTGAATGCTTAACCAACTGAGGCACCCAGGTGCCCCAAGGATCCAACTTAACCTTTTATGGGAGCATACTCTTTATTTACCACTCCTCTAGTTTGTTCACAAGTATTCTATAACTACATAATATAACTTTGTATCATTTATATCAAAATCTTATGACTAACCTATAGGTACATATTAAAATAACACAGTTGACTAGCAGCTTCTAATCACTCCCGGTAAAACACACACACACACACACACACACACACACACACACACACACATATTATCAACTTTATCTTCTTCTCTGCCCGGTAAAACACAACACACACACACACACACATACACACACACACACACACACACACACACACACACACACACATTATCAACTCTATCTTCTTCTTCTGCCCAGAATGTAAACAGTGAACTATATTTCAAACTGACCATTCCCTTGATTTTCCTCATAGTTTTACTATATACGTATGTATTCCTAAGCATGATTAGGTTACTTTTGTGTATTTGGGGATATTTTATTCATGGAATCATACTGTATATACTCTTGTGTGACTTGCTTTATTTACTCAGCATTCTGCTTTGGAGATTTATTCTGATGGATGTTTCATTCAGTTATCCTGTCTCTAGGAACTTGTTGCTAGATGCATTGCTGCTTTAAACATTCTTGTGCATGTGTTTCCCAGTGCACTTGGGAGTTTCACTGGGGTGTATATGTAGGAAAGTTGTGTGAATTCATATTTGCAACAACAAGGCATAAAAGCTTCAGAATTGGTATTTTCAATCTTTAAAAATTTTGCCTGTCTGGTGAATGTAAAATGATCCCTGCTGTAATTTTTTTTTTGCTTTAAATGATAACTAATAACTGAGCACATTTTTCACAAATTTATTTTCCATTTTTGTTTTCTTTATTCAGGTTATTTTTAATGGAACTTCTTTTGTCTTTTGTTATTTGGGGGTTGTTCTTTACTTATTTTGGACACTAACATATTGTTGGTGAACTGTGAGAAACGACCACTCTAAGGTCATGGTTTGTGCTTTCACTCTTTTTGTGCTACATATTTATAAATGGATACTCTTAATTTCAGTGCACTCAGATATAGCAGCTTTTTCCTTTATGCTTTATGTATTTTGTATTTTTAATTAAGTAATTTCCTATCTTAGTTTTATAAAGTTTTGTCCTATATTGTCTTCTTGGGTTATTTTAGATTTCATTTTGTACAATTGATTATTTGCATGTTTATGGATAAACGATTCTCTTCTACCATTTCCTAAATAATGTATATTTTGCTCATTAAACTCTAAGGCTACATTTGTTATAGATCAAGTTTTCATATTTACATGTGTCTGAGTTTCCCTTTTTGTTCTATTGCTTTATTTTTCTATTTCTGCCTCAATAGTATTCTGATTTAAATATTGTTACTTTATAATGTGTCGCCTGATTGAAAAACATCTCCAAAACTTTTTCTTCTTCAGAAGAGTTTTAAATATTCTTAATCCTTTCCCTTTTTGTATAGATTTCTAACACATATTTTCAATTTCCATGAGAAACTCTATTGCAGTTTTGATAGGAATCAAATTGAATTTGCAGAGATTACAGACTTAAGTCTTTCCAATACTGGGTCTTCTTACCTATGAGTGTGGTGTCTCTCTTTCCATTTAATCTTTCTCAAGTTCTTTGATTAATTTTAATAATATTCTTCAAATTATGATTCCCGAAAATCTGTCAATTTTGTTTCTACTTCTAAAATATTTTGTGACTGTGTGTATAAAAACATATGTATATAAATATATTTTAGGTTCTTATTGAGAATATAAAGTAATGTTATTAGTTTTTATTGGCATTTTTGACAAACTTGACAAACTATTTTATTAATTCTCATAATTTTGGACTGTAGACCAGGGGTTGGCTTTTTTTTTTTTTTTAATTTTCTGTAAAGGACCAGATAGTAAACATTTTAGACTCTGGGAGCCATATGGTCCCTCACAATTACTCAATTGTGTCATTGTAGTATGAAAACAGGCATAGACAATACGTAAATGAATAAGCACAGCATGGCTGTGTCCCAATAAAACTTCATTTACAAAAACAGGTGGCAAGTCAGTTTGGGCCTGTGGGCCATTCTTTGCTGATCTCTGTTCTAAGCAATCATATCAACTGCCGATAAACAGCAGTCTTCTTTCTTTTAAAAAAAAAAAATCTTGATTTTTTTAAAATTCATTTTTATTCTCCAATCGTTCTGGCTAGGAAGCCCAGAATAATTGTTATCAGAAGGGTTGAAAGTGGGCCTCAAGTGTTGTTCCTGATTTTAAAAAGAATGTTTCTAATAGCTCATGTGTGGTATTTGCTGTAGGTCTGCATAGATTCATTGGATTGTGGAAGTTTTCCTCTAGTCCTAGTCTATGAGCTGTTTTATCATTACTCTTTCCCTCCATCTTTGAAATATTTGAATGTTTTTCTCCTTTAATTTCTTAATGTTATGAATTACCTTAACACATTTTCTAATGCTGAACCACATAATGATGTCATGTGTTCAACATCACATGAACATTTGTACATGATGGGTATTATCTTTCAAAAATATTATTTGGCTTGCTTCCATATTCTTTCTTTCTTCTTTCTTCTTTCTTTCTTTCTCATTTCTTTCTGTTGTAGAATGTGGTCTATTTTTATGAGTGAAATTAACCTGTTTATTTTCTTTCTTTTAATGTCCTTGTCTGGTTTGGAATTAAAACTAAAATAGTTACATTAGAGTAAAATACTTAACATTTTTATTTTCTGGAAGATTTTGTATCAAATTAACTCTTCCTTAAATTTTTAATAGACTTCTTTCAAGCTCCCTGTGCCTGTAATAATTTCTGTGGGAAGATTCTTAACCACTGATTCAATTTTTAAAACAATTACAGAATTACTTAATTTTTCTATTACTTCTTGATTCAGTTTTGGTATGTTGAATTTTTCTAGAAATGTGATTTGACTAAGGTTTCAAATTTGCTGGCACAATTTTCTTCAAAACATTGTTGAAATATATTTTAAATTTCTGCAACATTTGTAGTTATATACCTGTTTTCATTCTTAGTATTATTTGATCCCTTTCTATGTTACTTGGTCAATCTTGCCAAAGCATTGTCAATTTTATTAAACTTCTCAAAAAGTGACAGTGTTGCTTCATTAGTCCTTTGTATTATTTCTTTTTCATTTTATCGATTTTCTTATTTTTATTATCCTGTGTTTCATTAATATTTATTCTGTTCTTTTTTTGCTGACTTTTTAAGTTGAATACAATGTATAAATTTTTCTATTATAAGCATTCAAAGCTATATGTTTTCCTCTGTCTTTTTAGCCACATCCCATATTTCTAGATCTTATTTTAAATAAATTGATTAATTTAATTTTAATTTAATCAAGTTTAATTATTTTCTAATTTATCTGATGATTTATTGTTAGGCAAATGAGCTACTTGGAAATTTGTTTTTAAATTTTTAGGTATATAGGATTTTAAAGTTACCTTGTAATATTGGTCTCCAACTTTAGAGCATTCTGGTCCGACTGTTTTATATTATTTCAATTCTTTGATTTTTTTTATTACTCAGTATACAGTCAATTTTCAAAATATTCTAAGTGTGCTTAAAAGAAAAGATATTCTCTCATTCTTGAGTGAAGGGCTCTGTACACGGAATCAAACTTTTTAATTATACTGTACAAAAATTCTATGCACTATTTTCATTTTTTTTAATTTTTAAAAATGTTTATTTATTTTTGACAGACAGAGACAGAGCATGAGCGGCAGAGGAGCAGAGAGAGAGGGGGACGCAGAACTCATAGCAGGCTTCAGGCTCTGAACTATCAGCACAGAGCCTGGCACCGGGCTCGAACCCACAAATTGTGAGATTATGACCTGAGCCAAAGTGGGACGCTTAACCGACTCAGTCACCCAAGCGCCCCTTTTTTAATTTTCTTAATATACCATTTAATAGAAGAAGGGTGCTATAATTTACCCTTTTTTGTCCTTGAAGTTTTGTCAGAGTCGTCTATTTTTATATCTATCTGTTCAGCATCTATATTATTAGGCATATACAATGTACAATGTTTACGTCTTTTTTGAGTTGAAGCTTGTATTCATTTTTTTGAAATGTTTATTGATTAATGTATGTTTTATATTAATTTAGCTACCATAATGTTCAATTCATTTGTTTTTGTCTGATGTTATTTTTCTTTCTTAAAATTCCAAACTTTCTACCATAATGCTTCATCTGTTTCTTTTGTAAACAGAATGAGACCAGAATTTTAAAATCAATTCTTAACATATTTGTTTTTAAAAGAAGAGTACTTTTACATTTACTAAATTACTGACATATTTTGTATTTTTCAGTCTATATAATTTCTATTTTTTTTCTCTTTTGTTGATTTTTCCCTTCAGTTTTTCCTCTTCTGCTAACCGTGAGCAATAATCTATTTCTCATATTTTAATGGCCATTCTTGAAATTGAGTATACTATATAACTTAACAAAGCCTTTGCCGTGTCTTTATTTTGTATTTTATTAATTAATTAATTAATTTATTTATTTAGAGAGTGAGAGAGAGAGCACAGGGGAGGGGCAGAGAGAGAATCCAAAGTAGGCTCTGCTCTATCAACATGGAGCCTGACATGGGGCTTGAACTCACAAACTATGAGATCATGACCTGATCTGAAAGCAAGAGACTGACACTTGACTGAGCCATGCAGGTGCCCCTTAATCATGTCTTTACTACTGAAAAGCAGGTATTGTGCTCTTTCCCAAACTATACCTTTGCCAGTGTTTTACTTCTATCTTCTTTCTTTTACACTAGGTCCTGATGTTATGATTTTATAAAATCAATGTTTAGGTTTATATGTTCCTTCTTTTATCTCACACTGTCTTTCTAAAAAAATCTTTCTTCTTTCTGAAGTTTTTGGGAGTCCCTTAAGTAAGGATGTATTGATTGTAAATTCTCTCAATTTTTGCTAGACAAAAAAATTTCTATTCTCTTTTTTCTCAACGGTTTTGGCAGGTATATGGTTCAAGTTATTTTTTTCTCAGGCCATGGAAGGTATTATTCCATTCTTCTGACTCATGTAGTTGTCAAGAAATCAGCTTTCAGCCAAATTGTCATTGCCTAGTTAGGAATTTGTCTTTTCTTTTTGGCTACTTTTAGCATTGTTTCTTTTTTAACATGTTCTTCAGTTTTACTGCGATATTTTAAGCATAGATTTCTAGCAATTTATTTTGTTTGGGATCTGTTGGGCTTTTTGAGAGTTGAGAATTCATACTTTTCTTCAGTTCTGGAAGATTCTGTCTGTTGCATTTTCAAGTAGTGCCTAGTATTCTGTTTCCATAAGCTCCCCCTCTAAATGTCTCTTCAGTAGGTGTTATTAGATGAATGCTTGACCTGTCCATCTTAACTGCCTTGATTATTACTCTCTCCTCAATGTTTTGCATCTCATTTTTTTCTCCACGATACAATTTTTGTCAGTTCTTTAGACTGATCTTCAACTTCGCCCAACATGTCCAACATCTTAATTTTGGCATGTTTTCATTTAGGTCACACAAAGAATGTGAATATTGGCCTCAAACCCATTCGAGGGCCAGCTTATAGAATGAATTATCAGGGAAAACTTTTTCTTTCATCTGGTATCAATGTCCAGAGGAATATAGATGAATATCTTTATTAAAAATATGTTTTTGCTATTATTAGTAATTTAAAATTTTCCTTCTGTAAAGTGTGATTATTTCCCTAGATTCTCCTTTCATCGAGTATGCCCCCTTTCAGAGGTCCTAGCTTTATGCAGGGTCTAGATTTTGTCTTATGTTCTCTGAACACAGAGCCCACCACAGGCTTAGCTGTGAACAATATGACATGGGCAGATTTCCTGAGCATGCATATATCTATCTCAGTGCTCAGGTATCAGGATACACGATTTTCTGATTACGTGAGGCGCCTAAGAATTTCCCTCATATTTTAGTCACTTTAGTTATGAATTTAAATATTTAACATATGTATATATGTATCATAAGCTGTAAATAATATTTATATAGTTCGAATATTGTTAGGCCTAAATATTTTTTTAATTCAGGTATAATTAACAACAGTGTTTTATTAGCTTCAGGTGTACAATATAGTGATTCAACAATTCTATACACATCTCTCTGCTCATCTAGATAAGCGTATTCTGTTTCCCCCATTCTCTACCCATCTTCCCGCTGGAAAACACCAGTTTGTTCTCTATAGTTAAGAGTCTGTTTTATTGGTTTATCTCTCTCTTCTTAAAATTTTGTTTGTTCATTTATTTTGTTTTTTAAATTCTACACATGAGTGAATTTATATGGCACTTATCTTTATCTGACTGACTTATTTCAGTTAGCAATTTACCCTCTAGCTCCATCCATGTTGTTACAAATATCAAGATTTCATTTTTTATGGCTGAGCCACAGTGTGTGTGTGTATGTATGTGTGTGTGTGTGTATATATATATATATATATATACACACACACACACATACATACACACTACAACTTTGTTATCCATTCATCTATTGATGGACACTTTGGGTTGCTTCCATATCTTGGCTACTGTAAATAATACAATCAGCAAGCAGTGCACATATCTTGTTTAATTCGTGGTTTTATTTTCTTTGCATAAATACCCACTACTGGAATTTTTGGATCATATGATAATTCTATTTTTAATTTTTTGAGGAACATCCATACTGTTTTCCACAGTGGCTGCACCAGTTTGCACTCCTGCCAATAGAACACGAGGGTTCCTTTTTCTACACATCCTTGCCAACACTTGTTATTTCTTGTGTTTTTTATTTTAGCCACCCAGACAAGTGTGAGATGATATCCCATTGTGGTTTTGATTTGTATTTCCCTTATGATAAGTGATGCTGAGAATCTTTTCATGTGTCTGTTGGCTATCTGTATGTCTTCTTTGGAAAAATGTCTATTCAGATGGGTATTATGCTAAGTGAAATTAGTCAGTCAGAGAAAGACAAAATTCATATGACTTCACTCAGATCCTCTGACCATTTTTAATTGGATGATGATATGATGATGATGAGTATTATTATTATTTTTTATGTTGAGTTGTATAATATATATTTTGGATATTGACCCTTTATTGGCCATATCATTTGCAAATATCTTCTCCCATTCAGTAGGCTGACATTTTGTTTTGTTGATGGCTTCTTTCACTGTGCAGAAGCATTTTATTTTGGTATAGTCCCAATACTTTAATTTTCCTTTTGTTTACCTTGCTAAAGGAGACATATATAGAAAGATGTTACTATGGCTGATGTCATATAAATTCTTTTTAAAATTAAAAAAAAATTTTAGATGTTATGAATATTTAGTTACTGTGAAAGCAACACTCAGACTTTAATCATTTTATGGGCCCACTAGTAAATACCATAGGTTTAAAAATTGAGTCACTTTGTCTTCGCAGAGTTAAATTTTTAATAACCTAATGGCATAAATTTATCATGTAAAGAGCTAACACAATGTCTGTCTTTATGCCAGTACCATACTATTTTAATTACTGTATATTTGTAATATATTTTGAAATCAGAACATATGATACTTCTAGCTTAGTTCTTTCTCAAGATTGCTTTGGCTATTCAAGATCTTTGTGATTCTACATGAATTTTAGGATTGTTTACTCTATTTTGTAAAAAATTCCATTGGGATTTTGGTAACAATTACATTGAATCTGTAAATTGATTTGAGTAGTATGAACATAATTAACAATATTAATTCTTCCAAGCCATGAATACAAGATGTCTTTCCATCTGTTTATTCTTTAATTTCTTTCAGCAATGTTTTATAGCTTTCAGTGTACCAGTCTTTCAATTCCTTGATTAAATTATTTCTAGGTATTTTATTCTTTTTGATGCTACTATATTTTTAATTTCATTTTCATATAGTTTGGTTTTAGCACATAAAACACAACTGATTTTGCATGTTGATTTTGTATCCTGGAACTTTATTAAATTTGCTGATTAGTTCTAACAGTTTTTGGTGGAGACTTTAGAATTCTCTGTATATAATATCACGTCATCTGCAAAAAGAGATAACTTTACTTCCTCCTTTCTGATTTGTCTTTATTTCTTTTTCTCACTTGGTTGCTCTAGCTAAGACTTCCAGTACTATATGTAATTTTTTAAAGAGGGAGGGAGAGAGAGACACACACAGAGAGAGAGAGAGAGAAGAAGAGAGGGAGCGAGAGAGAATCCCATGCAGGCTCCATATTGTCAGTGTGGAACCCATCCTGGGACTCAAGCCATTAACTGTAAGATTGTGACCTGAGCCAAAATCAAGAGTTGGTCTCTTACCCAACTGAGCCACCCAGGCACCCCAATACCATGTTAAATATAAATTTTGAGTACAGGCATCTTTGTCTTGTTCCTGATTTCAGAGAAGAAACTTTTCATTTTTAACTATTGAGTGCCATGTTAGCTATGTTCTTGTCATATATGGCCTTTATTATGTTAAGGTAAGTTCCCTCTATATTTGTTTGTTGAGAATTTTTATCATGAAAAGGTATCTACTATTGTAAAAGCTTTTTCTATATCTAGTGAGATTATCATGTGGTTTTATACTTCATTCTGTTATTGTGATATATCACAGTAATTTACTTGTGTATGTTCAACCATTCTTTCATCCAAAGGATAAGTCTCACTTGGCCATTGTGTATGAACTTACTAATGTGCTATGAAGTCAGCATTGGAACAGAAGAGAGAGTCTAGAATTAAACCCACACATATACAGTCAACTTATCTTCAACAAAGGTGTCAAGGGAAAAGGATCTTCTCTTTAACAAATGTTGTTGGGAAAACTGAATATCCACATAAAAAAGGGATGGAATTTGACCCCTCTCTTATACTGCACACAAAAATAAACTCAAAATGTATTTAAAAAATAAATATAAGACCTAAAAGTATAAAACCCTTAGAAGAAAACTTAAAGGAAAATCTTCTTGGCATTGGTCTGTCTATTTCTTAAATATGACACCAAAAGCACAAGCAACCAAGGCAACAATAGACAAAAAGGACTACATGAAACTAAAAAGCTTCTTCATAGCAAAGGAAACAATAAAATGAAATGATAACCTATAGAATGGGAATAATATATGCAAACCAGCTATCTGACAAAGGGTTAATATTCAAAATATATACGGAATTCCTACAACCCAATATAAATAAATAAATACATAAATACATAAATACATAAATAAATAAATAAAATTTAACAGTAGGCAAAGGACTTGAATAGATTTTTCACCAAAGCATACATACAAATGGCCAACAGGTATATAAAAGATGCTTGGGGCACCTGGGTGGCTCAGTTGGTTTAGTGACCAATGCTTGATTTTGGCTCAGCTCATGATCTCACAGGTTGGTGAGTCTGAGCCCCTGGTTGGGATCTGAGCTGCGCGGGGCTCTGAGCTTATCATGCAGAGCCTACTTGGGATTCTCTCTCTCTCCCTTTCTTTTTGCACCTCTCCTGCTCTCTCTCTCTCTCAAAATACATAAATAAACTTTAAGAACAAAGATGTTTAAATTCACTAATGATTAGGGAAATACAAGTAAAAACCATAGTGATACTTCATCTCATACAGGTTAAGATGGCTATTATAATAAAAAAGACATGTTCTAAAGATGTAAAGAAATTGGAATCCTTGTATACTGCTGGTAGGAATATAAAATGGTGGAACTGTGGGCACCTGGTGGCTCAATTGGTTAAGCGTCCAACTCTTGGCTTTGATCAGGTCATTATCTGGCAGGTTGTGGATCAAGCCCCACATCAGGCTCTGTCCTGACAGTGTGGAGCCTGCTTGGGATTCTCTCCCTATCTCTCCCTATCTCTCTCAGCTCCCCCCCCCCCCCCGCCCCGCTCACATTCTCTCTCTCGAAACCTTAAAATGGTACGATTGCTATAGAAAATAGTATGCATATTTGTATGAATATTCCTCATAAAATTAAAAATAGAACTACTGTATGACTCAGAAATCTGACTTCTGTGTATATACCAAAAGAATTAAAATCAGGATCTCCAAGAGATATCTTTAATCACATGTTTATTACAAAATAGCCAAGTTATAGAACAGCCTAAGTATCTGTTGATGGATGAATTGATTTAAAAAAATGTGGCATATAAATACAAGGGAATATTATTCATCCTTCAGAGAAAGGGGGGGCACTTTGGTGGCTCAGTTGGTTAAGGGTACCACTTTGGCTCAGGTCATGATCTCACAATTCTTGGGCTCCAGCCCGCATCGGGTTCTATGCTGACAGCTGAGAGCCTGGAGCCTGTTTCATATTCTGTGTCTCCCTCTCTCTCTGACCTTCCCCCATTCATGCTCTGTCTCTCTCTGTTTCAAAAATGAATAAACATTAAAAAAATTTAAAAAAAAACAAAAAAACCCAAATATCACTCCTCTCATTTCTTTCTAAGCAATATACAGTTCATTTTCATCTTTTTAGTTCTGCATTTGGCCTATTTACTTCGATATATATTAATTTGAAAGAATGGCATACACAACTTTTCATTCTATTCTTGAAAAATGTAAATTCATAGATATCTTTTTCAATTATCTTTATTTCCCTTACCAGTTTTATTGATCCTGAAATTACTTTAACCAAATAAGGTTTTTTTTTAAGCTGTTACATTTCCTCTCAGTTATCTGGTGTCTTTAATATTTTAAGGAGTGCTCCATGTGCATTTCATCTTGTCGGGTTCCTAGAAAATGCTATTTTCTTCCTACCTTTCACATCACTTTTAACACATTGATACAGTAAGTTATACTGAAATTTCAAAATTCTGTAACCAGTTTTATGTTTTATTGCTCATGTCTTATATGACATTGAGAAAAAAAAATCTCCCTTTAGTCGATCAAGATCCCCAACTATAAATATCCATCACATATTAATATTTGGGTTTGAAAGTCTTCGATTAGGCATGAGCATAAGAGGATATGAAATGATCTGACTCATTACTGTTGTTTAAAGTGTATGACTCTTTGGGCAGCAGTTTCAGTAAAATTAGTACCTTACAACCTGGAAAACACAAACTTATTCCATATGGAGTGTGTCAAACTAGAGAGAATTCCAAATTTTATATTATATTCAACTTTACACAATGCCTAAAAGTTCAACGTAGAAACATGTTTAAAACCTTGCCCTGATCTTTTTCAGTAAAAATGCATTTGTATGCAAATTATACCGTATAGTGTACATCTGAAAGTGTATTGCTTTGCATTTTTCCTAAGCCCCAGCAAAATAGTTAAAGGACGTCTGAAGGATGTTTGATTTGAAAATGCTTTTGAATAAGAATGTAAAATAAATTTAAAAACAATTTCTTTACGCCTGCCACAAGATTGGTATGTGGTATAAAACTGGCTCAATATTCAAAAGGCATTGTTTTCACTGACCTTATTAGTGTATATGGTGGCCATGGCATAATTGGTTCTACATGCACAAAGCAATGTGGAATGTGTATATTGTTACCAACATTTTGCATGAAGTAGCATTTTCTTACCAGGTCAGCAATGGAAAGATCAGAGGTGAGAGTGAACATAGAAGACTGGAAAGATCACTCACTTTAGAAAGCGAAATACATGACATAAACCTTTTCTCTGCCATCCACAAGGGATATAATTTTGGATAAGTTTTTAATTTCCTCCTGAACTTGATTTCCTTACTCATAGATGTATAAAAAATATTTTAAAGTAATAAAAGTATGTTAAATAGTATAATCTAACCTTTTAAGACCATCTTTCCAATCAAATATGCATTTAAATTAAATTCAGGGCCAAGTCCTCTGTCTGTAGAGTAAATCTGATAAAGATGTGCCTAAATTTACTTGCATTATTCATTCTAATCTCTAGACATTAGAGGAAGAGAGAAGTGCTCAACTATTTCACATTCTCCTTGTTTCCTCGGATAAAATTCAGCATGCCTATGAAACTGTGAAGGCCAAATCACACGTGGAGCACCTGCTAATCTATATCTGGATTATGTTAGTACCGATATTATGTTTAAAAATCAATATTTAACATATATTCTGGTTAAATTTTCTTTTGTGGATTTTAAATGATTTTTACATAATTGAACAAGTGTAGTCATGGACATCACTCTGTATTGATTTTGACATCTGCCATCTGCCAAATTTTATTTATGATAAAAACAATTGAATACAAAAAAGAAAACTTTTATTAAGATCTTATTCTCTCATCTGCGAACTGAAGAAAATAGGCATTTTAATGACTTACTTCATTAGAGATACTCACTAAAACCACAAAACAGTTAAATATATCTGTTTCGCTTTCAACACCCATGGGTTTTTTTTATAGTTATAAAAATATCACATGAAGTTAATGGTAATTTTATGTTAAAAAACTTTAAGTGATAAAATAAAAATTTCACCAATAGTCTGACAGGCACCACTTTAGATAGTGGCCACAAGTTTTCATCTCTGGCCCATTATGCACTCATATACTTTGTTTTGCAAAGCCAACCTTAGTGCACTGTGGTGCACAAAACACCAGAAAAATATATCAAAAGAAAGAATGACTACAATATACAATAATTCTTTTTTTTTTAATTTAAAGTATATATTTCATCTCCAATTCATGCTTGTTCTTATTTCATACTGCTTTAAAGCTTCTTCCTCAGAGTTATGGTGTGAAGGCAGTCCATAAAATAACTACTTGGAATTACATATCACATTATCTGGATGCAATAAGTATCACCATTACGGTCAAGATGGAAATTGATTTGGGGTGTTTCCTAGTAAATAATATAGTCTTTAATTCCTCAAGGACTCAAAATTCTTTAAGTTAATATGATTGTGATTCCTATAAGAATAGCTGATGTTATACTGTCAGCAAGAGAGAAAAAAATCCAATTTTCTTTTTAAGCTTAATTGAGATGGAAGAAAAGCTTAGGGTAGGAAATGTTTTTACTTAAAAAATATAAACTTGATCTCCACCTAGATATCTATCATTACTATGATTCAAAATTATGAAATTCAGAGTGGTCTGGCTGGCTTGGTCAGTACAGCATGTGACTCTTGATCTTTGGGCTGTGAGTTCGAGCCTCACATTGGGTATGGAGCCTACTTTTATTTTATTTTTTTACTATTTCTTTATTTTTTTAACGTTTATTCATTTTTGAGAGATAGAGCACAAGCGGGGGTGGGGCAGAAAGAGAGGGAGACACAGAATCCAAAGTAGGCTCCAGGCTCTGAGCTGTCAGTACAGAGCCCAATGCAGTGCTTGAACTCATGAACCAGGAGATCATGACCTGTGCTTAAACGACTGAGCCAGCCAGGCACCCCTGGAGCCTACTTTTAAAAAAAAGGATCAAGTACAGTCAGATAATGTGCAGTCAATATATGTAATTTATTGTTTTAGGTTTATTTTGAAAGAGTGCGTGAGCAGGAGAGAGAGAGAGAGAGAGGAAGAGAAAGTATCTCAAGTAGGCTCTTCACTGTCAGTGCAGAACCTGACATGGGGCTTAATCTCAAACCATGAGAGTTCATGACCTGAGCCAAAATCAAGCGTCAGATGCTTAACTGACTGAGCCACCCAGGCACCCCTGTAATTTATTTTTAGAGCACTTACCAAAGAAAAACATAAAATAAGAAATGTAAAACATTACAGCCCACACCTGTACATACCACATTTGATTTTAATACCCACTCAAGTCCCCACCCTTTGTTCCCTTTGCATATTTGATGGTAATAATTAATTTATTTGCCTTTCCAATTAGAATATATGTTTCTTTTTCTATCCAGCTTGGTGTTTCTAGCTCTTAGGTCCATACTTCAAATAAACTGGATGCCTGATAAGATTTTATCATAATTAATAAAAGGGTGGGAGTAGGGGAGGAAGGAAAATAGAGTAGAAAATATAAACTACATACACCATGGTAGAAACCTCTCCCCAGGGTGAGATATATATGTGTGTGTGTGTGTATATGTATGTATATATACACACACATATATATATATGATGTACTCCAATCTAATGCTCTTTGTAAATTAACATTTCCACACATACATGTCAAACAGTGTAAAACAAACAAACAAAAACTTCTATGACTTAAATTTCTTCTATGACTAGAGAAGTTTAAGTCTAGCGGGTCTGAAAAAATAGTTTATTCAGTTTATTTATGTTTCTTTCACAAAGCTTTATTATTGGGTTTTAAAAAATGAATGCTTAATATTTATCAAATATCCCCTTTCCTAGGCTATTCTACTTTCTAGCTGCAGAAACCTGAAATCACATGATCTCTGTGACTAAGAGTCCCTACAAGCAGAGTCCTTGAAGATAAAAACATCAGTCTTTCCTATTTTAACAAGTGATAAAAAACAAATGAATTAATATGAAATAAGGGGATGGTTATGTTGTATTAAAACTCTCTGACATGTTGTTGCCTATCTGACTGTTTATATCTTAAGATTTCATTTATGTATCTAATCTCAGATAATATGCTTCTGATTGTGAGATAGTATTTGACAAACCTTGTTAAGCAATTTCTTCTTCACTAAATCATTCCATTTTAAATTCACAAAACAGGCTAATTTAGTGATTTATTATGGTGCTAAATCTACTACAAGTGTTTCATAAGATGTGGTTACAGAACAGAGAGCAAACATTTGGTTTGCTCATAAAACCACACCTGAGAGGATTCGAAAAATTCCTCTGACATCAGATGAAATAATTTCAAATCACAGAATACTTTAGTCAATTCAACAGAGAAATCAAAGGCTCCAAAAGAGATGGCAAAAGACAAAATGAGGTGAGAATTCAGGTATGAAAGGCAAGCTAATAGACAGTTCATTTATCAAATAGCACCCCTGTGCAATGCTGCGGTATACGTGGTGCACATACAACACATATACACACGCACACACATACACACGCATATATACACATACACATACACATACGCATATGTGTATATACACATATACACATATACACATACAACACATACACACACGCATACACATACACACGCACATATACATATGAACATGAGCCTCACTGTTTAGTAAACAGGATTGTCAAGATTCTATTTTTACTTTAGATCTCTCATTACACGTGTACATACGCATATAGACAGAGTAAAGAAAGAACACGTGTTTCTCATACTGTCGGCATCAGGTGTCATTTACTTACTAATTTACTTACTAATAACATGAAAACACAATAAAACGTTGCAAAGTCATACTCTATAAGCCACTCTATAGAGAGAAGAGAGAAACTGTCCCAGCCTCTAGAATCGGAGGCCTCTTAAAATAAGTTGTGAATTGCCCTTTTTAATCAGGACACCAGGGAAGAGAATGATTTCTTTTGAGTGCAGGCACTTCAGAATTCCTGGTGTCAAGTAGAAGCCCACAGGCTTCAGAAGCCAGGTTCTTCCCCCTTGAAGGAGTCTCCGTGCATGCACATTAGATGCTTACATGCTCTTGAATGCAGCCTATTATGAGGACCACAAAGAAGAGATCAGTGAAAAGAATTTCTTACAGAAATAGGCATTACCCCGGGAGCCAGTTTTAGGCTGGGAGTAATAGAAAGATAAAATAGAAAGGTTGTGACCTTCATTCTTCATCTCCCTACAACTTGATGGCTTATTCTTGATATAAATCCTTCTGGCTAAAATATAGACTTGAAAAAACATTAAAAACACCAGACTTTGGTGAGGTGTGGGGAGGTGGAGGGGGTCCCTGTGGAGCAAAACTCTGATTACACAGTGGGTGTCAGCTCTTTCTTCCGAGCAAAATTTATTTTGTGTGATTTACTCTTGGAGTCTTCTCTCTATATCAATTCTCACTATGTGCTCATCAATTAATTCGAAACATTTTTTTTTTTTTGGAATCGAGGAGGAAAGTAACTTTAAATTGGATCCGAAAAGTTTGCTAATTATTTTTGTCTGTATGTTTTTACCTCCATGCATTTTTATCTAGCTTTCATATGAAAATTCTGAAGTAATAGACTAAATGCACCCAACAAAAACCAACATTCTAATCTCAGGAGCATCCCAGTTATTACATAAAAGTAATTTGTGTGATTCCTACTTCTTTACTCATTATTGTACTTGATTTTGCATTTAACTATTTCTTTAGCTATTAATTACCTGGCTATATGTGTGCTACTTAATCATTTTCTACCAACCTGCCCCCAACTCAATTCCCAGTGACTTCAGCTCAGTCAAATTGATGGTAAATCACAGGGGGAAAAAAAAATAGAACCATGACTTCTCCAATTTAAAAGGGTTTTTTTTAGTGTTTTTATTTATTTTTGAGAAAGAGAGAGAGAGAGAGACTGAGCATGAGCAGGAGAGATGCAGAGAGAGAGGGAGACACAGAATATGAAGCAGGCTCCAGGCTCTGAGCTGTCAGCACAGAGCCCGACGTGGGGCTTGAACTCGTGAACCATGAGATCATGATCTGAGCAGAAGTCAGAAGCTTCATAGACTGAGCCACCCAGGTGCCTCAAGACCTCTCCAATTTTAGCCCAATTTATGGAATGGCAGAATTTACCTCATGACAGATCATACACATAACAGAATAAACCATAATAGTCCTTCAAACAGCTAGAATCTACAGGACTCTCAAGAATACACAAAAATGTAAGTTTCTCCTAAATGAAATGAAGATTCTCATGAGTCCTGAATCATGCATTTTAATTAAAGTATGTATATATATACTACATACATACATAGCAGTTGTTTTTAAAGAGTTAACCATAATCTATACATACTTCAGAATTATCTTTTTACCTAAGTTTTTCAAACCTATGCCTTATTAGGTTTTCTCCAGATAATTAAAATAGCCACCCTCCTAATGCCTTACTATGCTGCAAACATTGCCCATGTCCTTTCTAAAAAGGCATAATCTAGTAACCATTTTGCTAATTTTCCTATGCCCCTTGTGTGAGAAGGGGCAATCCTAGGACATTATGAGAGACGATGCTGTCCCATTACCCCTCTAACAATTGATGAAATTAGGGGCCCTAGAGAGAAGAATCCTGGTCAATTCAGGCTACACAACTTGCAAATAGCAGAACCAGAAGACTCAGGCATCTTAATTTCTTTCCTGTTAGGGAAGGTAACCTGATGCTTGGAGAGGAAACCCTCTGTGGAGGCCACCAAAGAGGTTATGAATGCTGATGCTTAGGGGACCCTCAGGGAAGGATCTGGAGTTTGGAGAGAACATATAAAATCAGGAGACCAAAGAACCATGAAAGCTAAAAGAAGAGCAGCAGCTGGGTGTAATGCTAAGGATGACAGACATTACAATGATTACCTTGAGTAAGTCACTTTTTTATCTCTGAGCACTAAGCACTTAACTAGAGTTCCAATAAGCCAGTAAACCGATGTCACATAAGACTCACTTACTTTGTCAAGTGGCTTTTTTTTTTAATGCAGTTGAATGCACTTAAACATAAAAAAGGTGATCCCTAAGATTATAGAGTCAGTTGTAGAAATGAAATACAAACAATTTTACGAAATTATAATGATAATCTCTACTTTGTCTAAGCCTTAGGGTTGTCTGCAACACCAAATAAATTAATTATGTGGAAAATATTGAAAACTAGTTCTAATCCCATTTTGTCTGAGACAGAGGGGTTTTCCTGGACACAGTGTTGAAAGCGATAGGTCCCTGGCAAACTGGGGCAAGATGTTGATAACCCCAGGTACTATATACATTTAATGTATTATGTTAGTTCATAGAAATTCTGTAGGCAGAGGTCAAGAATATTTTGAGCTGAAAAAAAAATGGAGTTTCTACCTGAAACTGAAGAGTATGTGAGATTCAAATTAAAAAACTTCGTGTTCTCAGGTCCAAAATCTGAGAATAATAGCTCTGGCCTGGATGAGAGAATACTAACAGACAGGATAGAGTGATAGACTCAAAGGTATATAAGGGATTCTAGTTGATCTATGAGAGAAAAAGGGAAGTCCCACCAAAAACTGTGTTAAGCAAAGCCAGTATGAATTTATCTTAAACTGGGCATATATAATTTAACTTACTTTTTGCTTTAATTGTTTTTAAATTAAATTTAGTTTTAATTTAATTAGTTTAATTCTGTTATTGTTTTGGCTTGCTTTTAGACATTGCTACAGTAATAAAAGGAATGATGAGAAGATATAGCAAAAGAAGCTCAAATGCAAAGTGTTCAAATATTTGTAGATCATAATTTTCAGAGAACTAAAGCTAAAAATCCAAATGTGCCACAAAAATCATGTTGGGTTTGGATATGCATTTAATCTCATGACCATTAGGTATCCTATTATATGGTTTATGTCAGAGTAAATGGATTTCCAGCATCACTCAAGAGATGGGTATTCCGATCCTAAGTTCACTACCAACAACAAGAATGACATTGAGTCAATCAGTTTGCCTCTGTGAGTTTCATTTCTTCTTCTGTAAAGTAGATCCCTTAGATTAGAAGATCTCCTGATTCCTTTCTATCTAGTTCAAAAACAGGAATTTTAAAATTACAAAATTTAAATTCTGGTTATTTGGCTTCTGCTTTACATTTATATCTCATGTTAGAAAGATGACATCCTCAGCCACCCAGTGAGATTGGTGAGATGAGGGACAGCGGTGGCTGGTATTCCTACAGGGACTGTGAGATCTAACTGGACAGATGTCGTTTTGATAGGACAGGACTTACTCTCAGAGGATCTCAGATGCTATAACCTTTAAAACTCCAAGATGGTTCACTGGAACATGATGTTAATCCTAACCAAGTCACATTGTAATTGTGAGGATTGAATGAGACAGTATGGCAGTGTCTGGAACATGGTGGTGGTCAGCCATTGTTTTCTCTTGTTTGTTTTCCTTTCAGGCTGGGCTGACATAATAAGCAGCTTCTACATAAAAGACTAAAACATACTATAACTTGAAAAATTGTAAATTTCTGCTTTCCTGTCATAATGAATATTTACCCCCACCTCCAACACAAAGGTAGCCAGTTTGTGATGATCCTGACTCGTCTTTCTAAACCATAGTCTACTCTCTTCATCACAACACTTAAAAATAAAGCGAAATAAGGAATACAAATATGGAATCTATAGCACCACTAAACTTCCCTTCTGAATTTCTATAAATACTTACTCCTAACGATTCCCTTGCAATTTCAGGAATTAGTATAAATGATTTAAATTAAAGCATTTTGGCTCAATGACAATAGCTACAGCTACTATGGCTATTTATTGTCTGAATTGCTGCAAACCACTTCTCCTTTTTTCTCTCCACAGTGATGTTAATTTGTTCTGGTAGCAGCAGAAGAAAGCAGTTGTCCTATCATATCAGCTATTTTGTTGGCAAAGAATCACTTTAATTCCAGGTTGAATTTATATGGAATGCATTAAAAGATTCTGTTATTGAGTGGCTCCGTTTATTCAGCTCCTGTATTTATGCATCTATTAATCGACATAGGTATCTTCAGTAAAGTTATATAATGCATGCACATCACATACACATGCATATGCGTATACTTACACATACTTAATGCTTAAAAATAAATTACTATGTCTATAGGTGTCGATTTCATTCAAAGCACACTGGCATTGTTAACACCTAGCACACTGCCCTAATTTGAGGAATCATTCTCAAAAGGGGCTGAACAAATTCCAGTTTGCAATACCAAGTAGGCTCATAAGGAAAGGGTTATCATTTTTTTAATGAGTGGTACTCTGACCCCTTCATTCAAGGTCAGACTGTGAAAATGTTAAAGTGGCTCGTGAGGCATGAATATTCATTTGACACATAGATATACACACACCAATCTTTGTTTTCATATAAGTTACTGGTGTGGCAGAGATTTCTCATTAAAAGAGAATTTTTGTGGTTGAAATCTGTTACTAGTTTATCAAAGCACCTGTCTGCTTTACAATACATATGGCATTCGATCCAGAATGCCACATGGGTATCCACTTTCTAGATAGGTTTTGGCACTCTGAAATACACACCCAGGATCTGTCCCTCTTGAAATTAGATTACTAACTTGCAATCTGTTTCATCTGTGTCCAAAAGGCCTTCATGCAGAGTGGAAGATCCATGGGCTGGAAATGAACAACAGCTCTGCTTCCTCTTTGCAGGGTGATTCTTCCTACATCACTACCTGGCTCCAGCCTCTGTCTTCCCTTGCCTAACTGCTACAAGAGTGTTCTGTTTGGCCTGCCAGATTCTAGTCTTGCCTTTTTCAAATATGCTGTCCACAATGCAGTTGAATCTGATCATGTCTCTGTCTTGCCTAAAAGCATTCAAAGCCCTCAGGGTAAAGTTCACAATTATTAACATGGCTGAGGAGTCCCTGGTGTTCTGTCTTCTTGCTTCTCTGCCTGTGATCTCTACTCCAGCTATAATGAGACATTCGCAAATGCCCAGAATTTGATATGTATATTCTTGCCTCTAGGTCTGTACACATTCTATGCCCTCAGGCCAAACTGTTAGCTCTCCTCCCCCAACCTCCCCATCTACCTCTAGTCTATAGCTTCCCTAGATGAACTCTTAGCTTCTCTCCTTTAGGGGTCAATGTAGTGAAGATTCCCTCTAAGAATCCTTTCCTGACACCTCCCCAACCTTTTCTCAAGAGCTCATGATTTGTCCCTACACTGTATCATAGATCACTTACTCTATATGGGACTTGTCACGCTATACTATAGTTGCTCATTCACTTTTTGTCTCTCCCTTAAGATTTTCGAATAAACTCCTTGAGTCTAAAGATTATATATTATCAGCTGTTATATTTCTAGTAGGATGCTCAGGACTTAATAAATGCTTAATAAATATTGCTAATGAATGAATAAAAATAATTCAGTTCAGTGATGACACAAGTCATATGTTTATGAGATGTATTTATTAATTTAATTTCAAATAAGAATCTCATTCCAAAGATAGGAAATAGGCATTACTCAATAAATGAGTAATAGAAAAATTTCAAAATCTATATTGAATTATAAAAATCATCATCCTCATTGTAAACATTTTTAATTAATTTCTGTTTGAAATTCTTGCTAATCAATTTCAAAAACAGAAAAAATAAACAATAACTTAAAAACACTCATTTATTCAATTCAAGGAAAGTCAATAGGGAGAAATTAGCCTTATTGTTAGCCTTTGGTGATCACTACCCTATGAACTACCTACCCTATTTCAATCACTTCTCTTCTATTCTGGTTACTTACTGCTGCACAACAAATTATCCCAAATTTAATGGCATAAAAACAATGATCATTTGTTATCATTTCTCCTGGTCCTGGGAATTTACATGACTCAGCTAGTTGGTTGTCGCTCAGACTTTCTATGTGGTTTTAGTATGATGGTGACCTTGAGTTATTTTGATGGCTTCCTTATTCACGTGCCTCATGATGGATGCAGTCTGTCAGCAGGGATTTTGCTGGCAGCTGGCAGCCAAAATACCGACATGTGACGTCCCCATGTGGACTAAACTTCCTCACAGTCCGGAGGCTAGGTTCCACGTATAGCCAGGAATCCAGCAGAAGCCGCACCGCCTTTTCTAAACTAGTCTCAGAATCACACCATCTTGTTTTCTCCGCATTTTGTTCTTTAGAAAGAAGTTTGTAAGGCTGACCCATATTTTAGAAAGAAAAGAATGGAACTCTACCTCTTGATGGTAGAAAACTTGTGGGCATGTTTTAAAACCACCAGATTTACCTAACCACTAGCTTCCAAACAGCCTTCTTTCTCAATTGACATATTCCTTCACTTAACGAACTCCATATTAGCTTCCATGGCATCTGGTCATCTCTTTTCAATATGTCTCTGTACACCTGTGTTGGTTTATTTCTGTGTGGCGAGCCTCCCCCTGTTGGAGAGTGTGCATTCACTAGCATTTAGAATCATGTGTCCATGTGGGTGCCTCTGTCGTCCATATGTGGATGTTCCATATCATGCAGATTTTCCATTATAAACTCTTAATTGTCACCACGATCTCCCCTTTGCCTTATTAGAGGTATTAACATGCATAGGAAAAATTAAAAAAAATTTTTTTTTTCCATTGGGGCACCTGGATGGCTCAGTTGGTTAAGTGACTCTTGATTTCAGTTTAGTTCATGATCTCATGGTTCATGACATCAAGCCCTGAGTAGGGCTCCATGCTGAGCATGGAGCCTGCTTGGGATTCCCTCTCCCTCTCTTTCTGTCCCCACCCTGTACACACTCTAAATAAATAAATCAATAAATCAATAAATCAATAAATAAATAAACAAACATTGAAAAAATATAGTTTGGGGATTATAATTTTTTTAGGTGGTGGCTTACTTTCTCTGAATCAAAAGTGGTAGATTTTCTTTTAAAATACTCTGTTTGAGATGATTAAAAAGTTTTGAAAATAGTGGTGATGGTTGTACAGCACCGTCAATGTAATTAATGCCACTGAATTGTACATTTAAAAATGGTTTTAAATGGAATGCCTGAGTGGCTCAGTTGGTTGAGCGTCCAACTTCAGCTCAGGTCATGATCTCCCAGTCTATGAGTTCCAGCCCAGCATCGGATTCTGTGTCTCCCTCTCTCTCTCCCTCTCCCCTGCTTGTGCTATGTCTCTCTCTCTCAAAAATAAATAAACATTTAAAAGAAACGGTTTTAAATGGTGAATTGTATACATACATATACATATATACATATATATGCATACATACATATACATATATATGAGAGAGAGAACCATAATTTAAAAAAATTAGTCATCTTATTTATATACCAAAAACCATTGAATTGTATAGTTTAGATGGATAAATTGTATGGTATGTGAATTATAACTCAATAAAGTTGTTGAAAGACATTCAACGAGAAAACAACATGCATATTGTCTTCTACTTCCCACAACTCTAGAGAAAGTGTTTGGAGTTATACTAAATTCAACATTAAAAAACCCAAAACTATATATTGTGCAACCAATACGTCTATAAACAGTGATACAAAACTTACTAGTTAAATAATATGTACTTTATCAGCCTGTTACTAGAGTACTTCATGCCGGCTTTTAGTCTCCAGAGACATCTTTCAAGTCTCTTGTGTTTTTGTTTGGTTTATAGACAGTTATCAGAGGCTCTTTATGTATAAAAGCTGGTGGGTTGGGGCGCCTGGGTGGCAGTCGGTTAAGCGTCCGACTTCAGCCAGGTCACGATCTCACGGTCCGTGAGTTCGAGCCCCGCGTCGGGCTCTGGGCTGATGGCTCAGAGCCTGGAGCCTGTTTCCGATTTTGTGTCTCCCTCTCTCTCTGCCCCTCCCCCGTTCATGCTCTGTCTCTCTCTGTCCCAAAAATAAATAAAAACGTTGAAAATTAAAAAAAAAAAAAAGCTGGTGGGTTTATATCTATGCTCATACTAAGTGAGCATCGTATATGCACACAGAGGACAACACCGACTTAACAGACCAAAAACAAAAAACAAAAAAAACAAAACAAAAAAATCTAAGTCAGGCAGTGAATAGTTATAGATGACCTTGTGTATAAATCCTTTACAATTTTGTATATAACCCTTTCCTCTGTTCTATTTCTAAGGTCTTCCATCATTAAAATATTTTGCTCACAGGTTAAAATGTGTGGGCAGAATCAGCATATGGAAAAATATATGTGGAACAAAAAGTAAAGATATAAAAACATGTGGGCATATAGAATTTTGTGTTATAATTTGTTTTCATTTCAGGCTGGGCCCAAATAATAAAGATAAACTGCTTAACCAACATCCTACCTTCAGCAATGCTCAGTAAAAACTTTTAGCTGCCTGACATTCCAAATGAGCTCTGGGATGGATCGCACCATCCCATTTCTGAATATCCTGTTCTAATTCTCCTCCAGCTCACCTTGTCCCATCCCATCCTGTGAGTGTTACCTATCTTCAGTCCTTCTTCCCATTAGAGTCCAGTGTGTCAGTGGATAGGGAAAATGTAGCTGGCTATTAATCTAAATAAGTACTTTCTGCTTCATGTCTGGTGAGAACATACAGAAAATGTATCAGATACCCAAGATGCAGACTCTAGGTTGCTCTATTAAATATCATGCAGCCTCAGTTTGGGTCTCTAGAAAGTAAGCAACTAAATCAATGAAGCATCTTAAAAACATCTTCTCCAGAGGATGTAACCCAGTATGAACTACTTAAAAAACAGAACTTTTTTATGGGACATATTGGTTTACCCAATACTTAGTCTTGCCTCTCCTTTTTAAATGTTTTTTTATTTATTTTGAGAGAGATAGAGCACACAAGTGGAAGAGGGGCAGAGAGAGAGAGAGGGAGAGGGAGAGAGAGGGGCAGAAAGAGAGGAAGAGAGAATCCCAAGCAAGCTCCAGGCTGTCAGCACAGAGCCTGACTCGGGGCTCGATCCCACAAACTATGAGTTCATGACCTGTGCCAAAATCAAGAGTTAGACGCTAAACTGACTAAGCCACTCAGGGGCCCCAGTCTTGCCTCTTTTAATGATGAACTTAGTATGACTTGAAGCCCCCTTCTCTAAAATTGTGAAAGTAAAATACAGTTGTCAACATTTCTTTTGGGCAGCTATAAAAGAAAACAATGGACTAGGTGGTCTATAAACAAAAGTAATTTATTTCTCCCAGTTCTGGAGCCACGAGTCCATGATCAAAGTGCCAACAGATTCAGTGTCTGGGAAAGGCTGGTTTCCTGGTTCACAGAAGGCCATCTTCTCCAAAAGGCATGGCAAAAGGGATGAAAGAGTTTTCTGGGGCCTCTTCTTTATGGGCATTAATCCCATTCATGATCGTTCCATCTTCATGATGTAAGTACCTTCCAAAGGTCCCAACTCCAAATGCCATCACATTGGGGATTAAGTTTCAACATATTAATCTGGAGAGTGGGGCACAAATATTCAGTCCCTAGCAAGTGTTATGTGTGGATTCCAAGCCCTGAGAAGGCAAGCACAGGAGAAGCCCACTCTACATTCCCCAAAGTGTCTGTGATCCCAGCAGTAGTAACCCCATGTTAGGGAACTGCACATCTAGGATAAATAGTAGGTTTGGGAAAATAATTTCTTTCCTATCAACAAAGTCACAGTTGATCATGACACTTACAAATGCATGCGTATACTTGATAATGATACCTCCAATTTGCATTAGTGAACAACACAGTCCCTCAATCTGCATATTCTGGTATGTAAGGTAACATCATCTTTTCAGAACAACTGTGCTGTTTACCTTTCTTCTGTGTAACTAAAAGGCATTTCCTGATGAATTTCCCTAAATTGTGCTAATAATATGTTCACCTAGGAGAAGAAAAAAAAACTAATAGAGATTCTAAAACTCAAAATTGCCTTGATAAATTGCAAAGATAAATTGTAAAGATAAACTGTGAAGTCACTCATTATAGGCCTCACACTAGGTTTGCAATAAAACAGAAACAGAAAATGAGAGCTTCAAAACATCCTTCTATATCCCAGTGTCTCCCAAGGACTGTTTTCTCTCGTTGAAGAAACTGGGAGAGGATTCTCAACCTTATCAAGCCTACTTCCCCTTTTATTACAAATATTTGACATCCTCTCCACGCTCCTGAAATGAAATTCATAGATAATATAATCTACCAGCACATACAATTTCAAAGAATCAATATAATGTCATGATATGTAAAAGAGAAATAAGAGAAATGGAATTTATCACAAAGTAATGTATGGTTTACATGTAAATGCTTGAGGATGACGACACTAGAAGAGAATACAAAATGAAGTGATTCTGTGCTTGCGTCCATCAGAAATACTTGAAAGAGCTATAAAAGCTTACTGATTTGGGTGGATTTTATTGGCTACACAAATTCCACTACAACAAGAGTGCCGGTAACACAGTTTTCTGTTATATGATAAACAATTGTTTTAAAGTTCTGAACAAAATAAAGTACAACCTTCCCTGGAGTTACACAATATTTGCATTCCAGGTAATTCAGTATTCATTATGATCATACAAAAACACTTACTTTGTGTTTACATGTACAAAAGAGTTATATTCTAGTTTCAGAAAGTTAAAGTAGGTGTGTGAACTATAAAAATATCTGATGGGATATTTCAAAATCCTGCAAAAAGTAAAGCAATTTTTCTATGTGTGTGTGTGTGTGTGTGTGTGTGTGTGTGTGTGTGCATGTGTGTTTGTGTTTTTCCTGAACAATGCTCCATACCTAGCAACCCAGGGTCATTCTTTCTTTTTCTTTTTTTTTTTTTTTTTTTTTCAGGGCCATTCCTTCTAAGTGGCTGTATCTCCTCCAAACTTGTGACAACCAAAAATGATTTCAGAAATTTCCAAAAGATTCTTTGGAAAGAAGTACCACCCACCATGAGAACCATGCTGTAGGTTACTCTTCTTATGTGCGAAGCCGTCATGCCCTGTACTGCCCTGGTTCCTCAGATGGCAGGGTTTTCTCACTCTGCTGATGGCCAGTGGTCTTACTCACAGGTTTAGATTATCCACAGCACAGTTCAGATGCACCGTGTTAGTTGATTTATCTGGCGTCTTTTCATATAGCCCCACATACTTCAAGAAGGCATCATTCCCCTCTACAGTACTATCTAAGTATCAAAAAGGATGTGGTAATTTCCTCCTGATTTGGAACTGCAATTCTTCCCAAAGCTCTTGCAGCCCCTCCAGGTTCACCCACATTCTCCCACACCTTGATCATGAGTCTCATTCTCCGGTGCCCCCATGCACCAGAAGCACTGAACGATTGCCTCTTCTCTCTCTGAGATCACATTCTTCTCACAAAGTAGATTATATTCTAATTTTGAGATCCTCCCTGTCTCTTAATAGGTTATATTTATTTTCCCAAAGGGAAAAGTCTGTGCCTCTCAGGGACCGTCAAGGTGAGTCAATGGACCTTCAGTGAATTTTCATTCAACACTAGTTTAATCTAGGATCCTGCTGATAAGTGGTGTCCAGAAGTTTCCACTCAGACACACCTCATTCCAGGAATAGTATCCTTAACTTGCTTTCATTTTTCTGAAGTCAGCTCAGGGAGGGGGCTTTGTATGCTCCAAACAAAATGTCACAATGACTTATCATGTTTCGTCTGTTCCATGCCCTTAGTCTCTTTCTTCCCTACACAACATGTAAAAATAAGAAGTTGATGTAAACTGGGAAAATGTCACACTGCTTTCTGGGCAAGTCTGACTCTACTTTCTCTGAGCCTAGGACAGGATTCCTCTTGGGAAAAAAAAGTCTGCTTATGATGTAAGCAGAAGAGGAACAATTAACCATCTACAACTGCACTTCAGGTTATAATGACACAGAGTCAGGACAATTAACATGATTTACCAGATTAGTTCTGAAATAGGAGTTTGATCATAAAACTTCTTCTATGTATTTTAGGTGGGATTGTTATTATTATTAATTTGCAAATGGGACAGGAAAAAAATTGTTCAAACTATTCTTCAAACTATTACTATTCCCCTACATTCCTCTTATTTTCCTGTTCTCTCTGGGGAAAAATTTCTAGCGCCCCCCCCCCCCCCACACACACATCTATACCTTTGCAGATAAAGATAAATAAAGACAAGTCACAGTGTTCACTCCCTTTGTTCTGTGACTTGAGTCTGCGAACATTTGTCAGTTTGTAGTTGCTGCCTGCTGGCATGAGCAAGTGTATTTCTTAATCTATTTCACACGATTACTGCCCAAAGAGAGATCACTCTGTTTTCCCTTAATTTTGCTAAAGAGGTCTGGCTTTTCAGGGTGGAGTTTTGAAAGAAAAGCAGCAGGAGAGCCAAGTGCACTTAATAAAAACACAGCCCACAGCTCAGAGTTTCACACGTCAGCCGAGCTCCTGCAGCTCTGCCATCCAGAGGTACTAAACCTTCCTACCAGTGTTGTAGGTACACGTTCACAGCACATTAAAAAATGAGACATTCTCATTACCTGCCATTCTACTCAATGGAGTTATCAGGGGATACAAAATGAAAGAATTTCAGTTCATCTTTTCTTAAAAAGAAAAAGCCAAAGCATCCAGTGTGGAAATGAATCCCTCCTAATTGCTTTTTACAGAAGTACATCCATCACTTTAATAATGACTTTAATAATAATAAGCATAATTATTATTTATAAAAAGCCTAGTATGTGCCATGCACAGTATTTAATTCATTTGTATCAGTTTATTTCCTACCTCAACTCTGCAAGGCAGGTAGAATTAAGTAAGGAGAGTGCTTTGGGGAGAAAGAATTCTGATTGCCTTTAAATTATATCCTATTTTTAACAAGTTAGAATTTTAGTACACCTGAATGTTAGAACTTAGCCTAATAGCATCCGCAATGCTATATTTTAAATTTTGTGTATGTGTTTTAGAGCCATATTTCACTTATGTTCAATTGCTTTAAAATGAATTGATTCTAAACCTTGATACAACGTTTCAATATTTTGATCTAGATGTGTATATAGTCCATTCGGGGAGAAATGTTGGACTAAGTCTATCAACGAGATCTAATTGGAAGTCAAAACAATGTATTAGCTGTTTAATTTCTTTTTAAAAAGTCTTACTTTACTCTCTAATTGTAAAGAGTAATGTGGTAACTTAGCCTAAAAATTTCACTTACAAATATTTCCTTTTGAAATTAGAGTATTTGAGGTGTTTTTACCATATGCTTTTTAAAAATATTTTCCATATATAGAAACCATGATGAGGGAATTAAAAATATAAAAAGAAGATGAAACAAAAAATGTGTTTTCTAGTCTCTTTAGAATGTTTTGAGAAGCAAAGCAAATGAACAAAGAAAAAAGAGACAAACAAAAACCCAGACTCTTTAACACAGACAACAAACTGGTGGTTACCAGAAGGTAGGTAGGTAGGGGGATGGGTGAAGGATGTGGATGAGGGGCACAGTTACCATGATGAGCACCGAGTAATGTACAGAATTGTTGAATCACTATATTGTACACCTAAAACTAACATAACACTGTATGTTAATTATACTTCAATTAAAAAAATTAAAAAAAATATTTAAAATAAGCTCATTCTCTATTGAAATAATCAATTGTAAAGAATTTCATAATTTTGATGTGTCGTATTATATCCTTTAGAGCTATTTAAGCTTTCTGTCAGTGATATTTGCAAACAATGAATTATTTCCACTAATGAAAATTTTGGAAAGCTTTAAGCTAAGTATAAATCATGACAGCAACAGTACCTTGAGAATAATTCTTTGGATTGCATTTTCCAGGGAATGCTCTGCCTTGGGGGGTGTTTCCTAGACCAGCCATGGCAGAGGGGTTTTGCCCTTTAGTTCTGCTCCAATTCATACAGACACAGATGGAGGAAACTCAGAATGAAGAATCGCTCATCAAAGTCTCCACCTCAGTGCTATTATTTGTTATGGTAATTTCTGGAATGTATTAGCACCTAAATAATTGATTATCTGCACATGGCCTTCAATGGTGAAAAACATATTACTAACTTGAAATCAGTTTGTCTTACCCAGGACCACCCTCCCCCATCCCCAAGAGCAGAGACTTCAAAGTCTTGTGTTCAGGTAACTTCATAATGATAACAGGCAGCAGGACGGGGCTTTGGAGAGGGAGCAAAGCAAAGGAGGCAAAGGCAATCAAAAATGTATCACTGTGGGGCACCTGGGTGGCTCAGTCGGTTGAGCGTCCGACTTTGGCCCAGGTCATGATCTCACTCCTCATGAGGTCGAGCCCCGCGTCGGGCTCTGTGCTGACTGCTTCGGATTCTGTGTCTCCCTCTCTCTCTGCCCCTAACCCACTCGCATTCTGTCTCTGTCTCAAAAATTTAAAAAAAAAAAAACATTAAAAATATATATATATTTAAAAAAGAATGTATCACTGCGTTGGCCACAGTTACAGGCACTGGTGTATACTCTTGCCCAAACCTTCTGAGGAACCTTAAGAAATGCATGTATGAACCATCCACACAAGGGACATGAAAATGAAGTGGGTTTCTGTCTCTCATTGATCATGATGCTTTCTTGGACATCAATATTCTTAGGCTCCAAGTTGTACATGAGCGAATGTCAATTGTTCTCTTCAGCCGGTCCTATGAGGCAGCAAGCATCTAAGAAGCTCTAGCATAGGAATTGAGAAGCATGACCATACAAGCCTACAGCAATATCTTGTTGGGTTGCATATTAGAAACCGGCTGGAGCCTGTACAGCGTTAAACACCACTGCAGTGGCCGAAGATGGGGCTGAGAACATCGAGGTGATATGTGAAAAGGGTCCACTACAGTCTGTAAATAACTCAAATTCTTTCTTACCTTTAGCCAGGAGCCTACTTGAATCAAAGATATCAATTGCAAAAAAGACAATGTGCTAGCATTTATGTCATAGTAACTACATCATTTATGGGTCAAGATGTGGTAAATAATAAATCCAATGAAGTCTAAAGGTAGATATTAGTATCATATGGCTCCTATAATAATATAATTTGATATGAAAAAGAAGCTAGTACACTAAAACATAAAGGTTGAGACATAGTTGACACTTTCATCAAAGTAATATCTCCCTTCTGCATACTTCCTATTTTGCAGACACTGTTACCTTATAATATTCTGTTTAAAATAAAAAATTAACTTGATGCTCATATAACTTGTTTTTCTCCTACACATTTGGAAATGGCTTTTGTTCATTCTAGAGTGAAAGAGCAAGACAGAAAGAAGGAAAGTGTGCATACTTAGAAAAAGAGAGAGAGTGGGGCGCCTGGGTGGTGCAGTCGGTTAAGCGTCCAACTTCAGCCAGGTCACGATCTCGCGGTCCGTGAGTTCGAGCCCCGCGTCGGGCTCTGGGCTGATGGCTCAGAGCCTGGAGCCTGTTTCCGATTCTGTGTCTCCCTCTCTCTCTGCACCTCCCCCGTTCATGCTCTGTGTCTCTCTGTCCCAAAAATAAATAAACGTTGAAAAAAAAATTAAAAAAAAAAAAAAAAGAAAGAAAAAGAGAGAGAGAAGGTGAGAGAGAAAAATTGCAAGTTCTTGCTTGGGATTTTTTTTTTTTTTTTGAAAAAGTGTTAAATGTGAAATGGCACTATGAAACACTTTACAGTCCATTCAGTTTCTTTTGAAAAATAATAGTTGGATTGAAATGAACACTTTAGAAGATATTTCATTTCTTGGCATTTAAAATCAATATTTTTCTTACTGTCATGAATATTTTTTGGAGAAGCCTTGGCAGCTATTTTTGTTCATCGTAATTGTGGCTCCACCATAGGTGAAGATGGAACTCCTTTCTCTCATTATTTAGAGCTTAGAAGCCCCGAGCTAAAGGCTGTGATTCTTCATGTCATCACTATGGTGGCAAATAAGAATTCCCATTTAGTTCCTGGTAACCTCATTTGTCAAGAAGACTGTATTTCAAGTTCGCGTAGATTTAAGGCAAACAAAAACTAGCCAGATAAATGCCTCTTTGGTCACAATTTCATTCATCAATTACAGAAAAGTTAAACTAATAGGATATTAATTTTACAGACTACTAACCTATTTCAAATTTTATTTTAAAAAGATGTGTGAAGTTAATTTAATTTTCAAATTGATTCTCCATTAGCGATAGTTTCAATGTGGTGCTAATGTAAAAGAGCACGTAGGTGAACCACATTCCAAGCTAGGGAGATTTTAAATTCCCTAAACTTTACTGTGAACATGAAAGTGGAGATACGTTACCAGAATGTTCTGTATGGCACTTGAAAAAGGTATTTCTTTTATTTTTTAATGTTTATTTATTTATTTATTTTTTGAGAGAAGAGACAGAGCGTGAGGGGGAGAGGGACAGAGAGAGAGAGAGGGAGACACAGAACTGGAAGCAGAGCCCAGGCTCTGAGCTGTCAGCACACAGGCTGACACGGGGCTCGAATCCACGAACCATGAGATCATGACTTGACCGAAGTCGGACACTCAACCTACTGAGCCACCCAGGCACCCTGAAGAAGGTATTTTTTACGTAAAAACTTTGAAACTGTTCTCAAGTCTTTCTTTAAGCTTTCAATTTTAGCCCAAGTTGATCAATAATAATAATAGTAATAATAATAAAAAGGTCATATTTTGAGAAACTTTAAATCTGTCTCTATCTTGAAATGACAAGCCTTTCCAGCCAAATGACTAAACCCTTCAGAGGGGGAGAAGTGCACACTGGATCCTTCAGTGCCTCAAAGAAACTTTAGGCTCCTTTCTAGCCATGTGTTACCAAATTGTATAGTTTCTGAGTTCAGATCAATTTCAGTTATTTCCCATTATGATGCCTACCACCTAAAAATGCCAGACTTTGGCTTCACATTTAGTATCTAATGCAGTTAAAAACTCAGCAAAACCATGAACTTGCTAATGATGCAACAAAGCAAGTTAACATATGTTATCAAGACACTTCTCACAGATCCCTATTGCCTTGCCTTCACTCCCAATCCAATTGCAGTAGATGCTACTCTTTTGAAGATCATAAGAATTTATTTTTATTTTTATTTGTTGGAGAGAGAGAGAGAGACCACACATGAGCGATCATGAGCTGGGGAGAGGGGCAGATGGAGAAAGAGAGAAAATCCTAAGCAGGCTCCATGCTCAGCGTGGAGCCTGAAACGGGCTTGATCCCAGGATCTTGGGATCATGACCTGAGCCGAAATCAAGAGTTGGGAACTCAACCACCTAAGCCACCTAGAGGCCCCAAAGATCATAAGAATTTATAGACAAACCATCATAAACATCATTTCTTTATATCATTTCAACATACAGTAGTTTCATATTTTCTCAGAATCTCTCAGATCCAGTTTATATTACCTAACTTTTCGTCAATATTCAATTGATTTTCCCAAGTTTCTTATCAATTTTTTCCATCAACCAATTGATCTAAATTATGCTTCAAACATGTGTCTCTTTGCATGACATTATGCAATGGGGAAAAGAAAAAAAATCAAAATTTTATAACTTCTCTAGTATGTATTTTATTACCTATTTTTTTAAGCTATTATTACCTATCATTTTATTACCTGTTTTAAACATTTTATTGCCCATGTATCTGAGGAAATTTGCAAATATATATTCTCTAATGCCATTTTTGGATACATAAAAATTCTATAGCTAGTAAAATCTTATGTTGCTTTCCAACTATTATCACGTTTACATAGAATCAAAAGACCAGAACCAATCAGAGTAGAATTTATACCTTAAAATTTTGTGTCTTGCAAAACATCCTTAATCCGGGTTTATGTTAACATCAGTACATCATTTGCTTGCATGGAAAAAATTTCCGTGGTCCACTCTCAAATTTCAGTATATGTAAAAGTACCTGGACCTTACTTCTGGGGTGACGTCCAGGGACAACCATTTTTATTAGCCACCTGGGGTATTAAACAACACTTGGAAGAACTATTATTCTTATTATATTTACATTACACTCTATCTTCTCTGAATAAGTTTTCCTTTGTTCCAGTTTTATTGGAACAATTGGAATAACTGATATATATGATTATATATGTGCAAAGTGCATATGTGATGGTTTAATATACATAACCATTGTGAAATTATTAGCAAGATCAAGTTAATTAACACATTCATTACCTCACACAGTTAATTCGTGTGTGTGTGTGTGTGTGTGTGTGTGTGTGGTAAGAATGCTTAAGATCTACTTTCAGCAAATATCAAGTATACACTACCATATTAACTATAGTTATTGTGACATATATTAGATCCTCAGAACTTATTCATCTTATAACTGAAAGTTGTACCCTTTGAACTACATCTTCCCATTTCCGATTCTCCCCCATCCCTGGTAATACCTTCCTGTCTGTTTCGATAACACCACCTTATTTTTTAAGATTGTGTATATATACCATATTATCCTTATGCATTCACCAATCCACAGATACTTAGTTATTGGGAATTATGCTACTATGAACAAAAGAGTATAGATATCTCTTTGAGATATTGATTCTATGATCTCATTGATTCATAACCACAGGAAAATATTGCAATTAGCTTGAATCTGGAATTGGATGTAGTTCCATAAACTAGAAGTTCATTCATAGAGCGCTTTTTTTTTTTTCTGGAGTTAGGGCTAGAATATGCCTATAATTTTAACATTTTGTCTTTTTTTTCAAGTTTATTTATTTATTTTGAAAGAGAGAGAGAGAGAGAGAGAGCACAAGCAGGGAGGGGCAGAGAGAGACAGAGAGGGACAGAGAGAGAACTCCAAGCAGGCTCTGCACTCTTCAGTGCAGAGTGCAATGCGGGGCTTGAACTCATGACCATGAGATAATGACCTGAAGCAAAACCAAGAGTCAGATGCTTAACTGACTGAGCCACTCAGGTGCCCCAACATTTTCTTATTTATCATCAGTTATTGTATTTCAAAACCTAAGTCTACTGACAAATCTAATGTAAATTGGGACTACCCTGATAAAAGTACAGTACCCAGAATAAGAGAGATGATAATTCCTTTCTTTCTGCAAATACTGACTTCACCTGGTATATGGTCTTCAGTTCTAGACACTGAACTTTAAGAACAGTAACGAATTTATACACAACCAGAGAAAAGCAACAGTGAGGTTGAAGGAACATCAACAGGCGTAATTAGTAATTTTGGCTCTTAAGTAAGCAAGCCCGATTTTGCTCTCAAAGTGGTATTTCCATTGATAATGTGAATCAAAAATAGATGTCATGAACAATCCATTCCAATCTGGAAGTTTGGTGTTTTAACTAATGTTAACTATCCTTGTTATATAGTTTCTAGGCTTTTACAATTATTTTGAATTTGGTTTTCCAAATTTCATTGATCTGAGGCAAAATCTATTATTTAAAAATGAGAAATGTTTGAGGGAAATTGAGCTTTTTTAGTCTTCGAGAAGAATAGGAATTCATGTATTCAACGTTGTATGTCAGGATTCAGAGTTATATACAAGTTCTCTCAGGCCAGCTCAAAAAGAGGAGTCTAAAAAGGATATTAGGAACACCACAGAATCTTATCAGCACTAGAGAGTTGGGCTGGGTGTTGCCTGAGGACAATAAATGTGACTTAGTTCTCCGTAGCATGTTCTTATCTCACTGCCCTTGGCAACAACTCCAACACAAAAGGCACTGGAGACCTTATGCCCCAGCTCAGGACAGTCCCCCCCACCAAACTCCACACGGCTGCTGCCACTCACTGACTGCCTAAGAGGTCATTAGAATACACCTGATTGGTGAAGTCTGGGTCACATGACTGTGCTTAGCTACAGAAAGGTCTGGTGAAGCAGGCACTCTGGCTTTTACTTGGTTGAGCAAGTAAGGTCATAATGCAGGAATTTTCCTAACATTAGAAGGACAATCAGAAGTTGATAGGAAGCTGAAAATGCGAGAGAGTCGCTTTAAAATTATATTTATTGAATAGTATGTGCCAGGATTTTTCCTTGACTCTTGGGTATGGAGAGAAATTCTTTTATATACAGTAATTCTTAGAAATAAGGCTAATGGTTAAAAGTTACAAGGAAACAATCTCATCTCAATACCGGTAAATACATGTCGAATATGTTATTTATATTAAAAGAAACCTCATGCTATAAAAATCTCATTAATTTTTTTAAATTGAAAAACAAAGCAGGAAAGTGACTAGAAAAATGTGGACTTAGAAATAAGTTATTTTCTTTCATAAATTTTAGTAATCAAGATGTTTAGCAATAAGTGCATTTTACTATTGCAAGCTAAATGTAATAGTTTATCAAAATAGTAAAAAAAAAAAAAATTGAAAGTTTCTAAATGGCACTAAGCAAATAGTGAACTGCCCATGAAATCAACCTGAGAATCAATGAGCTTCTGATCATCAAAATAAATGCAGCACAATTTACACGCCTTTATGTTAAAAGAGAAATACAAAACTAGCTTAGCAGACAACTATTCAGAAAAAGCAGATGTTGATTCCTATTCTAATCACACAAACACTTTTTGCCTATTCACAAAAACTCAATATCTATATCTATATCTATATCTATATCTATATCTATCCCACAATAAGTGTCATCTTGCAAATTATAGTCCCTCATTAACTGATCAAGCAATATAAGGAATGACTGAGCCCCAAGGTTAAAAAGTAATAATAGCTAATGATTTTCACCACTTACTATGTGATAGTTAATGTTCTCAGTGTCTTATATATATTTACACATTTGCTCCCTGCAAGAAAAACTCCAAAAGTATTGTCCCAATTTTATAGATGAGAATGAAAAGACAGAGACAGGTAAAATAATTGCCGATGGTAGCTAGCAATTGGCAGAACCAGAATTTGAACAAAAAAAGCTGGGCTCCCCAATCTAGTCTTGTTTTCCTCACTATGCTCTCCTGTCTCCAAGTAACAGACTACATGACTCAGCCTTCCCCATAAGTATGCCATGGCACTTTAATATGTCATGAGTGAATGTGTCATGTGAGCCTGAGATAATGTCCCCCAGACCTTGACAGCTATACACTGTCAGAGGAAAAGGAGAAAGACTCCTTCTGTCTAATAGGGGAGTATGGTCTAAAAAAGGGAACTAATTTGGGGCAACTGGGTGGCTCAGTCAGTTGAGCGTCCGATTCCGGCTCAGGTCATGATCTCACAGCTTGTGTTCAAGCCCTGCATCAGGCTCTGTGCTGACAGCTCGGAGCCTGGAGCCTGCTTCGGATTCTGTGCTTCCCTCTCTCTCTGCCCCAACCCACTCACATTCTGTCTCTGTCTCTCTCAAAAATAAATAAACATTAATTTAAAAAAAAAAAAGGAAACTAACTCACTGTGCACTCTGATGGCCACTGCACAGTTGTCAAGCACAAATTGACATTATCTTTGAGTTATCACTAGATTGAAGAACAAGTCCTTATGAACACTTGCAAGTGTTATAAGTTGTTGTGAAGTAAAACCCCTTCACTGCCCCAAGAATGTAATAAACTCTATTACACACCCAGAGGTGTGTGTGAGTGCTGATTCCTTGCAAACATTTAAGAAAGGGCTGAGTACCAATGCATGCAGAGGAAATAACCCATGTAGGACAAACTCTAAAAATTAACCCAATACAGCGAAGACTTTCTCTCTTTCACAGAGAGAAAGCTGGAAACTGACCTCTGCTCCCTGCAGCCCCCACCCACCCATGCCACAACCCTTCTCCAAGTCCCTAGAGAGTTTGGGAGAGATGCAAATGTGCTCTTGTTCTAAGATAGTGTTCTCAAAGGACAGAATACCTTAATTGAGTTCCAAGTTATACTTCTAATTAAATTTTATTCTACAATGAAATGAGGGGCCTCAAGAGGTACAGCGTTTCCTGTTTTCGAAAGAGAATTCAAGAGAATTCAAGAGGATTCAAGATATACTTGATGTGCTAAAAACTTCATCCATCCAATCTCTAAAATTCTGAAAGCCTATGAATAATGAGGAAAATTTTTGTGTGCCTTGGTGTCATTTAAAACAAACATTAAAATGTGTTTTGTTTTGTTTTTTTTTTACCAATGAAAAGAATTCAAATTCCAGCAGGAACTGATGATAATGCCATTCCATTCAGAATAACTTCATATTCTAAAAGTATTTGTTTGATAGTCATCAGGGGCTTCAAAAAATATCCTCCTCATTAATGTTCATCATGGATCTTAGATCCCAGTGATGGCATTGTAAAACAGCATAAACATAACCCAAACATAACATTGCATTCCCTCTTTTAATTAAAAAAGCAAAATCTATAATTATTTCAGCTCCAGTGTAAAGTATAAACAATGAATATTTCTCAAAGAAAAAGACCCTTTGTATGATAGAAACAATTTGTTTAGATTACAAAAAAAGCTATAAATGTGAGAATTAATGTTTCTAAAAACATAAGCCCTAAACACTAACAAATTCTGAGAGAGCACAACAAAGAAGGAAAGAAAGAAATAATAAAATAATTTTTAATTACTGGTTAATTGAAGTGGATTTTTGACAATGCTCATGAGAAGTAGGTATCCTGCAGATACTTAACCTAAAGAAATGCTGGCAAGGAGTAACTGGGTGATTTTTATTCGGGGATGTAAAAGTAATCACAAACAAAGGCAACACACACACACACACACACACACACACACACACAACATCTGTAAATGTAATTCTTGCAAACATGTGTTCCACCACAGTCATTTTTATCATGATTTTATATATATGTATATAATATATTATATATGTGTGTGTATTATATGTGTAGTATATATATTTATTATATAATTATATATAAACTAAATTCAGAAGTTTAATTGAGGGAAAACTGAAAATGTGAATTGGAGAATATAAAATTTTCAGTTTATTTATTTATTTTGAGAGAGACAGCGTGAGTGGGGGAAGGGCAGAGAGAATATCAAACAGCCTCCCAGCTGACAGTGCAGAGTCTGATGTGGGGCTTGAAGTCACAAAACTGTGAGATCATGAACAACATGGGAGATCTAAAACAAGAGTTAGATGCTTAACTGACTGAGCCACCCAGGCACCCTGAAAATGTGAAAATTTTAGTTTTCAAGGTATATATCCTTCTGTTTCTATTAATATGGTAGACTAGATATCTTTAAAAGCTTTCCAAAAGAGAGGAAGGCAAACCACAAGAGACTCTTAAATACAGAGAACAAACTGAGGGTGGATGGGGAGTGGGGGAGAGGAGAAAAGGGGTGATGGGCATTGAGGAGAGCACTTGTTAGGATGAACACTGGGTGTTGTATGTAAGTCAATTTCACAATAAATCATATTCATAAAAAAATAAGTAATTAAATAAATAAATAGTAAAAATAAAATAAAATGAAATAAAATAAAATAAAAATAAAAAAATAAAAGTTTTCAATATAAAACACCTAAGTGCCCCTAGGGGGCTCTGTTGGTTAAACTTCCAGCTTGATTACTGCTCAGGTCATGGTCTCACAGTTGATGGGTTCAAGCCCACATGGGGCTCCAGGTTGACAGCTCTGGAGCCTGCTTGGGATTGTCTCTCCTTCTGTCTCTGCCCCTCGCCTGCTCAAGCTCTCTCTTTCAAAATGAAAAAATATACTTGCAAAATAACGAAAATAAAACACCTAGAAATGTAGAGGAAAAAAAGTCAAATATTCTTTGGATATTTACCCAAGCTTAAGCAATTTGAAAGAAATCCCTAGATCCAAAGTTAAGTAAAGAGATGAAAACCAGAACAGTAAGACTCTGTTGATGCTTAGGGTTGATAAAGCTATGAAGGCCAGGAAAAAAGTTGGGAGTTGGAATTGTCACATGCCGCACATGAAACCAGGATTCTTAAAATACTGCACAATGTTGTAAAAGGGTGAACATTGAGACATAGTCCGATCACAAAAGCAGGGAGCTAAAACTGACCTGTACCCTGAGGGAGTTAGGGTGGGCTGGGAAAGAGGGACCGCCTCATAATCCATAATTACTAATTCAGGGTTTCAGGTGTAAATATATAATACATGGAAGATCAGGGAAGCTCTAACCCAAGGAATTGTCTTAAAGTTGACTTGGACTGTTAGCACCTTCAGGCATGAAGCAAAAGCAAATACACATTCTCTCTGCATAAACCTTCAATCCAAGGTCTGCAGTATTGCTATAAATGTTACCCACTGAAATTGCAAAATGCACAATAAAACACATTGATATAAATGAATCAAAAGAAACAACAAATATCAAAAAGAGACCTCTCCCAAATAAAAGATTGTATACAGACTATAAAATACTTGTTTATATGCAAAATATAATATACAAATATGTTCTCTGTTTAAAATATTCAAGGAGGAGAGTCTGGATGGCTCAGTTAGTTAAGCATCTGACTCTTGTTTTTGGTTCAGGTCATGATCTCATGGGTTTCATGGGTTCTTGCCCTGCATCAGGCTCAGCACTGGTAGAGCAAAGCTTGTTTAGGATCCTCTCTCTCTCTGCCTGTCCCCCACTTGCACTGTCTCTCTCTCAAAAAAATAAATAAATAAATAAATAAACAAACTTAAAAAAAAAAAACAAAATAATAATATATTCAAAGAAATAAAAGACAGTTTAGAAAATAAAAAATAAAGTACTACCAAAATAAGAGATGGAGCCAAATATAATATCTAACAATAAACTAAAATCAAAGAAATTATAAGCTCAATGGACAAATTAAGTAGCAAATTACATATACAGTTGAAGATACAAATTTTAAATATATCACCCAGATAATAAGGGGTTTCAAAATATAAAAAAAAATTGAATATAAAATGAGGGTGTGTAACATATTAGAGTCCCAGCAAAAAGACTAGACAGGATGAATAGAAATATTCAAAGAGATAATGTCTGATGTAATAAACTTTTCAAACATGGTGACAGACATAACTTCTCTAATTCAAGACAGATGGCCAAAAGCCACATGAAAAGATGCTGAACATCACTGATCATCAGGAAAATACAAATCAAAACTACAGGGAGATATTGCCTCATACCTGTCAGAATGGCTAAAATCACCAATACAAGAAAAAACAAGTTCTGGAGAGGATGTGAGAAAGGGGAACCCTCTTGTACTGTTGGTGGGAATGCAAACTGTTGCAGCCACTCTGGAAAACAGTATGGAGATTCCTCAAAAAGCTAAAAATAGAACTACCCCTATGATCCAGCAATTGCACTACTAGGTATTTACCCAAAGAATACAAAAATACTAATTCAAAGGGATACATGTACCCCTATGTTTACAATGGTAGAATCTGCAATAAGCCTAATTATGGAATCAACCCAAGTGTCCATTGACTGAACGGATAAAGAAGAGGTGCTGTACACACACACACACACACAGGAATATTACTTGGCCATAAAAAAGAATGAAATCTTTCCATTTGCAACAACATAGACACAGCTAGAGAGTATTATGCTAAGAGAAATAAGTCATTCAGAGAAAGACAAATGCCGTATGATTTCACTCATATATGGAATTTAGTAAATTTAGTTTACAAACTAGTAAAGGGAAAAGAAAAAGAGAGGGAGGCAAACCAAGAACAGACTCTTAACTATAGGAACAAACTGATGGGTGGAGGGATGAGTTAAATAGATGATGGGGATTAAGGGACACTTGTGATGACCACTGGGTATAGTATGTAAGTGTTGAATCGCTACATTGTACACTTGAAACTAATACTACCCTGTATGTTAAGTAACTAGAATTTAAATAAAAACTTTAAAAAAGAAGAAGAAATTTCAAGATGAATAAACTGTGTACCCACACCAGGTATAGAGAGACTGTAAATTTCAAAGATAAAGGCAGACATTAAAATCAGTTGGAGATGAAAAAAACAAACAAACAAACAAACAAAAAAAACCTAAACTGACAGGCTACAAAGAAATGATTAGACCAACAGCAAAAGCATTAGTGGAAATAAGAAAATATATAATGGTGGGGCTCTTGGATAGCTCAGTCAGTTAAGCATCTGAATCTTGATTTCAGCTCAGATCAGATTCTCACAGTTCGTGAGATCTAGCCCCACGCTGGGCTCTGCACCGTCAGCATAGAGCCTGCTTGGGATTCTTTCACTCCCTCTCTGCTCCTCCCCTGCTCACTCTCTCTCTCTCTCAAAATAAATAAATTTAAAAAATTTAAAATAAAAAAGAAAAACAGAGAAAACAAAAAAAGAAAAAAAAAGGAAAGATAATGTACAATGGTATCTGGTCTCTTCAATGAGCTGAGAGAATATAACTTCAGCATAGGATTGTGTAGTCAGATAAACATATCCAATAGTAAGGCAAAAATTACATGAAATCCAATAAAACCTGAGAGAGTTTATCTTTAATGCTTAGTAGAAACCTTCTAAAATGTATTTTAGATAGAAACAAACAAAAAACAAAACAGCATGAAAGAGTTGAGATGCAATTTTTTTTTTTTTGGAACAGAGAAATTGGCAAATATGTGGGTAAGTCTGAGAATATAATTATGTTAGAACAACTAATTTCAGTATTTAAAGAAATAAAATGTTACTAAAACACTGGAAAAACAACTACAGTAGGAGGTGATACTGTTAAACCATTCTAATATCCTTGGGTTTTTCAGGAAAATGATAGAGACACTGACTTTATGCCTTGTTAAAAGTATGCATAGTAAATTTTATTTTTTTTTTTATTTTTTTTTTATTTTTTTTTCAACGTTTTTATTTATTTTTGGGACAGAGAGAGACAGAGCATGAACGGGGGAGGGGCAGAGAGAGAGGGAGACACAGAATCGGAAACAGGCTCCAGGCTCTGAGCCATCAGCCCAGAGCCTGATGCGGGGCTCGAACTCCCGGACCGCGAGATTGTGACCTGGCTGAAGTCGGACGCTTAACCGACTGCACCACCCAGGCGCCCCAAAATTTTAAAGAAGTTCACTAGAAGATGAAAAAGCAAATGTCTAGCTTTCAGGGCAATTGAAGGAATATAATGGAGTAAGAATAATAAATACCAATCCAAGAGAGGAACCAAAAAACTAAACATAAAAAAAATCAAGACAAATAGAAACTACATAGAAGTATGGTTGAAAAAACTACAAATGTACCAGTAATACATGAAATACAAATTAACTACACTTATCAGTTAAAGATTAGAATATTCCTACACAAACAACCAAATTTAAAAAAAGTGAGCAAAAGACTTGAATAGACATTTTTTTCCAAAAGACATACAGATGGCCAGTAGGCACATGAAAAGATACTCAACATCACTAATTATCAGGGAAATGCAAATCAAAACCACAATGAGATTTCACCTGACACTGATCAGACTGGCTATTTTAAAATGACAAAATAAATGGCGAAGATGTGAGAAAAAAGGGGACTCTCATACACTTTTGGTGGAATGTAAATTGGTGCAGCCATTATAGAAAACAGCATGGAGATTCCTCAAAAAAGAAAACAAAAAGAAAAACAAACAACAAACAAACAAAAACTAGCCATAGAACTGCCATAGAATCCAGCAAGTCCACTTCTGGACATGTATCCAAAGAAAACAAAAACACCAACTGAAAGAGATATATGCACTCCCATGTTCATTGCAGCATTATTTATAACAGCCAAGATATGGAAATGTCTACTGATATTGATGAATGGATAAAGAATATGTGTTATATACACAATGGAATATGCTCATTCATGAAAAAGAATGAAACCTCTCTAGTTGTGACATCAGGGATAGACCTAGAGGGTATTATGCTAAGTGAAATATGTCAGGCAGAGAAAGATAAATACCATAGATTCCATTTCTGTGTGGAATCTAAAAAAAAACAAAACAAATGAACAAAAACCCAAAACAGAAATAGACTCATAGACACAGGAAACAAAGTGTTGATTACCAGGTAGGGAGTGGTTGGGTGGCAGACAAAATGGTGAAGAGGAATTAAGATTTACAAACTTCCAGTTATAAAATAAAACAAGAATGTAATGTGCAGCATAGGAAATATAGTCAATAATATTGTAATAATTTTGCATGGTATCAGATGACAACCATTGTAATAATGTATAAAAGTATTTCATAATGTATAAAATATTGAGTCACTATGATATACACCTGAAACTAATAGGATAGTATACATCATTATACTTTAATTAAAAAAAAAAAAAGATTGGAAAAATTAGAAAATCCTTGCTATGCACTGTTCATAAGAGGCATATAGGAAGTAAGAAATCTATAGTTTGAAGAAGAAATGAAACCTGATCACATTAGTACCAATAAGAAAAATTACAGACTAGTATTTCATGACCAGAGATGCAAAATCAATTCTAAATGGATTACAGATCTAACTGTGACAGATAAAAATAACTTAAAAAATCTTAACATAGAAAAATGTACTCATGATCTTAGAGTAGAAAAACATGTCATAAAGAAGACTTAAGAAAGCATTAACAATAAAAGAAATAATATACAAATCGGATTTTACTATAATTAAGAACCTCTGTTTATCAAGAGAAGTCATCAAAAGTGTGAAAAGGCAAGCCCAAATTAGAAGCTATTTGCAATTCCTATATCCAACAAAGACTTTTCTACAGATTGGAGCAAAAGACAATTTGATTAAAAATGGCAAAAGACTTGGAAAAGTGTATCCCCAAAGAATGCCTGCACTTCAACAAACACAATTGCTCAATATAACTACTCATTTATAGAATGGCAGCTTTAATCACAAAACTATACCTCTTGACACCCACTAAAATGGCTTGAAAATTGTTTAATTGAAAAGTGTTATTATGGGGCTCCTGGGTGTCTCAGTCGGTTAAACATCTGATTTCAGCTTAGGTCATGATCTTGCAGTTCATGAGTTCAAGCCCTGTGTCCAGCGCTCTGTGCTGACAGCTCAGAACCTGGAGACTGCTTTGGATCCTGTGTCTCTCTCCCCTGCTTGTGGTCTGTCTCTCTCTCTCTCAAAAACAAAATAAACATTAAAAAATAAAAGAAAAATGTTATGACAATGTGTAGCAAAAGGAGCTATCATATACTTCTGTTGAGAGAATAAACTGGTATAACCATTTAAGAAAATCTTCAGTATCTACTGACCATTACACACACTCGATGATTACCCAGCAGTTTGACTCTTAGGTATAAATCTAAGAGCAAAGCATTCATATGTACACCAAAAGCATGTACTGTTAATGTTCATAGAAGCATTATTTTTAATAACATAAAACAAGGAACAACCTAAATTCCATCAACAGTAGAACTGACAAAATATGTGGGTTCACAAAGTGGAATACTATACAATACTGAAAAAGAATAGTTACGGCCACATACATCATGGATCAGTCACACAAATATTATACTGAGTTAAAGAAGCAAAATATTTAAAAATATACTATATTTTTCCAATTACATGTTAAAAACAACTAAAGCTCATTTGTAGTGACAAAGCAAAAATAGGGATTGCCTTTAGAGGGAGTTATGGCTAGAAAGGGATATGAAGCACCTGAGTGCTGATACTCTTCTGTACCTTGATCTGGATAGAGGTTATCAAAGTGTGTTCACTTTTCAAAGATCTATTAAAGATCTATTAAATTTATGATATGTGCATTTTAAAATATATTTAAAATATAATTTTAAAAGTACTCAATTTACTTTCTCTTACTTTCCACTACCCTTGATTTTCTATTCGCATCTCCCATTGGCTGAACCCATTGAAAAGCTAAAGAAAAAGGAATAAATTGATACAGTCAGCAGAGGTTCAGCCTGCCAGAGCACTGAGCAGGGCCAGGAATATATCTGAAGTCGCCAAAGAAGAATAACCAGTTCAGAGACGGTTCCAAAATGCAACGTGGAGCCTTGTTTATAACAATGAAAACCTTGAAGTAGAATTAATGTCCATGATCTAGTAAATGAATGAACTACATCTGAAGTAAGCATATAAAGATATATCATACATCATTGCAAATCAAAGCTATATGAATCAGAAATAATGCACAAAATATAAGCACAAGAGAGAATGGCAAAAAGAAAATACAGTATGGCATAGATTTTTACATGTTTAAAATGTGTAAGACTGTTGCTTACTGTTTGAGAGTTCATTCATATAGTAGTGGAAATAAATACTTAGGAATAATAAATATCAGATTTAGGATAGCTATCTTTTTATGGGGAAGTTAAGTGTAGAATGTGGTCAGGGTGGGCCTTAAACTGTATTTAGAATATTTTATGTCTAAAGCTACATGAGAGGCACATAGGTGTGTATTCAATCACTTCTTGCACCTTCATGAATGTCTAAAATATTTCATAATAAAAAGCAACAAAAAATACGCCATCACAAACAGCACCATCCTCATTATAATTACAGACTCATTGCATATATGCATTTTATATGCCATTATTACAATTGGGAATAAAAACAACTTAACCATTCACATATGGTTAATTTTGACCTGTCAGTCAAGGAACACTGAGGGGGTCCCATCAGTGGGGCACACGCTTGAGTTTTTTATTCCAGGTCTAGGGGCCAGTTTGGATCCCTTTTTGTGAGCAACTGTGTGCAGCTGTGGAAGTTACCTGGGGATAATGGGCAGTATGTGACTTTAAAACACAGAAGAGCTAAAAGGTCAATACAGACATTAACCTTCAACTTTGACCTTATTAGCCTAATACTCTCAGAAACTGAACTCACTTTAATAAATATATATGGATATATTTAATAAATACAAAAAGGGATGTATATTTTTCTATTGTGTGACATTTATATCTATTTATATAGATGTGAAAGAAATATACCATCAAATGGCCACACTAATTTACATTCCTTGAAAGTTTTTTAATGTATTTGCTTTCCTTGTGAGGGAGACTTTTAGGTCTTCTTGTTTTCTAATTATTTACACTTTTAGAATTTACTTCCTTGGTTCATATCCTTATCCTTGAAGTAATACCCAATAGAGCTGCCCTTTATTTTGTAAGCATAACAAAGACTATATGTTGTATAATCCCGGAGGCTTTCTGATGAGTGCTGCATAAGTTGAGGTCCATTTAACAAATATGATCTCATGCACTGTCAGCATATGTGTACTCACTATAATTAAAATGCAATAACAAGAAATGCATGGCAAATGAGTTTTAAACCTCTACCGACATATGAAATAACTTCTCCCTTCCAGGGTCAATTGAACTACATTTCTCACTTATTTTGCCCTTTGTCTCCACATAGATCTATAATACTAAGGAGAAAAAAATTTCCTTTCTCATTACAGAGCAACACTATAATAATTTGATTGCTCAAGCTAAGTACTTTTAAATATTACTATTCCTTCCATTTATTATACTGGTGAGTATCTGCAGCCTTTTTATCCAAACTGCACCATAATATTATCAAATGCCACCAAACGGTGGCTAAGCCAATCAGAGAATGGCAATTCTTGAGTTAATATTCTTACACAATAAGAATAATGTCAGAAATGCTACCACATTTTCTCTCAAAATAAAAGAATTCACTGTCTCATTATCACAAAACCTAAAAATAAAAAGTGTAAAAATTCAGGACCTAAATATTTGGCCTCAAAATTTAAAAGGCACAGCTAGAATTTAGATATTTTTCTTTGATTAATACCAAAGAGGTTGATATACTTTTTAAAGAGTCAGGCTGTTTTTATTTATTTATTTATTTATTTATTTATTTACTTACTTACTTATTTATTTAATTTATATTAGAGAGAGAGAGAGAGACAGAGAGAGACAGCATGCACAAGCAGGAGAAGGGGGTGGAGGGAGAGAAAAAGAATTCCAAGCAGGCTCCATGCTCAGCACACAGCCCAATGCTGGGCTCAATCCCATGAACCGGGGGCCATGACGTGAGCTGAAATCAAGAGTCAGAGACTTAACCAACTGAGTCAGCCAGGTGCCCCCCAAAGAGGTTGATTTTTTGAGGTTGGCATTTGTTCACCTAGAACACATGGATGTAAGCAGATTTGCGTTCTTCCTATTGCTGTTTACATGGCATGTACAAAAAGTCCCTCCTCCATAAACACCTACTACAGCTAAGGCATTCCACTGTCTAGAATAACCCAAAGATTGAATTTATTTAGATAGATAGCACTATTTTTTCAAGTAGTGAAAAGCGTTTTCACTTACATAGAGCTTCCTATAAATTTTTCATTCAAATATTTGATATCATATAGACGCATCTTTGGTTTGGATGGCTAAAAGAAATCATTTCCCTTTTGTTTCTTTAAAATGATTTTTAACATTTTATTTATTTTTGAGAGAGAGAAAGAGTGTACGAGCAGGGGAGGGGCAGAGAGAGAGGGCAACAGAGAATCCGAAGCAGGCTGCAGGCTCTGAGCTGTCAGCACAGGACCTGACCAGGTGTTCAAACTTGTGATCCCTGAGATCATGACCTGAGCCGAAGTCAGACGTTTAACTGACTGAGCTATCCAGGTGTCTCCCCTTTTGTTTCTTTACAGAAGTAACAGGAGAGCTTAAAATTTTTGGTGTTATTGAATGTTATGTTATTTACTTACACTAAAAAGAAACTTCTGACCTTTTAACATTCAGTTTTACAGTCTATTTCACACACTAAAAAAAAAGAATAAAAAAATTCAGTGAATGTATTCAATCTAATTGAGGTCAACAGATTAGGTAAATGTCACCAATAAATAGTTTTATAAGAATAGTTTCAAGTAAAAGGACAGAGAAAGACAATTATGTTTCTTTATTCTTTTCCCTTGTCAATTAACTATTCTTCATAACCTACTACTATATCATACATTAATAATTTTAAAGAGCCTGGTACATTTTCACACCTAGTAGGAATACAATAAGTGGTTGATGAGTTAAATTAAAAGGTAATGAAGCTTCAAATTTTTCAATTTATTGTAGAAGAAATGATTAGCGACAAGGAAACAGCTTCATCTACTTGCTAAACTTTTTTCACATGTAATCATTTCTTTCTTTTGTCTTTGTACTTGAAATTTTTGGAAAGAAAACTTATGTTCTTTAATTTGAAAATTTAGAGCAAATAATTAACTCAATTGGCAATATTTAATATTTTCTATATTCTATCCCATCCTATTCAGTTGTGTCTGGTTTGTCTTTTGTTACATCTTTTCTGACAAGATTCACTTAGGTAATTAGATTTTAAGGTCATAGAGTGCAGGTAAGGTGTCTTATTTATCTGTGTAAACACTATACCAGCCAGTATTGCATCCCATATAAACTAGTACCTTATTTAAAATGATTTACACAGCTGGGGGAGCCAAGATGGCGGAACAGCATGGAAGTTTTTTGTGTGTCTCCCATCCATGAAATACAGCCAGACCAACACTAAACCATCTTGCACATCTAGAAAACTGACTGGAGGATTAACACAACAATCTGCACAACCTGAACCACAGAATTCAGCAGGCACGCAGCATGGACAAGTGAACTTGGGGAGCGAGAAGCCGTAGAGGGTAGGGAACCGCTTTTGCGGGCGTAGAGAGGACAGAGACTGGGGAGCAGGGGAGATACGGGAAAAGCACCCCTTCCCAAAAGGAGCTGGAGAGAAAGTGGAAAATTGGAAACAGCTGCAGGGACTAAACTAAAAAGCGAGAAAGGAGAAATGAGAGGGTTTAAATTCCATTAAGACTGTAAACAAGGGGAGCACAAAGTCTGCAACTCTGCAGCTCCATACCTGGCGGTGATATGGTGGAAAGGGTGAATCCCCAGGAGCAGAGTGGGGTCTGGGAGGTTCTCAGGCCACATGGGGAAAAGCGGTTCCACTGCTAGAAGGACATTTGGTGGAGACTGCTGAAGCCACCTGGTGCCAGAGGACCCAAGAAAACGGCCACATTCACTGGTGCTGGAACAAGGTCCTTAAGGGTAAAGCCTGGTGCCAGATGTGTGTTGTGATTTTCCTTAATCCCTGAAACGTTGCTGCTACACTATCTCACGAACTTTCTCTGGGGCGGGCTGGCACCTGGCTGCAGTCTCTGGGCACCTGCAGCAGCAGGGTCCAGCAAACGTTCCTGGGTGCAGCCAACATTTGTCCATTGCTTATTTGGCCATTGCTTGGTGAGACCCTCCCACAGAGGGGCGGAACAGGTCAAAGCCACAGTCCTTCAGAAGTAAGGGGCCAGGGAAAACAGCTGCATCTGAGACAAAACTCAGGAGAGAGGTACTGCCTGGGGCTTGGTCACAGACAGTGAAGAAGCAGGGAGTGTACGAAAGCTGAAGACAGAGGACGGTTGCAGGATTGATGACTGGGGAGAACACAGTTCCGATACTAGAGACTGGGTAGCTGGGTGACGCCATTTTCACCGCTCCTGCGCATGTGCATATGCACCTACGAGCACCACAGCAAATCCACCCCAGTAGGCTAGCAGCGCCATCTAGTGGAGAATGGAGACTTTACTGAGACCCGCCCAACTGGGCCAACCTCACTCTTCAAGAACACAAGTCTCACCACCTGCTTGGTTTATGGACTATAAAGTCCTTCATAGTCTGACTTCTAGGGGAAAACAAAGTAATTTCAGTCATATTTTAATCTGTTAGGTCCATCTATTCAATTTTCCTTATTTTTTTTCCCTCTTTTTCACTTCTCTTCTTTTTCTTGAATGCAGAAAGAGAAAAAATTCATTTTTACTTTTTATTTTTATTAAAAATATTTTTCTTTAATTTTTCTACTATTCCTTACTTTTGTGTATATTTTCTCAAATTCTATTTTACTCTCATCATCTCATTTTAGTCTACTTCAGTGAATTCATTTTTTCAAATTCTCAAACGATTTTCTTTTTTTTTCTTCCCCCACCCTTTTTTTTTTTTTCTCTAATCTGTCAAACCACTTTCAACACCCAGACCAAAACACACTTAGGATCTAGCATCATTTATTAGATTTTGTGTGTGTGTGTGTGTGTGTGTGTGTGTGTGTTTAATTTTTTCTTAACATTTATTTTTTTTGAGAGACCAAGAATGAACCGGGGAGGGGAAGAGGGAGAGAAGCAGACACAGAATCTGAAGCAGGCTGTAGGCTCTGAGCAAGCTGTCAGCACAGAGCCTGATGCGGCACTCAAACCCCCAAACTATGAGACATGACCTGAGCCAAAGTCAGATGCTCAACCAACTGAGCCACCCAGCCATGCCAGTGTGTGTGTTTTTAATTTTCTAATTTTAGTATTTTTTAATTTAATTTTATTTTTTCTACCTCATTAATTCTTTTTCTCCCTTCAAAATTATGAAACAAAGGAATTTACCCCAAAAGAAAGAGCACCAAGAAATGATAGCCAGAGATTTAACCAACACAGATACAAGCAAGATGTCTGAAGAAGAATTTAAAACAACAATAATAAAAATACTAGCTGGAGTTGAAAAGAGATTCGAATCCCTTTCTGCAGAGATAAAAGGAGTAAAAAAATAGAGTGAAATTAATAATGCTCTAACTGAGCTGCAATCACAGATGGATGCAGCGGTGGCAAGGATGGATGAGGCAGAACAGAGAATCAGCGATATAGAGAACAAAATTATAGAGAATAACAAAGCAGAAAAAAAGAGGGAGATTAAGGCAAAAGAGCATGATTTAAGAATTAGAGAAATCAGTGACTCATTAAAAAGGAACAATCAAAATCATAGGGGTCCCAGAAGAGGAAGAGAGAGAAATAGAGGTAGAAGGATTATGTGAGCAAATCATAGCAGAAAACGTTCCTAACCTGGGGAAAGACACAGACATCAAAATCCAGGAAGCACAGAGGAACCCCATTAGATTCAACAAAAATCATCCATCAACAAGGGATATCATAGTCTAAATCACAAAACATTCAGGCAAGGAGAGCATCATGAAAGCAGCAAGGGAAAATAAGTCCCTAACCTACAAGGGAAGACAGATCAGGTTTGCAGCAGACCTGTCCCCAGAAACTTGGCAGGCCAGAAAGGATATATTCAATGTGCTGAATCAGAAAAATATGCAGCCAAGAATTATTTATCTAGCAAGCTGTCATTCAAAATAGAAGGAGAGATAAAGTTTCCCAGACAAAAAAAAAAAAAAATTAAAGGAGTTGGTGACCACTAAACCAGCCCTGTAAGAAATTTTAAGGGGGACTCTCTGAGGGGAGAAAAGATGAAAAAAAATACCAAAAGCAACAAAGATTAGAAAGGACCAGATAACGCCACCAGAAACTCCAACTCTACAAGCATCATAATGGCAATAAATTCATATCTTTTAGTACCTACTCTAAACATCAATGGACTCAATGCTCCAATCAAAAGACATAGGGTAACAGAATGGATAAGAAAACAAGATCCATCTATATGCTGTTTACAAGAGAACAACTTTAAACCTAAAGACACCTTCAGATTGAAAACAAGGGCATGGAGAACCATCTATCATGATAATGGTCAACAAAAGAAAGCCAGAGTAGCCATACTTATATCAGACAATCCAGACTTTAAAATACAGACTGTATCAAGAGATGCAGAAGGGCATTATATCATAATCAAGGGGTCTATCCACCAAGAAGACCTAACAATTGTAAGCATTTATGTGCCAAATGGGGAACCACCGAAATATAGAAATCAATTAATCACAAACATAAAGAAACTCATCAATAGTAATTCCATAATACTAGGAGACTTCAACACCCCACTCACAGCAATGGACAGATCAGCTAATCAAAAAATCAACAAGGAAACAATGGCTTTGAATGACACACTGGACCAGATGGACTTAACAGATATATTCAGAACATTTCATCCTAAAGCAGCAGAATATACATTCTTCTCCAGTGCACATGGAACGTTCTCCAGAATAGACCATATACTGGGACACAAATCAACCCTAAGTACAAAAAGATCGAGATCATACCATCCATTTGTTCAGACCACAACACTATGAAACTCGAAATCAACCACAAGAAAAATTTTGGAAAGGTAACAAATACTTGGAGACTGAAGAACATCCTACCAAAGAATGAATGGGCTAATCAAGAAGTTTAAGAGGAAATTAAAAAGTATATGGAAGTCAATGAAAATGATAACACCACAACCCTCAACCTCTGGGACGCAGCAAAGGTGGTCATAAGAGAAAACTATATAGCAATCCAGACCTTCCTAAAGAAGGAAGAAAGATCTCAGATACACAACCTAACCTTACGCCTTAAGGAGCTGGAAAAAAAACAGCAAATAAAACCCAAAACCAGCAGAAGACAGAAAATAATAAAGATTAGAGCAGAAATCAATGCTATCAAAACAACAACAACAAAAAAAAACAGTAGAACAGATTAATGAAAACAGAAGCTGGTTCTTTGAAAGAATTAACAAAATTCACAAACCACTAGCTAGTTTGATCAAAAAGAAAAAGGAAAGGACCCAAATAAATAATATCAAGAATGAAAGAGGAGAGATCACAACCAATACAGTAGAAATAAAAACAGTAATAAGGGAATATTCTGAGCAATTATATGCCAATAAAATGGACAATCTGGAAGAAATGGACAAATTCCTAGAAACATACACTACCAAAACTGAAACAGGAAGAAATAGAAAATTTGAACAGACCCATAACCAGTAAGGAAATCAAATTAGTAATCAAAAATATCCCAAAAAAACAAGAGTCCAGGACCAGATGGCTTTCTAGGGGAATTCTACCAAACATTTAAGGAAGAGTTAACACCTATTCTCTTGAAGCTGTTCCAAAAAATAGAAACAGAAGAAAAACGTTCAAACTCTTTCTATGAAGCCAGCATTACCTTCATTCCAAAACCAGACAGAGACCCCACTAAAAAGGAGAACCAATTTCCCTGATGAACACGGATGCAAAAATCCTCAACAAGATACTAGTCAACTGGATCCAACAATACATTAAAAGAATTATTCACCACGACCAAGTGGGATTTAAACCTGGGATGCAGGGCTGATTCAGTATCTGCAAAATAATTAACTGATTCATCACATCAATAAAAGAAAGGACAAGAGCCATATGGTCCCCTCAGTAGATGCAGAGAAAGCATTTGACAAAACACAGCATCCTTTCTTGATAAAAACCCTGAAGAATGTAGATATAGAAGGAGCATACCTCGAGATCATAAAAACCACATATGAATGACCCAACGCTAATATCATCCTCAATGGGAAAAAACTGAGAGCTTTCCCCCTAAGGTCAGGAACAAGACAGGGATGTCCACTCTCATCACTGTTATTCAACACAGTATTGGAAATCTTAGCCTATGGAATCAGACAACACAAAGAAATAAAAGGCTTCCAAATCGGCCAGGAGGAGGTCAAACTTTGACTTTTCGCAGATGACATGACATTCTACATGGAAAACCCTAAAGAATCCACCAAAAAAACCTGCTAGACTTCATTCATGAATTTAGCAAAGTTGCAGGATATAAAATCAACACACAGAAATTGGTTGCATTCCTATACACCAACAATGAAGCAACACAAAGAGAAATCAAGGAATCAATCCCATTTACAGTTGCACCAAAAACCATAAAATAGATATTTTATATATATTTATATATTTATATTTTTATTTTTTTATGTATTTTTATATATTTATTCCTAGATAGGAATAAATCTAACCAAAGAGATGAAAAAAGCTATACAATAAAAACTGGAGAAAGCTTATGAAAGAAATTGAAGAAGACACACAAAAAAATGAAAAAAGATTCAATACTCCTGGATAGGAAGAACAAATATTATTAAAATGTCAATACTACAAAGCAACCTACATATTCAAGGCAATCCCTGTCAAAATAACACCAGCATTCTTCACAGAGCTAGAACAAATAATCCTAAAATTTGTATGGAACCAGAAAAGACCCTGAATAGCCAAAGAAATCTTGTAAAAGAAAACCAAAGCAGGAGGCATCACAATCCCAGACTCCAAGCTATACCACAAAGCTGTAATCATCAAGACAGTATGGTACTGGCACAAGAACAGACACTCAGATCAATGGAACAGAATAGAGAACCCAGAAATGGACCCACAAATGTATGGCCAACTAATCTTTGACAAAGCAGGAAAGATTTTCCAATGGAATAAAGACAGTCTCTTCAGCAAGTGGTGCTGGGGAAACCGGACAGCGACATGCAGAAGAATGAACCTGGACCACTTTCTTACACCCTACACAAAAATAAATTCAAAATGGGGCGCCTGCATGGCTCATTCTGTTGAGCATCTGACTTCGGCTTAGGTCATAATCTCACACTGCATGAGTTTGAGCCCCATGTAGGGCTCTGTGCTGACAGCTCAGAGCCTGAAGCCTGCTTTGGATTCTGTGTCTCCTTCTCTCTCTGCCCCTCCCCCGCTCATGCTCTGTCTCTCTCTCTCTCTCTCTTTCTGTCAAAAATAAATAAATATTAGAAAAAATAAATAAATACATAAACACAAAATGGATGAAAGATCTAAATGTGAGACAGGAAGCCATAAAAATCCTCGAGGAGAAGGCAGGCAAAAACTTCTTTGATCTTGCCCCCAGCAACTTCTTACTCAACGTGTCTCCAGAGGCAAGGGAAACAAAAGCAAAAATGAACTACTGGGACCTCATCAAAATAAAAAGCTTCTGCACAGTGAAGGAAACAATCAGCAAAACTAAAAGGCAACTAACAGAATGGGAGAAGATATTTGCAAATGACATATCAGATAAAGGGTTAGCATCCAAAATCTATAAAGAACTTATCAAACTCAACACCCAAAAAACAAATAATCCAATGAAGAAATGGGCAAAAGACATGAATAGACACCTCTCCAAAGAAGACATCCAGATGGCCAACCAACAGATGAACACATGCTCAACATCACTTATCAACAGGGAAATACAAATCAAAACCACAATGAGACACCAACTCACACCTCTCAGAATAGCTAACATTAACAACTCAGGCAACAACTGATGTTGGTGAGGGTTTGGAGAAAGAGGATCTCTTTTGCATTGTTGGTGGGAACGCAAGCTGGTGTGGCCACTCTGGAAAACAGGCTCCTCAAAAAACTAAAAATAGAACTACCCTATGACCCAGCAATGCACTATTAGGCATTTATGCAAGGGATACAGGTGTGCTGTTTTGAAGGGACACATGCACCCCCATGTTTATAGCAGCACTATCAACAATAGGCAAAGTATGGAAAGAGTCCAAATGTCCATCAATGGATGAATGGATAAAAAAGATGTGGTATAATATATACAGTGGAGTATTACTCGGCAATCAAAAAGAATGAAATCTTGCCATTTGCAACTATGTGGATGGAACTGGAGGGTATTATGCTAAGTGAAATTAGTCAGAGGAAGATAAAAAATCATATGACTTCACTCATATAGGACTTTAAGAGACAAAACAGATGAACATAAGGGAAGGGAAACAAAAATAATATAAAAACAGGGAGGGGGACAAAACAGAAGAGACTCATAAATATGGAGAACAAACTGAGGGTTGCTTGAGGGGTTGTGGGAGGGGGGATGGGCTAAATGGGTAAGGGTCACTAAGGAATCTACTCCTGAAATCATTATTTCACTATATGCTAACTAATTTGGATGTAAATTTAAAAAAATACAAAATAAAACAAGTTATAAAATAAATAAATAAAATGATTCACACATTTCCTCCATGTTCAAAGCACCATGCTAAAGGCATGGTGAGGCATGCTCTTGCTGTCTACAAAGAATTTATCAAGAGATAAATTCTAGATATCTAGATAAATCAAGAGAAACAAATTTCTAATGAATTGGTACATGCTCTAATAATATTCTGAGCTGTCTTCTATGAAACCATAAAGGGTGTTAATTAACTAAGGTAGGGTATAGAAGGGTACCAGAGCAGGGCATATAGGAGCTGGATTTTAAGGAACAAGTGGGAAGGAGGGATTTAATGCAAATGGTGTAATTTCCAATGTGCAGTCAAGCAGATCATATCTTAGACATATGCTAGTACCTATGCTGGTAGTTACTTCATATTTTCTTTCATGTGAGTCAAATTTTATTAAATTTTAAATAAATATACTTAAAAATAAAACTTAGTAGGACTTCCATGAAACAAACAAACAAACAAACAAAACCATGGCACGTTCATCTTGAACTTGGAATCTCCAGAACTATGAAAAACACATTTCTGTTATTTAAGCCCCCCAGTCTATAGTACTTTGGTGTGGCATCCCAAAAGGACTAAGATGGATGCCAAGGTAATTGAGAAGGGAAAGGTTTTGCAAGTTGTGCTACAATTTGCTTCAATGCTATGTCTATGCACATAACTATCTACCTACCATGTCTACTTATGATAACTAGAATGTGTCCCCACTTTTGGAAACTCTATAAGAAAATGCATCATGGAAAAAAAAAACCTATCATGAAAACAGAGAGATGTGAACAAACCCAGAGAAGCACAAATGGTCTAATGTTGCAACAAGTAGCCTTTTCTAGGTTGAATTTATGGTCCAATGTATCAGGGGGGTAGTATAGGGGATGTAGGAGGAATATAGTGATATGAGTGTTGGGGGATTTTTCCTGGCCTAAATTATTTAGTTTATGTATTTGTTTTACATTGCTGCATAACAAAGCACCACAAACTGAGCAGATGAAAACAATATACATCATCTCAGTGTCTCCCCCACTGAGATGCCACCATCTCAGTGGGGCAGGATTCTGAGTACAGCACAACAGGGTCTTCTGTTCAGGGCCTTACAAGATTGAAATGAAGATGTCATTTGGGCTGCATTCCCACCTGGAGACCAGAGTGGAAAGGAATTTGCTCCCACATTTACTCCGGTTGTTGAATAAATTTGTGCTTTTGTGGCTGTAGGACTAAGGGTTCCAGCTTCTTGCTGGATATCAGCTGGAAGCTTCTAGAGGCCACCCACATTCTTACAGGCCATTGTAATTATAAAGGAAAATTTAAAATACCTCCTATGCCTTGAAAATCTACAAGTAGTTAAGGGCTCTGTTTTGGAAGGCTTTGACTGTAGTGTCCACTCACGAAATTCACCATTTGAGCAATGACAACGGGCAGGACCCCACTGTCAGCTGGGTGCAGGACAGTGAATGCATAGCAATAAGAGAGGGAACTGACCATGGAGACCATTTAGGAAAAACTGTAATCATATAGGGAGGAATGATGATGAAGCCTGAGCTATCCAAGGGGAATGGAAAAGATAAAGGCAAGCAGCGGGTAACAGTGAGGGGCGGGGAAAGAGAAAGAAATCAAAGATGACACTGAGCCAATCAGCAATTACCTGTGGACTTGAAAAGACAACAAATAGGAAGTTTGAGAATGGAGTTTGAGTTGTGTCTATGAAACTGACAGCAAGCAATGTTGAAGAAGTGTAATTTAGGAATGAGGAAGGAGAAGGAAGTGCGAAGTCATTTTAAACACCTTATATTTTAAAAAGACATAATAATGGTCATAATATATTAATAAGGATCTGAATGAGTAAGAAAAAATTTAAAAATTGGTAAAAATGATACTGCTATTAGGTATCTCAAAGAGATGGAAGATTTTGTGATATTGAAGATCTTCAGCTTCTTTCATTTTTTAATAAAATAGAATTCCTAGTCAGATCACAGACAGAGACAAATTGGTGATCAGAAATTAAGCAATGGCAGTATTTCACAAATGTGAACAGAAATTTATTAAATTGTGACATTTATCTGCTCACTACTTTGATAACATAGATCTATTCTATTTTTAATCTTGAATAATTTAAAAAATTACTCTACATTAAATATTTAACCTATTCAAAATTATCCTGTCCTAAATATATCAATTAAATGCATACATTATATGCAGGATCACTTTTATTAAACCAAATTAAATATTGAACCAAATTTAATAATTAAACTGGATTTCATATTAGATCAATTTAACACACAGTGTAAAAAGTTCAATTTGTGCAAGAATGAAAGGGTAACAGAAATAAATACTGGATAGGTTTTAAAAAAGAAATGACTATAAATTTAGTTAATAAAATATCCAACATGTAAAATTTTAATGTAATATTTATATGGCAAATGCACATATGTGTTTACGTATCACTATACTGATGCATGTAAAGATAAAAAAAATTGTCACTAAAGTCAAATGTTATTCTGGAGATATATGCCAAGGTATTCATGACTTCCTAGAATTCTTGGGTACCACCAAAACATATATTTTCTTTCATTTCGTATAGTCAGGTAGAATTGTAAACCTTAAATTACCTCCTGAACCCCTAATGAGAGCTACCACGTTCGTAATAAAAAATGATTTGAGATGATGTCTGAACAGTTAATTAGCCTTACACTCCAAGTTTATCCATTCTTTGAAAACAATATTTATTGAACACTTGAATGTGCTGGGCATTGTTCTAGGTGCTGAGGATATAGAAATGAATACAACAGAAAAATCTCTGCTCCTATGGAGTTTCATTCTTGTGGTGGGGGGGGGGGGGAAGTGAGGGTTGGGGGAAGGACGAAGAACTAAACAAATGAACATATAGTGTGACAGCTATAAGTAGAAAAATAAATCAGGGTAAGGGGAACAGGGATTTAAAGGGAAGGGGATGATATTTTACTTGGGATGGTAAGGAAAGGTCTATCCAGGAAGGTGATATTTGGGCATAATGTGATGAGGAAGTTAAGGGTTTCTGACCTGGAAGAAGAGCTGTTAAATCTCAAGGCTAAAGGACAGTGAGTGATTCCTCATATTTTTACCACAGACTTTCAGGGCTGCTTGTAAACTGACCCAAAGAGGAATTTAAATCTGAATATTCAATAAGTTTTAAAGATCATAAACATCCAAAAAAAGGTCTCAGTCCTAAAGCCTCATGCAACTATCCATTTAGAAGTAAGTTTTTACACACATGGATACATAACCCCCAAAGAAATTCAATTTACATAAAATTCAAATCAAGTCTAGACTCCAATCACTGATATACAAGATTAGTGCTATCGTCTCTTTAACTTAAAGCAAACCACAACCATCAGCCCATAACCTTTCTAAAATGTCATAGTCCTATTTTCTGTCTTTGCAAGGAGTACACGTCCAACATGATTGAAACTTCTTTGATGTTTGAAAAGCTGGCAGAATTCTGGAGTCCTCACTCTGAACATTCATTCTCACTTGGCTGCACTACCTACAGAAATAAAAGGTGCAGGAAGTCACGCTGAATTTATAGTAAAAGGTATGAGTTGGAAGTTTGTTTGGACCCCACACTGTAAAATAAAGCTGTTTTTTATAAAATCAATTTCAATAAATTTTCTGAAATTTATTATTGGGGCCTATGATTACCCTGCTTCTAGAGAATTGACTTCATTATATAACAATTACTTGATTTTACGATATCCATTTCCTTCCATTTTGAGCTTTAGAGATTATAAAAGAAATCAAGCCAATGCAATTCAGCTTAAAAAGTAGGAAATTGGGGTAGTTCAATATTTTATACATATTCTATTTTCCACTTCATTGTCCTAGCTCTGCAAATACAACTGCCTCTATTCTCATGGAATAAGCAGAACAATGAAACTTAAAACTCTCTCCGTTGAGAGCTATCATCTGTGAACCTTCTTTCCCCGAAAGATCCCTCCTTCCCATTGCTATGACATTTACTTTAGCAACGCATCTCTATAATGTCTATTTGGTAGCTTTGTTTGTCCCTAACTAAAATAGTGAGGAAACAGATTAATCCAGTCAAATAAAAATCACTTGCCTTGTCCACTTATTGCTCTACTGTAAGTTTCTTAAGGTCTCAGAACAAAAGTACCATTTTTTTCTTGACCTCCCACACTTTAACATAGTGTCTGGCATGCGATAGCTACCCCCAAAATTCAATGCAATTGTACTAGACTGAAATGCCCAGAAGCATATACTACCTCTAAATCCCCTTGTTTGCCCTGACATGATTTTTGCCAAGCTTCATTCAATAACACTTGTCTTACTGTATACCCTAGCATTCATTATTTTATCTCAACAAATGAATTTCAATAAAAGTAGAAAAACATGTCCTAAATCTAAATATACTTTAGCTATTGCTCCCAAAACTGTCTTTGATTTTTAATTTCCTTTGATTTGGCTCGCAAAGGATGAAATGCATACCTATTTATAACCTATGCTCAGGCTTTTCACTAGGCTCTCTTGATTAAGCTCCATTTTTAGGAAAATAAGATAATTTGAATTACATTTAAGTGATTTTCCAGAATAATAATTCCTGATTCTAACTTACTCCCAAATTAAAAAATAAAAAAAGGATTCATTCAGAATTAAATTGCAGTGTTCCTGATCATTGTCATGTATTTATTTTTTAAAAATGGCTTCCATATGTTCTTTACTTCCATTATATTCCTGTAATATGCAAGGCAATACTATGCACATAAGTACTCAAACACACAAGAGAGATTTATTCATGTGGTTTTGAAGTTGAAATAATTAGCTCTCCCTTGGGCTTTTTAAGATAACTATTAATTCCTCTATTTACTGATAGTTTCACAATACTTTAGTACTATTTAGCAATGACCAACATTTTTAATGCAAAAGTCTTATTTTAGGGATTGGTGTGCTCTGATTCTAACAGAGTCATTGACTAGAAGAGAAGGGAAGCAAGTTAGGATACACATGTAGACTAGGGCTGGTCTTTATTATTATTTTCTTCTAGTTTTACTCCTTAATTTACAAGAAAGGTGGTCTCAGAACCATGATTTCCCCAGAAAATAGGAAAATGACTTTTGGAACATCAAGTGGGTAGAGACAGAACACTGATTCAATAACTAGACATCATTAAAATCATTTGCTAAGATGACTTTCTAAAAGCAAACATAATTTAATTTTCTACCTATATTCACACACCACTGTTTGTGTCAGGCTTCTACATCCCTTTGCATTATCCTAGATACCTTCATTCACTTTAGGAATTCACCATGCTGAGAATAGATTTCCAGTAGCTGCTGGTCCATGAAGAATAAAAAAGTATATGGAGCAGACCTGACCAACTCAGCATGGATGCAAGAACACAAACATCTCAAAGCGGGGCTACATATGGTGACCCTCAGTCTAAGACTAAGAAATATGAATGCCTACTGCTATAAATCACGGAATTTGTTTCTTTTTTTAAACTATGCAGAATTATTGCAGTAATAGCAGACCAATATTGATAGCGTGTCCACATTAAGAGAACAAAAAGGGAATGCTTCCCAGAAACAATGGTTAATGTAGTGATACAATAATATAAGGGCAGCCAATCTTTAATAATGAAAACTATGGCATTTTACCTTAGGTTCCAATGACTGGTCTCTGTGAATAATCTCAGATAAAAGGGGCTAAGACCGTCTTGACTGAAATAAACATACAAACGTAAAGACTTGGGTTCTAGACTTATTTACCAAAAAACACGTGAGACTAATTGTGCCTCATTCCCCAGCATCAATAATTATAGTTTATAAGGCTCTTTGAAATTACAAATTAAGACACACGTTTGACGGGAAGAATCTTTGAATTTTGTTTGCCTCATAATACAATTAATGCCTAGGAATCAAGCAGTGCCCCATCCCAACCTGAGTATAAAATTTTGCTTTTTCAAAACTTGTATAACTTCCAAAATTATCACAACTTTCCAAATCTCCTATGACCATTTGAGTCTTTCTTCCACACAAAACCTTGGCATGACTGAGAGGAGGTAACAGAGGGAAGATTATGAGGAAAACTCAAAAGTTCACCTCTTCTTCTAGGGATTGCCTGACTGCTCTTTTGTAACTTTTACTATGAGCACCTGAGAGAGAAAGGTAGATTTTTTTTTTCCCCTGAGAGAATTCATTCTATTTGTTACTGAAAACCAAGGGCAATCATACATACAGGAAGGCCCCTGGATTCTGTGAAACAACATTGTATCCTTAAAATAGATTTCCCCTTTTGCTTACAAAGTACTGAAAATATTTTGAATGGTATTCCTGCTGCTTCAAACTAATTAATGGAGAAATTATGTTCAGGAGTAGGAATTGCAATTGACAAGACCTAAAATATGAAACTGGCTGAAGTAAGATTAGATATGAAGCATCCAGAACTGAGCCTTGTCACTCTTATAGCGTGAACTTACTTACTATTTAAACTATCCTCTTCAGTTTCATTGGAAATAAAGTATGTGTTCTAGAAAATTTAGTAGAAAAATGACAGAACAGTAGAGTGTATTTACATTTTCTACAAAAACTGTATCAAAGCCAGTCCTTACAAAAACTGAAATGGAATAACAGGAGAACTGCATATATTTCTAAGAAAAAAGCTATTCTGCTACAGTCAAAGATCTAAGCACTGATAAAGTTTAAATGGTATTTAACTAATAAAAATCCTTGTCGAAACTGAGCAGTCTCTTAGGCCTTCTAAGAACGGGAAGTCATTCAGATGTTATGCAATCTTGACTGTGGGCTTGAACACAATGATTCCACTTGCTAACCAAGACCCCACTAAGAAACTTAGGGTCAGTCAAGTATGACTTGGGGATAAACCTCATGCTCACCGCATAGAGTAGTGATTGATTAGAAAACAAGGCAATGTTCACACACTATCATTTCCAGTATCAGTGACTATATCACATAAAAAGCACATAAAATCCTAACAAAAATCTTCTCAGGATTGACCTTTAAAAACAGGGAGAAAAGAAAATCCTCCCGGCAGACAGAATTGGAGTAGCCAGCTTGACTGATGTAACTGCTACCAAACGCAGAGAGTTTGTTTACAAGCAAAACTCTCTTGTTAGGCTTTGCACCACTTTTCCACATGCAAGAGGCCAGCTGAAGGAAAGACGGCTTTTTGTACGTGGCTCCTAGGGTTAAGAGATGTAGAAAATTCCCTGAGGGCGCCTGGGTGGCTCAGTGGGTTAAGCATCAGACTCTTGATCTCAGCTCAGGTCTTGATCGCAGGGTCATGAGTTCAAGCTTCACATTGGACACCACACTGGGCATGGAGCCTACTTAAAAAAGAAGAAAGGTAAGAAATACAGAGTATTATAAAGATCAGCAATTGGTGATACAGAATGGAGACGTACAGTAGAATGGTAACATTACAATAGAAATAATATAAAAGGGTAAAGTAACTTAAGGGACTGTGCAATACGGGGAAGAGCAGAAGACCCATGGCAGAGCCTCTGGGACTTTCCATTAGCAAAGTTAGTCAGAGCCAGAAGGAGAGAGAGAAATAAAAGAGCAGGGTGAGAGTAATTACATAGCAGAACAAAAGGATGATCCTCTCACTTACCGGAGAGGCAAGCAGGGCTGGTCTGTTTCTATAGATAATTATTCCCAGTCAGTCCTAAGATCCAAGTTCTTTCACTCAGGGACTTACTCTAAAAGTGAAAAACTAAAAATTTCACTAAGCCAAAACTCTCATGATGTCTTCTTCTATTTCCTCTCTCAGGAATACTAGTTTTAAGGGAATAAATGTACCCTGAGCAAAGGGAGATGGGGAAAAAGTGGTTGTACCTTGTGTAATCCTTGCTGATTGCAGAACATTGGGCCAATTCTGTGTGTCACAGAATTATAGTGATTCTGGTAGGAGATTTTCACAGCCTCATAAGAACTTAATAGTAATCAAAGAGGTTTTCCTTCTTCTGTTAAAAAAGAAAAGGTAGGAGGCTGAGAAATCAGGGGAAATTGTTCACCTGAGTGTCAGAGGGGACCAGTTTCCCATTAGCAAGCTAGTCCTGCTGGACCAGTTCATTAAGCACGAATGCTTTGTTCCTTGGCGGAATGTTTTTCAGCCCTGATGAGCTTGGCTTTGAGTGCCTCCCTGGAGGAGGGAAGACTAAGTGTTGGGAACACAGCAGGCTAAGCCTATGTGTTCTAAGGAGAGTGTACAGTTGCTAATAAAGTGTTTGGATTTTTCTTTTCTTCTTTTCAGGTGCAGAACGCTCTGGGGACCCTGATGGGCTGCTTGAATATTTTGATCTCTGTCTAAATCTATGCAGTTTTTGTGCATCTAAAAATAGGTCTTCAAGAGAAAGCATTACTTGATATGTATTCAGGGGATGTAGAAGGACAAGGAGGGCATTTTATCAAACAAGTTAAAAGTAAGTGCATCTGCAATGACCTTATGCCCCAAAGAAACAGAGTCAGAGGGTCTAAAATCATTGAATGAGACCTCAGTAGTCTAACCTCCCATTCACTCATAGTCAAGATCTCAGGAAGTAGCCTCCTCTTGAATGTATAGAATTGATAAAGGAGGGCCCACTTTGCAAGACTGCCTTTGCGATTTTGGCTATTCCTAATTATGCCATCATCTAACCACTGTTCTCAATTCTGCCGTCTGAGGCCCATTAACACAAGTTTAATTCCTCAGTCATATGGTTCATTGAATTTTGGAAGACACAAAGTCCTCTTTCAACTTCTTCTTTTCAGACTAAATAATCCTGATTCTTTTGGCACTTTTTGTATGAAATACTATACCTTATGGTTTCAAGTCTTAGAAATATTGTGCCGGCATGTTAGTTAGCATGGTTGGTTGCAGGTGACAAATCCAATGGAAACAAGTTCAGCAAAGAGGGAAATGTATTATACACTGGGGTGTTTCACAAAATCCAACAATTTTGAATTCATTATCCTCTGGATATTTTTTTAAGAGTAAAGATTCCTTTTTTAAACTTTATTTATTATTTTGAGACACAGAAAGAGAGAGACAGAGAGAGAGAGAGAGAGAGAAAGCACACATGAGCAGGGTAGGGGCAGAGGGAGAGGGAGAGAGAGAATCCAAAGCAGGCTCTGCACTGCCATCAATGCAGATAGCCAGGCTGGATCTCATGAACCATGAGATCATGACCTGAGCCAAAATCAAGAGTCAGACGCTTAACTAACGGAGCCACCCAGGCACCCCTAAAGACTCTTCTTAAATTGTGATAAATATAGCCTCGGTAATTTCTGACCAGATTAAAGTATTTTATTGATTAACTCCTCTTTTCTCATCCATACATGTCTACTAATGCAGTGGTTCTCATTCCAGGCAGTGCTGGTGGAAAGTGCGTTTATAGTTAAAGGCTTTTTCTCATTGCCTGGATGGACTAAAGGCATTAGTGGGTGGGGACTATGGGAACTAAATCTCTTCCCAAACAGACTGTTCTCTACACTGAAAAAGTGTCCTGGGGCTCCTGGGTGGCTCCGTCGGTTGAGCGTCCAACTTCGACTCAGGTCATGATCTCACCGTCTGTGGGTTCAAGCCCCGCGTCCGGCTCTGTGCTGACAACTCAGAGCCTGAGGCCTGCTTCCGATCCTGTGTCTCCCTCTCTCTCTGCTTCTCCCTATTTCTCACTTTGTCTCACTCTGTCTCTCAAAAATAAATAAATGTAAAAAACAAATTAATAAAAAAAAAAGAAAAATTATCCTGTCTGCCCAAAATGCCCCAGGGTCATTTCATAGTCAAAGTTTAGGAAACTATATCACAATTTCACATGAAATTTTACTAACTCAAATCTCTGTGTATTCTAAATTTTTCAATTTAATTTTTGAATCTAAATGCAGGCTTCATATTTATTTTAATTTAATTCACTCTTTATTGTTTGTCACATACTCCAAGCTATTATTTATTATTATTACTTTTTTAAAAATCCTGAGTAAGTTATCGGAGAGGTACTGTAAAGTAATGTAAATACTACAGGCTGTAAATCAGACAGACATGGGTTTAAGTACTGACTCTACCATTTTTAAGATGAATGATGATAGACAAACTAATTCACGTCTCAAATAACGCCTCTGCCAAGTAAAGATGTAATAGTTAGCTCCTCACTTGGTTATGAAAATAAAATAAGAGAACCTAGGAAAAATGTGTTCAATGCCTAGTGGCAGTTATTGTGGTAGTTATTGTTACAATTATTCACAAATTTGATGAATATGCCGTATATTGACTGAACAAATACAGATACAAAGGTAATCATGGACCTGTACCCTGTTCACTGGAGGCCTCCATTTAGAATAATTTTATTCCGTTAATCACCATCCCCAGAAGACATCCTTAACATAATAGGCTGTAGTTATGTTGTCAATTATTTTTAGTATCTTAGGCCATAAATTGTCCATTGTGTATGTTTCCTGAGCTTCAGTTCCATCTAAATCACCATTTCTAGTCTGAAGAGAATCCCTTTACTAGAGAAGAAGCAAAATCTGTTTCAAGTAATCTAGGATTCACTATTTTTTTCCAATGGAAAGCTAATTAGCAGAGTAAAGCTGCAAGTTTTTTTTAATCATTCTGTTCCAGCATATATTTTAAAATATTCACAGAAATCCTAAAATTTGGGCATAATTATAAACACTTCAAATGCAATCTTCAAATGCAATCATTTACATTCCCACATCAAAGTTTATTGACTAGGCAATTATCTGTGGATCCAAATAAATGATTAAATTCTCCCAAGCCCTGAGGCAACATAGATCATTGCTGGAGCACATGGTTCTCCTTTAGCTTAGGATCTAAATGAAACGGACATATGTTCGGTATTTTTTTTTTTTTTTTTTTTTTGAAGAGAAAGAGACCTGTAAATGTTGCTCAGATTTAAGGAAAAATAAAACAAAGAAAACATTTACAGATCTAAGTGTATCTGTGTCCTGACTTGGCATCTTTGAATCAATGAGAAAGCTTAATTTAGAAAAGCCATATGAGCAGTAGCCTCACAACATGTTTTCTTTACCCTCCTATGGATAAAAATGCCAGGCATGTACCAATTATCACATCTTTTAGGAATGCCCTATTGGGGTCATACAGGAATATGGGCTATTTCCCATGTCCTGAGAACACAGGACTATAGCAATGTTCCATGGAAACAAAGGTCGTTAGTCTAGTTGGGGGTATGACGGGGGGCAGGGAGGAGGATGTGGGAACAGACTTTTCTGACACACTGCATGCTGTTGCACATGCAAGTTATTCCCTTAAGGAGGCACTGGTAGCAGCCTCCACCCTGCAACTGTCTAGGAAAATACATGCCCAAGAGTGATAGATGCCCTCAGGCAATTCCATCATCTGGTCCTTCCGTGATAGTGTCACTCTCATTTATATTTTGCAGGAAGCCATCAAACAATAGATACTGAAAAACTCCCACGTGTTGGACTCCTGGGAAGGGACAGGGTTACAAAACCCAAAAAGTCGTAGTTGCCCACAGGTTGGTGGGAAATGAAAGATTTTAGGGTCTTCCGGAATAAAAAGCATATATACTACCTCCTAGCCACATCAGTTTTTTTTTCTTCCTGACATGTATCTTATGTTTTACATATAGAAAAATTTGTGAAGTCTGTTATGGTATTGGAACTGAAGGGATGTTTTAAAAGCGAACTTAGCTGTCATTTACTTCCTCCAGATCTACATTCAACTAATAATCATTGAGGGCCTATTTCTAGGTATGCTTGCTCCATTTAATTCTCCCCACAAATCTATGATCCAGATTGTTTTAATCTCCCATTAATAGATAAAATAGAAAAACAAAAAAACTGTTCAGGTCAGCAAAGGAAAGTACCTTCCTAAGATCGCATGGTAGTATTTCTAGATAAATAATTTTGATAGTGACATACAAAATGATATTAAATATGTATACGCACACATACATTTTTATAAACTTACAGTATAAGTTAAAAATATTTTCGGGGCGCCTGGGTGGCTCAGTCGGTTAAGCGGCCGACTTCGGCTCAGGTCACGATCTCACACTCCGTGAGTTCGAGCCCCGCGTCGGGCTCTGTGCTGACAGCTCAGAGCCTGGAGCCTGTTTCAGATTCTGTGTCTCCCTCTCTCTGACCCTCCCCCATTCATGCTCTGTCTCTCTCTGTCTCAAAAATAAATAAACGTTAAAAAAAAAAAATTAAAAATCTTTTCAATTAATGCTTTATAACTTAGTTTTAAAATATTGTGTATATATATATATAGTCTAAAATACTGTGTGTTTGCTTAATACATATTGAGTAATTACAGCAGAAAGTGGTTGCATATACTGTTTTAAAGTTTTCATTGTATTTTCACATGTATGGTCATATTAAACACCAATAAAAATAATACTAGTTTATTTTTGCTAGGCACTTGGGCATATGTAAGTTAATCAAACAGATTTTTTTAAGCTTATTCGTTTACACCGAGAGATAGAGAAACAGAGAGCGCGAGAGTGAGAGTGAGAGAGAGAGAGAATGCGAGTCGGGGAGGAGCAGAGAGAAAGGGAGAGAATTCCAAGCAGGCTTAGTACTGTCAGCATGAGCCTGATGCAGGGCTTGAACCCAGGAACCATGAGACCATGACCTGAGCTGAAACCAAGAGTCAGATGCTTAACCGACTGAGTCATCCAGGCGCCCCCAAAGCAGCTTTTATTTTTACACTTTGCAGATGAGGAAACTCAGAACCCGAGACCTAAATTAACTTGGCCAGAATGATAGGGCAGGTAAGCGGCAGGACTAGCCAGGGCTCAAACCCAGATTTTCTGGCTCCAAAGCACGTGTGCACTGAATATAAGTGTAAGTAGAAATTTGCCATGTTACGGAATATATATCCTTGATCACCCTTCTCAGCTAGCACAAAATGTATTGGAAATTTTTATACGCCTGAAAAATTACTAGTACCACTGAAATGCTGTCCAAAATGTTTCAAACTCCACCGTGGCATGGGTTCTATTAACTGCAGTTTCTGCTGCCACGTAGGCTTTAGTTCTGAACTTTCTGTTCAGGACCATCATGTTCTCAGTCAGGTTAACTATCTGCATGTGAAGCCAGCCCAGACCATATGTTCCCTAATACCACCTACACAAAAGATTGGGAAGTAAATGCATTTTTGTTCATTGCTTCTTTCATGGTATTAAATCACAAATTATTGCACAAGCAACTGAAAGTATAACATGCTACTAGTTTAGATTTAGAAAACTTCAATATATAAATATCAGAATATAGGCCCTATCTAAGGAAGCTGGGTTATATTTACCTTATATTGGCTATCAAAAACATTATATGTTCCAGTGCTTAGAGCCATGTTTGGCCTCCCCAGTTTTTTCAGTAGAATTGGATAACTCCCCAATAAGGTCAAATAACTGGTTTGATCATGGCATAATCACAGCAAAATTAAAATGTTGATTAACCAAACATCTATAATATGCAAAGCCACAAGCAGTGCACTCATAATCTCCACTGAGCTATTTTCACAGACAGGTTATTTAAACAAAGATTTCAGAGGAGCAATCTAACATCAAGAAAGAAAACAAATTGAAATAACATTTCGAGAAGTACCTGGCCTGTCCTGGCACGCAAACTGAGTAGGGTAGAGTTGCTGCACTGACCATGCCTTCCATAATCTGTGGTTGGCTTGGAACGGCCATCTGTATTTTGATGGGAAAATTCAGAGGGAAGGAAGGCAGAGTAACTGCAAGCTTGGCTTTTCTTTCCTAATAACCTTTGCTCCGCTCCAAGATTTCTGACTTCTGTGGGGTTGGTAGGGTTTTATATTTTACAGAGTGAGATCATTTAAAAAAATACTGTTATGCATGCAGGCAATTAAGATTAAAGTCAACTTCCCCTTCACACTCCCTAGTAATATGCTTCTGTATCCAAAAGATAAGAACTTGAGAAATGGCTCACTGGGACAGGCCAACGGGCCTGGAGTCCGGGACTCCATTGCTGACAGCAATGGCAAAGCATTTTATAGAGGATCACATGGCTGCCCTCCATGACATTAGCCTGAAGAAGTGGGAGGTGTATATTAAGAACACCTGATGACCTTCACTAATCTGTTATGGGTCTGACACCTAAGGATTTATCTAAATTCTTGTGAACTTTTACATTTATTTGGCCTCAGATGCCTTTGTTGTGTTAGGCAGCCTTAGGCCAGGCGTGGAACATCCCTTGTTTCAGGCCACTCTTTCACCTGAACTGAGCTTTGCAAATGCTTTCGCTCCTCACAGCCTCCACTTGTTTATCTGTAAAAAAAGCAACAATAATTGCCCTGCCTGTATAATCAAGTGTCCAGCAGTTACCCCAAACAAGTGAGAAAATTAACATGAAAAGGCAATGATCCCAATGTAACAGTAACAGTCTACTTACCTTCCTGAACCCAGAGGCTGGTCCTGAGGCTAGCTGCAGACTACTATGAGGAACAGATTATTGGCGTGTAAAATTCAGAGTTCTCCCTAGACTGTCCTTCTTGTAGGTCAGTAAGCAAAATAAGAGCAGCCCCCGTATTTGTTTTTTGAATACACAACTCTTCCTTTATTTCACCTAGGAAAGTACCCTTTCACCCTCGCCTTTCATTTCTAAAATCAAAACTAATTCGTTGAAAAACAATATTTAAGTGCTATGTTCACAGGCTGCTCTTCTGATGACAAGTAAGTTTGACATTGTGTTATATATCTATACATACTGCTGTTTTTTTTAAAGCAGAACTCAATGCATTTTTTTAATATTCATAAACTGTTCCACCTCTCCTGTGTTGATTGACCCCCTCAACAAATTCCAGCATTTGGGTAAACAGTAACTGCTTCTTCCAGAAACCATGTCGTTTTCTACAAAGAGGAAACAAGACCTTTACTGTAAAAAAGAAATCTGAGGAAGGAACAAATCAGTGAGGGAGAAAGAGTAGCAAAAGTACCACCCTCAAAGAATAAACGATTTGATCAAATTCCAAAATATTCACAGTGACTCAAGCCATTAAACAAATTTTCCGAAGTTCAAACATATTGAACCAGTCAATGTGTCTTTGCCTTCTTCAAAGCAGTCCCCGATTTGTAATTTTCTATCAGTTATCTACACTTTACCATTTCTGACATGTACTGACTTTTCCATATTAATATGTTCTTTACTAGATTTACAATTTTGCTAATACAGCTGTCAGGAGAGGGCTGTTGTAAGATGTGAGGATGGGAGAGGTCAGCAGTTTCGGTAACACCCTTTTTCGTAAGAGCATGCATGAATTTATAAAGATGGTACAGAACTATAGCCAACCCTCCCAGATAATTTAAACTGCAATATGTAGGAAGAAACAGAGGCACATTGCAAATAATGTATCTTAAGTTCAAAGAGCAGATTTAGGGAAAAGGGAAAACTGACAAATTCCAGGAAAGTAAAGCCTTTTCTCCCTCAAAGAGCTAGTTCCTATGGAAAGAGTAACTAGAAATTCCTTCTGTCCACCTGCACCTTTACCAAGACACCTGCTCTTTCACAAGTACAGTATTTTGTTCCAACTGATGTACTCTTAAGTTCACTGTGCTAATGATCGTTCGCCTCCACTTTCGCTGAAACATTTATGAAGTAAATTCAGGAAGGTAACAGTGGTATTTCTTTGAAGCCTGCACAGTACCTAACATGTTTTAAGTTTCACGCTATTAAGCCACTCTGTGTGATGGGCCGACATACCATGTCTGAGACAATGACATTCAAAACGTGCTAACCGCTTTTTCTCATTGTGTATCATTAGACAAGTAGCATTTAGTGCCATCATTTTTGTTCCTTCATTCATTTGAATACCAAATCACAAGCGACCTTATTTGTGTTTAATTGTTGTGCCCAGTCTCTAAAATATCTGTAATTGTTTTACATTTGAATCAAATTTATTAACAGACATATGGGTAAAATAGAGAAATCACTCCAGCTGGTGAAGCCCTCAGCTAAACCCACCATAATTTGATCATGTGCAAATCATTGTCACTTGAATATTTTCTTGGTACAGCTTAATTATGACTCAAGTCAGTCCAGAGTACGATGCACTTCCTGGGAAAAGAAGAAATTGAGAGCTCTCAATACAAATAAGGTGAGCTTTGTTATTCATGTAGATCTCTCCTGCACAACTAAACATCTGCTAATAAATTTGTTTCCAGTCTCCACGATAGCTTTTACCTTCATCATTCAAACCTGGCATAAAATTTATGTCAACTGAGAATTCATGTTATTTACTCATTGCTAACTATTGAGATCTCATTAAAATCTGAGCCTGTAATACCGTCTGGAAAATTAGAAATGTTTATAAAAATAAGTGCACAAATAAGAGAGAGAGAGACATTTTGCCTTTTTTCCCAGAAGCTCTTTGACAGGTGGTCACCTTGAAATTATGCTGTGATAATACAGCCGATTTTTTTTTTTAAATGATCTTGATATAGAAGGTAATCAAGAGCTCTTGGGAGCCACCTCTGCATTTTTCCAAGCAATCTTTTCTGCAGTTTAAATGTGTTCATACAAATCTTAAATGACATATAAAGCAATTTTTCCCTTCAAACTATGTAGATCAGTCATAGCATTATAATTAAATGTCACAGAATGGCAAATAATTATCTTACTTAAATGGTTAATATAGGAAAAATCCATCAACTATCAGTCCTGAATACGTAAACATAGTACTTGTTGCTCTATTGATATAATTAAACTTAAAAGCAGATTTTATTTATGAGGCCCCATCTGCCACTGGCAAATCATGTTTGAGAATTGGTATTTGACTAAAGGTCACAAAGTGCACGACTTTAACTCCACTTTAACCCACCCCCACTTAGGTGAGTATTCAAATATAAAAACCTCAAGTCTCTCCTTGCCAAAAAGACTATCAGGGTCAACTTTTTTTGTGTGCGAAGGACCTCATCTGTTTATGATTAGTAAGAGCTTCCTTACCTCGGCCTATCTTTTTCTTCTAAATGTTTTTTAATATCTTGGCAGATTCTTGGAAATCACTCTGCTAACAGTGGCCGTGCTCACCTCTTCCAAGGGATAAGGAATAAACTAATCTTAAAGCTCATGCCTGTTACTTAAAAACAAGAACATTAACAACAACAACAACAACAACAAAACTAAAACTAAAATTAAAACATACGGTTTCTATTTTCCAGAATTTTACTTAATTCTGCAAAGGTCTACTGAAAAATCCAGTAATTGTGATGCAGTGTGGTACCACTCTGTCAAATACATCCCTCGGCATCCTCTCTCCTTTATTATACCAGAGACCATTATTATCCAGTTCTTCTGCTCAGGGTTGTTGCATCACTCCCCAAGAGCATACAATTTTAGGAAGAAATGAGCAAGTTGAGAAGAGGTCTCTGAAGTCTCACTCATATCCATTTCTCCTCTGAAAGGGCCTAGAGCCCTTCTGCAAGCTTGATGGTCAGGTCATGCCAGGGGTACCCAGTGTAAATGCAGGGCAGATATGGCAATTAGACAACAGCTCCATGGTGGGAGGGATATGGTACAAACTTCTCATACCAGTCCGTTTCTTTGATCTTGATGCTGCTATATCCGTTGGAGCAAAGATCAACAAATGAAAGCCACAAGAAAATGAAAATATTACTCAGAAAAAGCAAAGACCATACTCTCCTGTTGAAGAACTTGTATCAATCCACAGGGGAAGAAAGTTTGGAAGTCAAAACCTGAACCACGCTCTTACAAACACGTATGAAGTATGTGTTACAGATATATTAAACAAGCAAGACTCCTGGATATAAAACAATTTTTTGGTGTGTGTGTGTGTGTGTGCGTGTGTGCGTGTGTGTGTGTGTGTGTGTGTGTGTGTTTCTCTCAACAACTCTTTAAAATGTGTTTAGTGGGAAAAATTTCTTCCCTAGTTCTGGATGAAAACTCCCATGGTCCCATAACCTTTCAAATCAATCTTAGGCAACAAAAATATCCCATAGTTTAATAATAATGCAATCACAATGCAGTTATCAAAAATATCTAGCCTTAAAATTAACCAAAATTCCAGCCTTGGTTCGAAGTTAAATCTTTTCCTATACCCTATATGAACCTCTATCAAGCAGTAGGTCAGGGAAGAGGGTTGTGGTCCTTTTTTTCTGCCTTATATATCATCCCTCTTCTCATCTTACCCATCAGGGTGTCTGATCACATTCCATCAGGCATGAATGTGGAAGAAGGAAAGGGAAAAGCGGAAAAATTCTTACTTGATGAGTATTTTGGTAAGTTGAATTTGTGCTCCCCAGACCTGGCATGTATTTAAAGCTGACTGCATGTCTGGTGGTGATTCCATAGGTTTTGTTTGTTTGTTTGAGATCTCTTACCTGAAGTTCCTTTGATACAGTTAAGGCAGGCTCTTCAATTTGGTCTACAGAACTCTAGAATTTTCTCTTTTGGCTGAGGTTTCTTTGTTCCTATGGGCAGCGCTCCTGGACAAGACTCGGAGAAACCTCACAATACTTCTCTGCCTGCCTCTCACTGTGGTGTATGCACCTGCATACATGCAAGTGTGCATATGTGTGTGTGTGTCTGGCATGGCCCAATTGTACACAGAAAAGCATACATGTACTATTACTTTAAGAAAACTCAGGGAGTGAACGCCAAGCTCTCTGCACAACTGTAGACTTTACCATTATTCCTACCTCAAGGACAACTAATCAGGTCACATTTCCCAAGTGAGAGTCAAGCCCTGATCCACTGGGATGGCCACCTTTTAGGAGGCACATGTAAGTTCTCCTAGGAATTCTGGTCAAGACTTCTCATGAGACTTGAGGTGAGTGGAAGTTACAGAACAGCTCTTGCCAAACAAATACTCCTCACATCCTTTTCCTTACTCTCCAAAATCCCAATCCTTTTATATTCTTGTTTTAGATCTCTGGTTCTGTATCAGAGTCCTTAAGACTACATTTGGGATTGATGATTCACTCAAAATACTCAAAGGACTCTGAAAAGTTGCTTTAATCATGATTACAGTTTATTTCAATAAAAGGATAGATCCAAATCACCAAGGTAAAAAAGCATATAGGCAAAGACCAGGGGAAACCTAGTACAAACCTCCAAGTGTCCCCTCCGAGTAAAGTTGCATGGGGACACAATTCTCCCAGCAATGAGGTATGACAACACATGGGAAGTATTATCAATCAGGAAGTTCACTCAAACCGTGGCATCCAGGGATTTTACTGAGGATTAGTCACACAGGCAGGCAACAGCAGCATTACTAACTTTAGCTACTCAGTGTTCAGCCCCAAAAGATCAAACTGATACAGTGTGGCCCAGAGCCTGAAATGAACAAAAACAGGCATTCACTGAAGTCTTTTTGTTAGCATGAACTATCTGGTCAAACAGATGCAGTATGGCCCAAAGCCAGAGGCATACTAAGATACTCTGATCGGGCAGGACATTCTAAGAGCTCAGAGACCCCAGAGTAGGTTACTCCTCCTGAAGTCAGGCTTTTATTTGTAAGTGCAGGGTTTGAATAACTCAAGCTTGAATTTAGCAACAAGGAAGTCAGAAGTAATCTTCAGGAGAATAGTTATTTGGAGGGGATATAGAAACAGCACTAAGGTATGCAGGTAGAGAGGCAGATAACAACTGATTGATTATATTTAAGAAAGAACAGTGAGAGAATTAAATTATAATTATTTGGTAATATTTAAGTGATAAATAATAATTATTTTTTTTAAATAAAGATCTCTCCCTCAGTGTGACTCTAAAGAAATAAATTAGACAGTAGCTAGAAAGGGAAAGGAATAGCTATTAAGAAGAAGGAGCATAATAAAGGAAATAAGAGAATTGAGAATTGCTGAAGCAATGTGCCTGAGTAGACAAGGGGAATGGGTTCTAGTGCCCACGTGGAGGAGCTGACCTTAGCTAAAAGTAAAGACAGTTCATCTATAGTTGATTGATTTGGGTTCCCCTAAAGCCAGAGACAAGAATTTCATGCATGTATTATATTTGTTAGGAATCCAAGGAAGCACAAGTAAGGAATTAAGAATACCGCAACAAGGAAGGTTGTAAAAATCCAATAAAGAGTGTGCTATTAACCCAGTTACCAATTTGAGAAACTGGAGCTCAGTCTCTCTAGGGATCTTCTAAAAATCCATGGAAAATGGACAACAAAAGGGTCCCAGTGAAGGACAGGAAAGCTAGGACATGCCATACTCTATTGGTTGAGAGTTACCCCTCTGAGGATTAACTTTTCTATATATGTATACCCTGTATTGAAGGAAGTAGTTACACAGAGGGGCTAGACATTTTAAGCTGAGGAAGGAAGGGATATAAAGGACAATTAAAAAGTAACATTACTGGGTAAAATTATTATAAGACATTGGAAACAAAGGACATGGTTATGAGAGAGTGGGTGCTTGCAATTAAGATTATGGGTATGTTGCCATTGTCACTAAGGAAAAGGACTATGGTAGTTCCATGGAATTGGAGGCTAAAGTAGGCAGGGTGACCAGACAATTGAAGTAGAGGCCAAACTGAGAATCCAGTGTATTGAATGATTATCTGTGTGAATGATGAAATCTCAAAAAATTATGAGTCATGTTGGAAAGACATGAGCCAAGAACTAAAATCTTTTTGTTGTTGTTTATTTATTTTGACAGAGAGAGAGAGAGAGAAAGAGAGAGAGGCAGAGAGGGAGACAGAGGCTCTGAAGTGGGCTTTGTGTGCTGACAGTAGAAAGCCCAGTGCGGGACTCAAACTCACAAACTGTGAGATCATGACCTGAGCTAAAGTCAGACGTTTAGCTGACTGAACCACCCAGGTGCCCCAGGAGCTAAAATCTTTAAATAAATTAAAGGAGTGCCCTAGGAGTTGGTAGATGCCAATAGCAAAAAGGATAGTATGCAATGATATACTCAAAGTCGTAAACATTGTTTAGAATTACATGAGCATGGTGGCAATAGAAAACATGCTAACATTTGTATTGGTTTTATTATTGTTTTTAAGTTGCCTACAATAAACACCTTAATTTCCTGAACCTGGAGAAGACTGCACACCCACTTGCCTTGGTACATTTCAGAATGTGTGCAGTTCATACTGGCGATATGAAATTTTTTGAAGTTTAGTGATCCTACGGGTAGGGAAATTTTCCAGAAGCAGCAGTAAGGACTGAAAAAAAAAAAGCCTTTATCACCCTTAAGCACAATGGGAAGAGGCGTATAGAGGAGATCACTTGGGAGGGCTTCGCAGTAGGCAGTATTCCAGGGGCTAGCCAGGAAAAAGAGTTGAAGTACTAATTATTGACTGTTCCTCCAAGAGAGCACATTGGATTATTTTAGGGATTGGAAGTATGGAAGAGGTATTAAAAGGATTTGAAAAGGTTGCACAGGACTCAGTGTATCCAGGGATTAGATAGGCATTCACATGGAAGAAGAATGTGAAAAGAATGTTCAGGGAGATAGTTGAAGATTTAGGGGATTTTACTAATTACTGACTGACTTCCAGAACATACAGTGAGGTTGTTTTAGGAACCAGAAAGGGTGGGTTTGGAATTACTTAAGGGACTGTCAAGCGTCAGACTAGAATTAAATCTGGAAGATATGGAACTATTAAATCATGAAAGAAATCTAAAACCATTAAAAAAAATAGAATCAGTAGCTTAAAATCTTCCCACAAAACAACAGTAGTCATAAATCAGATCCAGAAGGTTTTAGAGGTCAGTTCAGCCAATCTTTCAAGGAACAAACACCATTCCAAAGAGCCAAAAAGAAGAAAGTCTCTCCCCAAAGTCTACATGAATACTATACCAGAAAGAAAAATGTCACAAATCTCACTTCCCAAACTAGATGAAAAAAAGCCTATAATAAAATCAGTAAACTGCGTCTATCAATTATTTTTTAAATTACAAGCCAGCAGAGTTTATCAAAGGAATGCAAGAAAGGTTAATGACGTGAAACTTATTCACCATGTTAATAAAGGAGAAAAATAAAAAGCTTGTAATCATCTCAATGGATGCCCAACATTTTGATAAAATTCAACATCCTTTTATGATTAAAAAATAGCAAACTAGGAATAGAATGGAAATTCTTTAATCTGAAAAAGGTTATCAAAAGCCTACGGCAACTTTTATTCTTAATGCTACATCATTACATGAATAACAAGTGTGAGGATAACCACAACTCTTTGGATGCAATCACCAAACAATTTAATTTTGCTTTATAATCATCTCTTGGACCTGTACTCTTTTCATGTGAGTCTTAGACTCAGTTTTTTGAGTTTATATTTTTAAAATGACATTAGACATTTTAAATGGAATTGCACTGAGTATAATTATTCATTTAAAATTTGTTATCCTTGGAGCGCTTGAGTAGCTCAGTCAGTTAAGCATCTGACTCTTGGTTTCAGCTCAGGTCTTGATCTCACGGTTTGTGAGTTCAAGCACCTCGTGGGAATCTGCGCTGTTAGCATGGGATTCTCTCTTCCTCTCTCTTTGCTCCTTCCCTGCTCACTCGAGCTGGCTTTCTCTCTTTCTCTCTCTCTCTCTCTTTTTCAAAATAAGTAATAAAATTTTAAAAACATATTAAAAAAATAAAGTAAATAAAAATTGTTATATTTCCAATATTCATCATGCCTAAATATGAATAGGAAAAATCTCCACTTTTTCTAGATCTTCTGGTACGTACTATGAAAATATTGTATTTAAAAAATATTTTTAATTTTTATTTATTTTTTAGAGAAACAGAGACAGAGTGTGAGTGGTCAAGGGGTAGAGAGAGAGAGAGAGGGAGACACAGAATCCTAAACAGGCTCCAGGCTCTGAGATGTCAGCACAGAGCCTGACGTGGGGCTCAAACTCATGAAGTGCAAGATCATGACCTGAGCTGAAGTTGGACACTTAACCGACTGAGCCACCCAGGTGCCCCTGAAAATGTTATATTTTAAAGTTTTTAATAAATGTTTACTATATTTATTCTTATGTATGGCACTTAATTGGTTTTGTTGTTATTGTAAATGAAATGTTTATCAAAATGCATTTTTAATTTATTAATGTTGCTGGATATTAAAAAAACATTATTTTTTTTAATACTGCTTTGTTTCCAGCAAAGCTTCTTAGCTTTATTAATTTAAATGGTTGTCTACAGATTGTCTAAAATATTTGTCTGGAAAATCATAATATCTGTGTACAAGGAGGGCTTTCTTTCCTCCTTTTTAATCCATTTGGTTATTTATTTTCCTGATCTTACTATATCTATCTGGTAAGTGTAGAGTAGAAGCTTTTCTAGTGGCCAGTCTTTCTTGTTGCTGTTTGTGATAGCCATTTGTCATTCTTTTAGCCTACTAGCACCCTTCCTATGAAAAATTTTATGAGAGACAAAGACTACTAAAAATGAGGGATGTTTTCTTTTCTAGTCCTCTGCAGGACAGCAGGGTCCACATGGCTCAGGTTCCTCAATCAGAGGTAACATGAGCCAACTTTAACGAATTAGCTAATAACAAGCAGCAGTAGGAGCATCAGGGCATTCTTTTTGTGGTCCCGACACAGATAATAATAGCTACAAAATCAAGTTTGCTGTGTAGAAGTGATAGTGGAGCAGGTAGTAGGGGCTCCACTGTAACTCTGAGTTCCTGGGGCACAAAGGGAAGCTATGTGAACTAGAAGCATTTGGCACTTAACCATGGTAGCGGTGCTCCGTGGTGGTGGACTCTGCTTTCTGTGGCATGGCCAATGGCCTATGACTCAAGATGACCCAATATTTTGTTAGTTCGGTAATAATCTTTTCTAAGAACTCATATTCTGCTTAAAACACCAAAAGTTTTACTAAGAACCCTGAATAAGAACTAAATTTTCAGGAAATGCTTTTAACATGACATGATGTTGAACACAAGCACTTATAGATTATGGAAACTCTCTTTTATTCCAAATTTGTTAACGGGTTTTTTTTTTTTTTTTTTTTTTTTGTAAAATCACCAATCACTGATGAATTTTATAAATGTTTTAGGTGTCTGTTTGAATGCTTATGTTATTTCCTCCTTAATATATTATTATGGTGAATTGAAAGAAGAGAGTTCTGATATTAAACTGTCTTTGCATTTATGGGAAAATCTTTCATGGATATGATGCTTTATTTTAGTTTGTCTTGCCTTTAAATTTAGTTATATAGTACATTGCAGATTCAGTTTACCTTTGGTGTACTTAGAATGTTTCTAATTGATTGATAGGGAGATTGATCTTTAACTTTTTGTCTTGTCTTCATCTAGGGTAGGTTTCAAAATTGCATTGCCTCATAAAACAACCTGGAGACATCCCCCACTATCTCTGTTCTCCCAAATAATTTATGTAGGAAATAAAAATATATATTTTCTTGTAGGTATATTAACAACTAGCCTCTAAAATCATCTTTTCTTAAGGCAGAATTTCCCCCCATTTCTTTGACAATGATTATATTCATTTTTTCTCTTTCTTTCTTTCTTTCTTTCTTTCTTTCTTTCTTTCTTTCTTCCTTCCTTCCTTCCTTCCTTCCTTCCTTTTCATTAAGACCTTATTTTTAGAGCAGTTTAAGTTTTGCAGCTAAATTAAAAAGAAGGGACAGAGATTTCCTGTATAGCCTTGCCCCCCTGACCTACATAGCCTCCCCCAATATCCACATCCCCCATCCAGAGTGGTACATTCGTTAAAGTTGATGAACCTACATTGACACATTACTATCATCCAAAGTCCATAGATTACCATAGGCACTACAGTTCACTGTTGATACTGTACATTCTTTGGGTTTGGGCAAAGGTATAATGGTGTATATCTACCGTTATTGTCTCATACAGAGTATTGTTACTGCCCTAAAAATCCCTTCTACTCTACACTATTCATCTCTTTTCCCTAAACCCTTGGCAACCATTGATTTTCTTTTTTTACTGTCTCCATAGTTTTTCCTTTTCCAAGATGTCATATACTTTGAATCATAGAGTATGTAGCCTTTCAAGATTTACTTCTTTCACTTAATAATATGTCCATGTCGTTTCGTGGCTTTTTAGCTCATTTATTTTTGCTACTGAATAATATTCCATTGTTTGGAATTCTACAGTTTATTTATTCATTGGCTTACATCATTTAGTTGCTTCAATGTTTTGGCAATTATAAATAAAGTCTCCATAAACATCTATGTGCTGGATTTTGGGTAGGCATAAGTTTCAATTTCTTTGGGTAAATACCTTGGAGTGTGATCTCTGGATCATAGAATAAAAATATGTTTCATTTTATGGGAAACTTCCAAACTACCTTCAAAGGTGGGTGTACAATTTCACATTCTCACTAGCAATGAATGAAAATCAGCATTAATGTTAGTGTTCCAGATTTTGGCCATTCTCACAGGTGTGTGGTGATATCTCCTTGGTTTAATTTGCATTTCACTGATAGCATATGATATGGAGCATCTTTTCAGATGCTTATTTGCTATCTGTATATCTTCATTGGTGAGATGTCTCTTGGGTCTTTGGCCCATTTTTAAATCAGATTATTTTCTTATTGTTCAGTTTTAATTGTCCTTTGTATATGTTGGATAACAATCCTTTATCAGATGTGTCTTTTGCAAATATTTTCCCCCAGTCTGTGACTTGTCTTTTGTTCTCCCTTTTGGGGCTAGTTTTCTTTTATACTATATAAAATTTTCTGCCTTATCAAAATTTTCTGTTTGCACATAAAAGTATTCAAAGTTCTCTCTATGATTAAAGAAAACACTACTCTAACTTTAACTTCTTGATAACATATGCCAGATGAATGCCTATTTTTACATTAAAAATAGCTTTCGTCTTATATTTCTTTTCAATTTTCCCTTTATATCCTTTTAAATTTATTTGTGATCTTATTTTTATTATTTTATTGCATGTATATTTTATTTTATTTTTAAAATTTTTTTTCAACGTTTATTTATTTTTGGGACAGAGAGAGACAGAGCATGAACGGGGGAGGGGCAGAGAGAGAGGGAGACACAGAATCGGAAACAGGCTCCAGGCTCTGAGCCATCAGCCCAGAGCCCGACGCGGGGCTCGAACTCACGGACCGCGAGATCGTGACCTGGCTGAAGTCGGATGCTTAACCGACTGCGCCACCCAGGCGCCCCTGCATGTATATTTTAAATGACTCATTCATTTGTTGCTATTATTTTCATAAGTTGACACTTGATCATTAAGCTTCCATTTTTCTCCTATAATATATTCATTTAAAATGAAAATCTTCAGACCTTTATTCTAGTTATTGAGAAACTGGCTAACCGTTAGAATAATGGTCTTCTAGAGTCAATTTTCTCTTCTTTATCTTATTTTTAAAAGTCTTTTCATTTTTAAAATTTTTATATTCTGTAGTTACACTGCAGTATGAACATATGTGGATTCATTTCTACTTATTCATCTCACATTTTCTTCCTATGATACTGCAAAACTAAAAAAAATTCTCTTTTTTTCTTTCTCAAACTCCTCTTTTCAATATGTTGTAAATTTTTACCTAGTCTTCCATATTTTTTTTAAATTGCTTCCCAGATTCTCATCTTTTAAAAATGTTTATTTTATTTATTTTGAGAGAGGCGGGGAGAGAGAATACCGAGCAGACCCCATGCTATCAGCTCAAAACCTAGCATGGGACTTGATTGCACAATACGTGAGATCATGATCTGACCCGAAATTAAGAGTCAGAGGATTGGGGCACCTGGGTGGCTCAGTTGGTTAAGTGTCCAGCTTCGGCTCAGGTCACAATCTCACGGTGGGTGGGTTCAATCCCCGTGTCAGGGCCTGTGCTGACAGCTCAGATCCTGGAGCCTGCTTAGGATTCTGTGTCTCCCTCTCTCTCCACCCATTCCCCACTTGTGCTCTGTCTCTCTCTGTCTCTCAAAAATGAATGAACATTCAAAAAAAAAAATAAAAAGAGTCAGATGCTTAACAGACTGAATGATCCAGTTGCCCCCCACCCACCAAATTTTCATCTTTTTCTCTTTCTACTGTGTATTGAGTAATTGTGTCAGATCTATATAATAATCCACTATTTTTTTGGCTTTCCTCAATCTACTGCAAAAACTGCCCATTGAGTTCTCAATTTCAGTAGCAATTTGTGTGGGTACATGTGTTTGATTTTTATGTTTATTTAAAATTACCATAGTGTGTGTCTGGTTGATTGTTCTGACTTGGTATTACTCTCTGATGTTAGGGCTTCAATACTTTCTCTTATGAATATTTTTCAACATACTTCTTATAATATCTATTAGATTTGTGCTCAACTGTTTCAACTTCCTAGAGCTAAATCTTCAATTCATTATATCTTCTGACTCACATGGTGAACTATTTTCTCTTCTCTTTTGCAACTTTAAATTCCTGTTAGGATAGGGTTGTTTTCCTAATGTGAGAATTTCTTGAGGCCTATATTGATGAAACATTTTTCTAGAAGCTTTGCATTTACTTTTATGCACCATCACAGAGTATTACTAGATCAAGACCAATTTTATTGTAATTTCTAAGCTTGTAGTTCAGTGTATCTCTTAATTAATATTGCCACACACACAATAAAAACAGGACAGATACAATTTCAGGCACATATTTCTCAGAAATTATCACTTAAAGCATGACAGAGAAAAGATTCTTTATTTTCTCAAGCATTCCTTGGTATCATGATCCTTCCAGGAACCCTCACTAACGAAGGACCCTCAGTTTTATTGTCCAACACGCAAAGCTTTGAAGCTTCTTTTCTGTTCTTATGTGGGCTTTAAACCCCAGATAAAAACTTGAACTCCTTGTTATGATGGAGTATCCGGTATCAGAACTATGATATCTGGATAATAAAACTGTGATAGCTAACTATAGTAGCTGGATAATGAAAGAGAAAGAGAAAAAAAAAAAAAAAAAAAAAAGGAAGGAGGGAGGAATAGAGAAGAGAGAGAGAACGAGAGAGAAAGAGAAGACACAGATGTTTGAAGACTGGAAAGCCAAAGAGGAAGATATAAAGGGCCAACATACTGGAGAAAAGGAAAATGCTCTGAGATAATGTTAAGTTCAAGGTCACTTTAAGACATTTTACATCTGAAGTGCAGGAATGTAAGCTAATATAAATGTGCAGTTTTGAACTTGTGAGAGCATCACTAGATTGGAGAAACAAATATAAATCTGGTACTACGACAATGTCTAGGGCTTCTAAATGCACAATGCCCGAGAAAAGCAATCACAATCACACAGAAACGAGTCTAACATTCAGCTCACAATTTCCATGTAAAGTATGTGATGGTTCCTAAACTATGAGTATTCAAGGAAAGAAACTATAAAGAGACTATAAAAGAAAAGCAGAACTTTTTTTTTTTTTCAACGTTTATTTATTTTTGGGACAGAGAGAGACAGAGCATGAGCGGGCGAGGGGCAGAGAGAGAAGGAGACACAGAATCGGAAACAGGCTCCAGGCTCTGAGCCATCAGCCCAGAGCCCGACGCGGGGCTTGAAGTCACGGACCGTGGGACCGTGAGACCGTGACCTGGTTGAAGTCGGACGCTTAACTGACTGCGCCACCCAGGCGCCCCAAGAAAAGCAGAACTTTTGACAGTTTCTTGGGCACCTGGGTGGCTCGGTCCGTTGAGCATCTGACTTTGGCTCAGGTTACCATCTCACGGTTTGTAAGTTCAAGCCCTGCTTCTGGATCCGCGCTGTCAGTGCAGAACCCGCTTCACTTCAGATTCTCTGTCTCCCTCTCTCTCTGCCCCTCCCCTGAATGCTCTCTCTCTCTCTCTCTCTCTCTCTCAAAAATAAACATACATTAAGAATAACATATACTGGCAAGATGATTAGAGAAAAATAGAGATGGCAGAAACTAACACTATCATAAATGAGGAGTATATTACTCAATTCTAGCGACGATTATAAAATTAGCAAGAGAATCTTATGAACAACTTTATGTCAATGTATTTGAAAGCTTAGATGAGATGGACATGGTCTTTGAAAAAAAACACTAAGAAACAGGTACAAGAATACAAAATATGAATAATCCTATGCTTATGAAGAAACTGAATTTTTCTCTGCAAACTTTCTCACAAAGTAAGCCTCATAGCTATACGGCTTCATAGGTTAACTTGTGCAAACATTTAAGGAAGACCAATACCAATCTTAGAAAAATTGTACCAGAAAATAGAAAGATAAAAATATTATCTCATTATCAAAACCTGGTAAAGACTTAATGAGAATATATAGTAAAAGTTTCATAAACATAAATGCAAAATCCTAAACTAAATAATAACAAATAACAGGAATGTAATATTACTTTAAAATTTATAAATTAGTCAATGTAATTTATCATAATAACCAAATAAAGGTGAGATATCATACAATTACCTAAAAGGTACAGAAAAAGCAAAAGTAGCCATTATAAATATTATTAATAAACTGAAGATAGAATGTTTCTCTGTCTAGTATGTCAGCCACTAAAATAACATGTAAATAACAAGGACCACACTTAGTGGTGAAATAGGAAAAGATTTCCCTATCTATTATGGATTTTTTCCTTTTTTTTTTCAATATATGAAGTTTATTGTCAAATTGGTTTCCATACAACACCCAGTGCTCATCCCAAAAGGTGCCCTCCTCAATACCCATCACCCACCCTCCTCTCCCTCCCAACCCCCATCAACCCTCAGTTTGTTCTCAGTTTTTAAGAGTCTCCTATGCTTTGGCTCTCTCCCACTCTAACCTCCTTTTTTTTTTCTTTTTTTTTCCTTCCCCTCCCCCATGGGTTTCTGTTAAGTGTCTCAGGATCCACATAAGAGTGAAAACATATGGTATCTGTCTTTCTCTGTATGGCTTATGGATTAAGAGAAGAATAAGTACTCTCACTTCTGTGCAGCACTACACTGGAGGTTCTAGCCAGTCCCGTTAGGGATGAAAAGTGAATAGAGATGCCTGCATGGCTCAGTTGGTTAAGCATCCAACTCTTGATTTCAGCGCAGATCATGATCTCGCCATTCGTGAGTTCAAGGCCTGTGTGGGGCTCTGCGCTGACAGCGCAGAACCTGCTTCGATTTCTCTGTCTCCCTCTCTCTCTCTGCCCCTCCCCTGCTCACTCTCTATCTCTCCCTCTGTCAAAATAAAGAAAAAATCATTTTAAAAAAGGAAATAAAAAAATGTATAAATTGCCAAAGTAGAAACAAAGCCAGAGTTCTCAAATTGCATGTGTATGTACAGTGCTAAATATTCACATGGACACTACTAGAATTTTTAAGTGATTTTTAGCAAGCACTGGATAAAAATCAACGTACAAATTTCTATTTCATCTATATATATTAGCTACAGACTATTGGAAAAGCAAACATTTTAAAAGTTGCTATTTCTAATTAGTACACAAAAATGCCTATAAATAAATCTTGTTTTAATTATTTTAATTTTTTAATATTTATTTATTTTTGAGAGAGAGCATGCAAGTGAGACAGGAAGGGGCAGAGAGATGGAGACACAGAATCTGAAGCAGGTTCCAGGCTCCGAGCTGTCAGCACAGAGCCCACTGCAGGGTAGGAACACATGAAGCATGAGATCATGTCCTGAGCCAAAGTCAGATGCTTAACCTACTGAGCCACCCATGCATCCTAGAAATAAATCTTAATGTAATATATACAAGATCTTGAGGCAGAAAAAAGAAAACAATAATGATAGAAATTGAGGAAGAACTAAATAAATGTTTAAATGATCATACTTTAGGGGCACCTGGTTGGCTCAGTTTTGGGTAAATGTCTGACTCTTAGTTTCAGTTCAGATCATGATCTCACAGTTCTTGAGATGGTACCCCACATTGAGCTCCATGCTGACAGCAGGGAGTCTGGTTAGGAGTCTCTGTCCCCATCTCTCTCTGCCACTCCCCTGCTCTCTCTCTTTCTCCCTTTCAAAATAAATAAGTAAACTTAAAAAAAAAGCAATCACAGTTTAAAGGATTTAATATTTAACTCTGTTAATAGCTTTAATTCAAAATTCAATATTAAAATTCATACATTAAGAATTATGCTGTACAAATTAAAATAGTGAGGAATTCACACAAGAGTAGATATATAGACAAGTTGTAAATTCAGAAATAAACCCACATGTACGTACATAGTTGCCTGGGGTAAGGGATAATGTTTTCAATAAATAGTTCAGGAACAATGGAATATCCACATGGACATTAAATAAATGGCTATATATTATACTGACTTTTTCATCTGTATCACATTTTGTTGTTTGATATCAGGGTCTACTTTTATCAGCTGTTCTTCTGTTTAATGATCAAATATCCTTGCTTTTTTCGTATGTCTAGTAAGTCTCTATTGTATTTTGGATATTGTGAATACTACCTTCTTAAGAATCTGGATTAAGTTGTCTTCCTTTAAAGGGTGATATGTTTTGATGGACAGTTAATTGATTGATGACTTGATCTTGTAGAAATTTGACTTTAAAGCTTTGTTATGTTGGATCTACATCAGGGTTTCTGAACTTGCCACTATCGACACATTGGACCAAATAATTCGTTGTTGTGAGGAACTGTCCTGTACATTTTAAGATGTTTATCAGTGTTCATGAACTCTACCCACCTCATGCCAATAATACTAACCCCTAATGGTGACAACCAGAAATGTCTCTATACATTGACACATGGCCCCCAAGAGACAAAATTGCCCATAGTTGAGAAGTACTGCTCTAGAGTAGCTCTTACATTGAGGCTATAGTAGCCCTGTTTCTCAAACATGGACTTTTTGAAGTATCTTTGTAATGCCTTGGGTGTTTGATGCAACTCTATTCTACTTAGCTGCACCTCCAACTTCTCATAGCCATCCTTCACCTCCCTGAGAGTGCTTCTTTCTGAAACCCATAGAATCTGTATATGTGTGGTCTAGTTTAGCCAAACACTCGAGGAGATGTTTCTCCTCTGCATGACTGCCTTCACTCTGGTACATTGTCTCATAAATTTCAGCCTCCTAAGCACAATCACCACTATCTGTTTGGGCTCATCTTCTCTGTGTCACAATGTGAAAGTAACTTCCACAAAAAATATAGGGTAATTACAGAGTTCATCTTGTTTGTTTCTTACTTTCAAGAATAGAGATCTGAGCCATCTATTGTCTAATGTCTGAAAACTGATATTTCTAGTATTTTGTTCAGTTTTAGGGTTTATTACAGTGATATAAATCCCATTTTTTGATATTTCATCAGGACCAGAAACAGAAGTCTCTGGTTATCTATATAGAAAAGAAAAAAAAATGAATCTTGACCTCTACCATATAGCATTCATAGAAATTAATTACAGATGAATTTTAAATATAAATATAAAAGGTGGAGCACCTAGGTGGCTCAGTCGGTTGAGCATCCAACTCTTGATTTTGGCTCAGGTCATGATCCCAGGGTCATGGGATCAATTCCCATGTTGGGCTCTGCCCTGAGCATGGAGTCTACTTGAGATTCTCTCTCTGTCTTCCTCTGCCACTCTTTGCCACTTGCACACACACTCTCTCTCTCTAAAATAAAAATTTTTAAAAATACTTTATAAATATAAAAGATAAAATAATAATACTAGGACAAACATTGGAGTGGCAAAGATTTCTTAAATAAAGCACAAAAATATGGCCATAAAGGTAAATTTCATAAACTTAACTTCATTAAAATTAAAAAGCAAATGCAAACGAAAAAGTAGGAAAAGACTTCTCTCTCTCTCTCTCTCTCTCTCTATATATATATATATATACACACACACCCACATAAATACATATATACATATATATCACAAAGGACTTATGGTAAAAATATATACAAATATATAAGAAAAAGAAAGCATACCCATTTTAAAAAGTAAACAAAATATTTAAAAAGGCACTTAATTTAAAAAATCATCCAAATGGTTCATAAGCATATGGAAAGGTGCTCAACCTAATCATATATTTGGAAAGAGGCAAAATAAAACATAAATACGACTGTATACCTATTAGAATAAGCAAAATGAAAACACACACACACACACACACACACACACACACACACACACATTTTGAAAAGGATAATGAACAACCAGAATACTTACGTTTTATTTGTGGAGACACAGTAATTTAAGAGTAAATTAATTGGCTTATTCATCCAAGAAAATACTACATAGTGAAAAAAAAATCACAACTTAGATATTCAACAACATGCATACATTTCACAAAAAATGTATACTTCACAAAGCATGTATACTTCACAAGGCATGTATACTTCATTGATTTAAAGTTGAAAAATAGGCAAAAATATGCATGTAGTAATAAAAGAAAGTATGGTTTTTGAAGTACCTGTCATTTGAAAAGAAATAAAAAGTAGAAAAGACCATGAGGAATGTATCTGGTGTGCTGTAATATTTTGTAACTTGATCTGGACAGTCTAAATATGTTAGCTTTGTAAAAACTCACCAATCCCTACAAATGCAATTTATGCACTTTATACTAAGTACCTTACACTCTAATAACATCAAAAGCAAATAAAGAAACAAGAACAAAGATCCACTAGTCAGATAACTTTCTACATCTCCTGGCCACCATCTCATTCACTATGTCCCAGGCTCTCAACTCCCACTTTGATTTAAAATTTTTTTTTTCAACGTTTATTTATTTTTGGGACAGAGAGAGACAGAGCATGAACGGGCGAGGGGCAGAGAGAGAGGGAGACACAGAATCGGAAACAGGCTCCAGGCTCCGAGCCATCAGCCCAGAGCCTGACGGGGGGCTCGAACTCCCGGACCGCGAGATCGTGACCTGGCTGAAGTCGGACGCTTAACCGACTGCGCCACCCAGGCGCCCCTGATTTTAACATTTATAAATACCCCTTCATTTCTTGCTAGATAACCCATGGATTATGTATGCTGTATATTATCCAGGATTTTTAAGATATTTATTAGTGGAATGTTTTATCCTTGCCTAGTAGTTCATTATTTCAGAAACATAAACTACTTGTGAGAATATAAATTGGTTTAATCTGTCTAAAATATACTTGGCAGTTGCATCAAAAGTCTTACACATGTGCATTTTATTCAGTTTTTCTACATCTCCTTTCACGATCCCACTTCTCGGAATTTCAGATTGAGAAATTATCTGATAATGTGTCTAAATATACACATCATGAATACAAAACAAATTACAGCTAGCTACAGCCTTATTATCAAAACAAAAACAAATCCTGAAAACAGCTTAAGTGTCCAACAATGGAAGATTAGTTACATAAATTATAATATACACTTACAGTCAATGACTAGATAGATAGTAAAATAATGATGTTAAGCAATATTCAGTGACATGATTTTTCCTAATACATTGTTGTAAGGGTAGAGAGCACAGGGAGAGTATCATGTATTCTATTAATTCCATTTTATAAAAAAATAGAAGTAAATAATGAAGATATGCATATGCAGCTGACTTCTGGGCGGTGTGCATTTGAGGAATTTCCTTGTCTTTTTATTATGTTGCTTATTTATGCTCTGTAATGTTTTTACAATGAGTTAGACGCAAATTATCTTATAATGAAGAGCTATGTGCTAATGTGTTGATTTATTTCTAAGCAAAAATTTTCTAATAATAAATATATTAAGAGCTAGAAAATAATAGTATGATTTTGTAGCCCCAAATCCTGAGGAACCATATGTAGTATCTTAATGTCATGCCTATCAAATTCGGTAAATTTGGCTTCTGCCCTCTTATTACAGAAGAAATACGTGGAAGAATACAAAGTGTTTCATAGTCCACAGTATTGTGTTAATGCAAATGAGAGTTTATGATTATTTTTATTGTTTGCAATTTAAAGACAGAATTTCACTATTACTTCATGCTGTGTGTTCCATTGCTTTAAATCTTCCCATTTTTTTTGGAAACCTGTAAATTAAGAGTTAACTAACAATTAGTTTTGATTAGTCTCTAAATATTAGTAAATAATGCTTTTTCCCCTAAATTTAGTATATATGAGAAACTAGTAAAGCATACCCCAAAGTGTATCCATTTCAGCAAGGCCATGAAGTGAGCAAGAGGAATTAATTAGTCAAGAGAGGTAAAAAGTAACACAAAAAAAGATAATTTATTTCAATCATCAGACTTTTACTTAGAAGAAATGTCCAAGACTGTATATTTATTTAATAACCTCCTTAAATTATCTTTTATGTGAAAGTGTTATGAGGTCACAGTGGGAGGAAGGGTAATCCTTTATATTATTTGAAGGACACATATTTTTTTAAAAAAGGCTACTTATTTATGTACAATTATGGCTCCAGGTGCCATTTATTTTAGTGAATAAAAAATATATTTTTTTTATTCCTGAAGTACCTTCCCTTTCATGAAACGTAAGGAGCAGCTGTTGCTTTAAGTCAAATGTATGCAGCTACCTATTCGACACAGCAGGCTTTGCTGGGATAGGTCCTTGCATCCTACCAAACTACATACAAAGCCTGCCCTGAAGACCATTCTCTATAAAACAGAGCTAGAAGATATTTAAAGCATCTTCCAACCCTGAGAATCTACAGTCTTTGGAAAAGCAGAATATATTTTTCATTGACGTGTAGATACCCCTTTTGGCCCTCATCTTGATACCAGCATAGTGCCATATTCCATCTCCCTCTAGAAGGATGCACTTTTTGGTTTGTTCATGTGTTCTCTACATCTGTGTTCTCTACACAGTGGACCACCCAAGGAGCAGAACAAACTGACAGCTTGCTGATGTGGATTTCTTATGGAAATCTTAGGCTGGGAATAGTTTCCCTGAACTACAGGATGCAATAAGCTTAACCAGTGGCACCGAAACTACAAAGACGCCCATTTTTAAATACACACATTTCATTATGTATGCACCAAAGCCACTCCACCCATTTACAACAACTTCCATATGCTTAATTTTTGATGATGCTTAAACTCTTTCTAAGTCATAATGTGTGGACTTGTCCAAACCTACATTGTTTCCAACTTCTTAGTCCCATGCTGTCATTTTATTTATTTATTTAAAAAAATGTTTAATATTTTTTTATTATTGAGAGACAGAGAGAGACAGAGCATGAGCATGGGAGGGGCAGAGAGAGGAGAAGACACAGAATCCGAAGCAGGCTTCAGGTCCTGAGCTGTCAGCACAGAGCCCGGTGTGGGGCTTGAATTCACAAACTGTAAGATCATGACCCGAGCCGAAGTCAGACACTTAACTGACTGAGCCACCCAGGCGCCCCATCCCATGTTGTCATTTTAAATATAGATATATAGAAAGAAATGAAATAAGACTGCACTAACAACATATCCAATAACGCTTCCTCACTGTTTTTGGCAGCACTGTTAAGGATATTCAAAGAAAATTAAAATAACTGGCAGCCCCTGGAAATATTGGTGAAAGGTTATTGTCAGGCCAAATTTTCTGCAAACTTAAATGAGTGCTCTCCCTGAATGACTGGAATCCAGACAATTGATTGGGCAATGTCCTATAAGTAGTTATCAAATTCATGAGGATAATAAGGAATAGACTTTTAGTCAAGAGATCCAGAAAGCAATATTTTCCTTGTAACAAGCCCAGATGAAAATACTCAATATCCTGAGAAAGAAATGATGATAATCCATTACACCAGATTATATTCAACCTCCATCCAGAATAGATTGCCTAAAAAAATGATAAATAAATATATTTAATCTTATCTTTACCTAGAAAGCAAGAAAATGAAGGAATTTCCCACTTGTTTTCCTAACTTCTCAAGCTGAGTTTGAGTTTAGTTTTAAAAGACACGGTTTAAAAGTTTATAGATTTCTTAACAGCTTATCTTTGGAGAGACATCCTTTCACCTATAACAATTACTACCCACATGCATAGAGCAGAAATTAAAGTCAGGCTAATCTCTGATTCTATAATTACATTACATTTAATCAGATGTCCCTAATATTTAAGGAAATGCAGGGCTAATTCTAATTCACGCCACTCCTATCTTCTGTATGTTGTGGAAGCATGTAAAGTAGTTAGTGCACGTGGACTTTTTAGCCCAGAGCATCCAATTGAGTGATAGAAGTGCTCACCCCACATACAAAAGAGCTAGAGTTAGAGCAGAGATGTACTTCATTGTGATTCATACAACACACACACAGGCATTAAAAAATTAGGAAGTATTCACAGATGACTTCCTAGGAGCAGATGTAGCGCTTCCATAATTCTTTCACGCACCGTGCAGCATCACAGACATTAGCCCGTAAATCTGATCGGCTCTTCAGTATGCCACGGCCTTTGTACTCCTAACAAACATACTTGACCTGGAGAAACTAGAGCGGTCCTTTTTATAGTTCACATTATTTTGATGTCGTGGCAGTCAAAATCTTCACGAGCAGGAGTTTGCACATTTTTGTGATTTGTAATGTTGTCTGTGTATGTCAAAATTCCTTCAAGAAAAGCTGTGTTTAAGGGTTTATCCCCACATAGCCAGGGAAAAGAAAATAATTTGGTGTTTGACACTAAATCATTTTATGCTCCCTTTTTATCTATAACCAGTGCTATTTTTGTAGAAGATGCTATATTTCCCACTGTTTGGATAAAGCAAATAATAAAATTTTTAGTTTTTTCTTTCTCTCTCCCTACCTTTTTTTCCTCTCTGTTTTCTCTTCTAGTTGAAAGCATTTCTATGCAGAGAACAATAGGCTGGGAATTTAGAGGTTTGAAAAACTCCAGACTCACTGTTGTAGCTGTGAAATTTTCCTCAGGTTACTTAGCGTCTGTGTGGCTCTGTCTCTATCTTTCAATTTGGAATTAAAATGCTTGGTCTTGTTTCTTTTACCAAAACATGCTAAGGGCTAACTAGGGTTAAAATGTTTGGGAAATATAGTTGCTGCATACATCGAGATACGGTATTTTGGAGTAATTATTATAGCACATCAACTTATCATTGACAGCTAATAAATCATTTAGCATGCTATAACAAAAACTACTAATTATGCTAAGTGAACAGCGTCCTGATATAATTCTGTACTTTATTCCTGGTAACTCATTTAACATGGAGAGTCTCTCTTTCTTACCACTCAGTGCTTTGCCAGCATTTTCTTTAATCTTATCAGATCTCTTTGATTTAATTGAGAAGTCATTCTAGAAGAATGTCATTTTTCTTGCATCTCTTCCACAAAGTAATATAATTAAGATTATGCAAAACAGAGAAGAGTCCCAGAGTGCCAGGCAAGAGTGAAGGCCTGCGAAATCCCAAAATTAGGAATTGCTGTAGTCAACATAAATAATTGACATTTAGATGACCTAATTAAAACAAATCACTTCTCTGTAGGGGAAAGTTAGGATTTCAAGCACAGGATATTCTTGAGAAATAATACACAAAATATCTGAGATAGTTGTGTTTTAGATTCTGTTTAAAAACCATGCAAAAATGGGCTTTATTCTTGACAAAATAATATTCAATAGGCGGGAAAATCGTGGAAATTTGAAAACATATCAGAAACAGAATAGTTTTGACTACTGTTAAAGCAAAACAGCATAGCAGTTAAGTGGCACAATACTAGAGCCAGACAATATAGTGTTAGATCATGTCTCTGCAAATTTTTTAACCTCTCTGCCTCAGTCTCATTGTCTATAAAATGGGGAACCTATGGGGCTTCTGTGATGATTAAATAATTAAATATCTGTGAAGTGTCTTTTTTTTTTTAATTTTTTTTTCAACGTTTATTTATTTTTGGGACAGAGGGAGACAGAGCATGAACGGGGGAGGGGCAGAGAGAGAGAGGGAGACACAGAATCGGAAACAGGCTCCAGGCTCTGAGCCATCAGCCCAGAGCCCGACGCGGGGCTCGAACTCACGGACCGCGAGATCGTGACCTGGCTGAAGTCGGACGCTTAACCGACTGCGCCACCCAGGCACCCCTCTGTGAAGTGTCTTTAAGAGTACCTCAAATACAGTAAGATTTTGATAAATCTCCAATTTGTGGTCATTTTCATTTTTTATATTTCCAAGTACTCTAATGATAAAAAGAAAAGGAGAAGCAGTGTAAAAATAAAATGGACAACTTACCTTAATATTTTTTTCAGTTCTTTTACTTTCAGAACTCTTAGGGAAAGAAAATTATGTTTTTTGCATATGAATATTACATTCTTACTGCAGAAGGACTTTATTAACTCTTCTCATGAAGCAATACATTATTATTATTATTTTTTACAAACTCTCTCAAATATTCAGAAGGGTGCTCTCATTTGGGAAGTGTATCGGTTATTCTCTAACAGCTTTGAATGTTGCTCATTGTGTCAAATCACCTTTAATAAGGAAATGGAATTATAGATGTCGACACCATAGGGAAAAAAAGCACCTTCAAACTCTTTTTATAAGGAATTTGGTCCACTTACATTAACGGAACAATATCTACAGTGTCTTCTGATGAGTGAATGTTTTTAAAGCAAAGAACCTGCTGATAAAACTTTGTTAAAATTTTTTTCAAAATCCTATTTCAAATGCCCATACCAAAAGCACTTTTGTGTGATATATTATCTACAGAATGATGAATTAAAATGACTATCTTTTGAAACCTTATCTGTGGGGTATTTTAAAATATTTCATTCTCTTGTTGAAAGCAGGTATATTTTTTGGTAAAAATGTACCAAAGTCAACTACTGTACTGTAAAATGTAAGACACAAAGCAGATTATTCTCAACAAAGCAACAATCTTTACAGCATGGTGATTAAGAACAGTAACTGTGAAATTATACTGCTTGAACTCGAAACCCAGTGGTGATTATTAGCTGCGTTAACTTAGAAGAGTTAGGCAATATTTCTGTGCCTCAATTTCTCCATCTGTAAAACGGGGGACATAAAGTGCATTTACCCAATAGAATTTTTGTGGAGATTGATAAGATGATACATGTGAAACATTTGGGATAGTTCATGGCACATAGGTGCTCAAAATTTTGTCATCATGAGTATAATAATTTTCTGGTCAGTACTGTACAGATATTTTAAATATTTTTATGGAATCACTCCAGCAATGCAACGAGTCACTAATTTTAGGGGTGTTGTCATTGTATAGTATTACCCTTAACTAGATTTGGAAACATTGGCATAAAAACATTTTTTAAACCTACCTACATTAACTACATTTACGATAAATACATTATTAATACAAAATTAAATGAGGTCCGCAAGTATCCGGAACAAATGGATAGTAAATATAATATCTTCGGGTTATGTTTAAAGCCTAAAGTTTCCCCAAACTTGCTTTTTTATTGGACTGTGTTTACTGTTTTATTTTTAATTTATTTTTAATTTTTTTAATCTTTATTTATTTTTAAGAGAGACAGACAGTGTGAGTTGGGGAGGGGCAGGGACAGAGGGAGAGGAAGAATCAGAAGCAGGCTTGAGGCTCTGAGCTGTCAGCACAGAGCTCAACGGGAAGCTCAAACTCATGAACTGCAAGATTGTGACCTGAGCTGAAGTCAGACACTTAACCGACTAAGCCATCCAGGCACCCCTGGACTGTGTTTATGTTTTAAATATTACAACAAAGTGAAGGAGAAATGGGTGGGACATGAACATACGAAGTTTAGGCTTCCTGAAAGCCAAAGTCACTGTCCTATCAGAGCACACAGCTTTAATCCTTTAGCCATTATTGGGTTACTCTCCTTATAAGAATGTTGCTATACTTGTAAATAGAAATAGCTACCATTTTGTTAGCAACTATTAAATATTAAACACTATTCTAAGTGCTTCAAATATTTAAAATTCTCTCAACAATCCTCTGCAACGAGGAAGAAAAATCATAAAAACTTAGATGTGAAGAGAAAATGTAATTTATTTTTGATAATTATTTGGTGAACTCTCACCACTTGGTTAGCAGAAAAAAACTAAGTAAATGCCCAATTTATTTCAAACGTTTATTTATTTTTGGGACAGAGAGGGACAGAGCATGAACGGGGGAGGGGCAGAGAGAGAGGGAGACACAGAATCGGAAACAGGCTCCAGGCTCTGAGCCATCAGCCCAGAGCCCGACGCGGGGCTCAAACTCACAGACCGCGAGATCGTGACCTGGCTGAAGTCGGACGCTTAACCGACTGCGCCACCCAGGCGCCCCAGTAAATGCCCAATTTAAATGTAATTTAATCGGATCATATAAACAGCTGCTGCAGGGCCTGGTTTCTAGCTGGGATAAAGTTCTCAGTCTTTCAGAGATCCCCTCTCCTCCTGTCTTTTCTCTTACATGAGGTACCAGAGAAGAAGTGTGTGGGTGACCTGATCTTGTACTTTGAGAGAGTGGAAGAATGCCCTGATCTTGTGCTAGCCACTGGGTCTACATTACTTACTGTCAACTGATTTCTGGGGCAATGCTTTCTGTCCATTGTTATCTATGGAGGCTTCGATCTCTGGCTAGGGCATGCATGGTCCTTTATTTGGGACTGGACAACACTTCTGGACTAACCTGAACTCCCTTCAGCTCTCCTGATTACAGGTTCATTGGCCTCCATTTACCTCCATGCCCCTTGGTCCACCCAACCTCCACTGCAGAGTGAATTGCAGGCATCTGGCAAAACCACTGACTTTCCAATCAGCATGTACCCCACACATGAACTGAGAGGTTGGGGAAGGCCAACCAGATCCTCTCCCATCTTAATTATAATATACTACTCTTTTAACTAGATTGGGTTGCTGATGATGTTACAGCTTCCTTCTAGAATTCCAAGGAAAGAACAGGGAAATAGATCTTTCCATGATAAATATACTCCTCAATTTGTCTAACGCATGTCCTCTCAAGCCCAAAGAAAGGAGATTAAGATTTCATTGACATTCTTATCCTCTGATGGTCTTCTTTTCCTTCTTTCCATAATCCTTCAGGACTGAGAGCTTCTAGTCTACCTTTCCCATATCATATACTTTGTATATCCTAGAACAGCAAATATTATGGCTCTGTTATTAAAAGCAGAAAAGCCATTTTTCTCTACACTTTGGTAGAGCATTCTGACCTAGGTCTCCTCCAGGTTTGGACAATGGGCTGGGAGTGAGTGAGGGGAAGGTGTTGCTAAAGGAATCTGGCAAATCTCTCTCCACAAAGCCCGGGGCTCAAGCATATTGTTGTGTTCGGGGCTAAAATACCAGTCTCCTGCTTAATGTTGAGAAGTTGAAACAAAATATGTAAAAAGTAAAATGAATTTCTGAAAAATAGTGATCTCCTTTTACACTTGTATTTTATTAAGCCCAAAAAACCGATGCACAAAATAGCTAAATAATTTGCACGGGTCAAGCCCCTATTCCTAATTGCCCCCCGATACCTCACTTGCCTTCATTAAGAAGCTGTTGACACCTTGACTGAGTGCTTAGTTCTCCTTCTTTTTCAAAAATCTGTACCCCACAGCCTGTGCATAATATATTTTCCTGTAAAACTTGGCCAACACTTCTCCTGATGATCTGAGGAACGTTCGTTGTAATTTTCTATAAATGTGATATAAAATGTATTCTTAAAATCATTAAATGCATTATATGTCCATTGTTTCCAAGTAAATTTGAAGGTACAATTAGACACAGAGTCAAATAAAAATTGTACCTAATGATGTAATGTCTAAGGACAAAAACTTATCCCAGGGAACATAGACAATAACTTTTTAAAATAACTCTTGCAGTTCAGGGGCACCTGGGTGGCTCAGTTGGTTAAGCGTGTGTCTCTTGATTTTCGCTCAGGTCATGATCTCAGAGTCGTGAGATCAAGCCCCATGTCAGGCTCTACTCTGACAGTATGGAGCCTGCTTGGATTCTCTCTCTCCATCTCCGCCCCTCCTTCTCTCTCTCCCGTTCTCTCTCAATAATAAATAAATAAAACATTTTAAAAAATAAATAAAATAACTTGCAGCTCAAATTCATTCAGTCAACAAACATTTACTGAATAGTCATTTTGTCTCAGTCATAGTTTAGGAACTGGATTGCTGCTCTGAATAAAACAAACTTCCTCATGGAGGGAAGCCTATATATGCTCCAAAAGGACCCCAACCCATGGGAAAGAGATAGATATTAACAGACTAACAAATAAATATATAGTATTTCAAGTGGCAGTAAGTGCTATGGGAAAAATAAACAGGAGCAGTAGCATGTCTATGGTATATATAGTGTCAGCAAAGACCTTTCTATAAAATGACATTTAAGCAAAGGCATGAAGAAAGCAAGAGATTAGGAATGCGAGTTTGTAGGGTAAGTCCATTTTAGGCACAGAGAATAACAAGGGCCCATTCCTGAGTGGGGAGTTTGTTAGGCGTGTTCAAAGAAGGAGGTAGGTTCCACCGTGGCTGAGCCAATGGGCACCAGAGGAAGAATAGTGGCAGATGAAGGCAGAGGCATGGGGAACAGATGATACAAGGCCATCATACACTTCGTCTTTCATTCTGTGAAAGGTGCAATGGCACTGGAAGGTTCTGAGAGGAGTGTCATCATCTAAGCTGCTAGGTGGAGACAAGACCATGGGAGAGCAGCAGTGAAATCAGGAAATGCTCTTAGGAGATAATTGCCATAGCCCAAGAAAACGGTGATGACGTCACATTGCTGAGGCAAGCCCCAAGTTGTATAAGGGAGAGTCATAGAGGAGATAGAGAACCTATTAAGAGGCATTTTCTGTGGATAATTATTGTTCACTAAACACATATGTTTTAAATAGGTTTGCTTTTTTCCCCTTTAGAAAATAATTTTTATTTAATACAGTATTCAGATTAAGATCTCAGGCTATCAACCCTGCCAAAGGATTGATCACTTCCCATCTATGTCACCTTGGACAAGGTATTCTGTTTTCTCTGGAACTTGGTTTCCTGATCTGCAAATTGGCCATAGTAATGAATAGAGTTTTCGAAAGAATTAAATGTGACAATGAATATAAAGTTATATAGAAAGTGTTTGATGAATTTTAGCTCTTGTTGCCTCTCCCTTATTTTTGGAAATTTGGAAAACATGGCACTTAAAGAAAATGAAAATGAACAGCAAAGATGCCACCTTGAGCAACGTCTTATGACTCTATTAATATATTAGCATGACCTGAATATGAACAAAGTTAATAATTTTTTACAGGTTTCAGAGTCACGTTGGTAACATAGTTTTTGCAATCGATTTCTGTGCATCTATTGATTAATTACCACACGAGTGCACGTACACGCAGACACAAACATACACTGAAACACACAAACATATGTAGAGTAAGGGGCAATAAAGGGATAGATTTACCACAGCCAGAGAAGCTTTGCCTTGTTCCAAAAGAGTAGTAAAAAACATATTTAAAGTGAATGGAGATGAAATGTAGACACAGCCTAGGCTAAATAAAATACAAAAATGAATTCTTCTCAAGGTGCTATTCATTCAAATAAAGGATTTGAAATTCGATCAAATGCCAATGCAAAGGCATATAATGCTTGAATGACATTAATTAGTTGAATATTGAGCCCAGGAGCAAGTGAGACTCACCCACTGAATATGTACATAAGATTTTCCTATCAAGGAGAACCACAGAAAAATATCTGGAGCAGCTTCCTCCTCTTATTTACATTCTGGTTCTTATTAACATCTTCCTAAGAAAGAATTTCATGCAAATACAAGTCTTCCAATTTAATAGCAAACTGATAATAAAAGCGAGCACTTTCTTTTGTGAGTGAATGCCTTTAAAAAGCATCTGAACCATGAAAGTATTTAAGAGACTATGATTTTAACCAGACTGTGTTTTAAGACATCAACTAAAAAGGAGGATTTCAAACATCCCCTTATATTCTTAATTCTAGAGAACTTAATAGTTTCTGCCTTAACACCACTATTTGAGAAATACTGAATTCACATTTCTTAAGCTTTCACCAATTCTTTGATCAGCTTTATCTGTTTTCAATGTTTTTTTTTTTCATTTTCCTGTTTTTGTAATTTGGAATCATGGAATTGCATTCTATTTCATCTTTTTTCCCCCAAAATGAATATTATGATTCTGACCAAGAGGGCAATCTAACGGCTTTGACAACACAAGCCTATTAGGCTTTTCAAACTAAAACCATTCCAAATAAATTCATCTTGGGCACTTAAATTTAACAGTGTAGAAGCGGTTTCAATATTTCTGGATATAATAATTTTTTTTTCCTACAGTAACCATGCATTTACTTTGAAAGTTCAATGACAGTTGTTCACAATAAATTATACTATTATTGCTGCTTTCTTACATATGCTGCACTCTATCACTTAACAAACTCATCCTTTTTTGAGCTTCACAAATCCTTCACAGACAAACCAGCAGAAAGCTAGTAAAGAATCAGTATAGCAGTGTGAGCAGGGAAACAAACTGGCAATTCAAAGATCATGATCTCTAATACCTTTTTGACTATTAACTTATCATCTGACCTCCCGCTAGTCACTTACCCTCGCATAGCCTCCTCTCTCAAGTTTATAAAAATGGTAATGACAACATTGTGGTTACCACCCAAAGGGATTGAGTAGGAAAAAAAAAAAAAAAAAAAAAAACTAGTGCAGCGGCTGTAAAATACCTTGCAGGCCATAAAATGCTACCTAAATGCTTGATAATAATAGTTACAGAGCCCCATGGTTTAATATAACACTAGCTTTTCTGCTAAACAAAGTACTAGCAGAAGCAACTAAGGTCAAATAGGAAAGTACACAAAGCTCCTGGTCATCATTAAAAGAGTTTGTTTGTTTGAATTGATTTTATGGACTGATGGATAGGTGATCAAAGGCATAGGGCAATCCAGTCATCACAGAGCACTCTAAGAAGACAGTGCAATCAAGCAGGCAGAAATCAGAACCTGGAAGGCATTCATTCACAATCCCATGGGTGTAATCCTATTTAAATGAGTCTGTGTGTGTGTGTGTGTGTGTGTGTGTGTGTGTGTGTGTGTGTTTTGTGTGATAGCAGAGTCTTATGGTAAACAACCAGAAGTAGAAGAAATCTTTTTTGATATATTTTTTTAACTGCCTTATTTGAAAATATGCATTATGCCATTTTCCCTTTGAAATTCTGATAGCATTTACTTAAAAATAGCATCATTTATTTCAAAGAATCATTCCAAAATTATGAAATTATGCAGGAATTTAATAATTTAATCACAACTAGATGTTGCCTGACATAATTTAGGTAACATCCAGAAATATCTTATTCATTTCCCAGCTTTTCCTTTTTTGATCCTCAGAGGAGAAATAAAAATAAAAGATAGATATTGTCACTTCTCACAGAAGGGCTTTGATCTTGATCTCAGAATCACTTCCTAAATTCCTATTTAATACTTAAAAAAAAAATATGGAGTGCCTAGCTGGTTCAGGCAGTAGAGCATACAACTGTTGATATTGGGGTCATGAGTTTGAGACCCAAGTTGGGCATAAAGAAAAATAATAAATAAATAAATAAATAAATAAATAAATAAATAAATAGTATAAGCCACCTGACCACTAGCAAGTCTTGATTCAGGAAAGGAAAGATGTTAGTTCAACTACCATGTAAAGAAAATTTAATATGGGGGCACCTGGGTGGCTCAGTCAGTTAAGAGTCCAACTTTGGCTTAGGTCATGATCTCTCAGTTTGTGAGTGTGTCCCCAAATCGGGCTCGCTGCTGTCAGCTCAGAGCCCACTTCAGATCGTCTGTCCCCTGTCTCTGCTCCTCCCCCACAAACACTCTCTCTCTCAAAAATAAATAAACATTGAAAAAAAGAAAATTTCATATGTATTATGTAGTGTGTATTAAGTAAGTAGAGAATTTTTACTATAATTGCTGGGTCTTCACTGGATTAAGATACAACTCCATCTTTTGACTTATTAGCTGTATATCCCTGAACAATCATGAAACTTTCTAATCTACCAGTTTCTTCATTTATTGAACAAAGATTCATTGAGACCTGCTACATGCTATGCATTCTGCTGGGCACTAGAGATTTGGTGAACAATAGAATAAAAGTACCTGCCCTCATGAAGCTTTTATTCAAGTGTACATAGCAAATGACACCTGTCTTGCCCATCTCAAAGTGTCATAGTAATGTAAATATGATAATTTATGTGAAAATGTTTCTTAAATTATTAAGTACCACAGTGATATGTCATTTCCAAGATTACAACAGTAGTTATTACTAATATTACCAAGTGTTAGATACAAAGTCAGGGTTTGAAAGATACATAGGATATTTCTGGCATGAGTGGAGGTAGAGGAAGAAAATAAGGCATTTAGAAATGGAATGAGCCCAAGGACCGACCTTGTGGTCTTCCCAGGCTTTTCTCAGAGTGACTAATAGTTTTCTGTTTCTCTGGTGTGTGAAATGCAAGGAATCTGAGGTTGCGAGAAATTAATTTGAGAGAGTGAAATCAACAAGATGCTGAAATAGTAAGTCCTGGCCCATATTCCCCCATTGAAACATCAATTTAACAACCATCCATGGAAAAGGATACCTTTGTCAGAGCTCCAGAATCCAGTTGAGGAGTTCCAGCATTCCAAGACAACACAAAATCCAAGAATAGCCACAGTCAAGGAAAGAAGATTTTATCTGCATTACCCCTACCCCAAACCAGTACACCTCAGAGCTGACAGACCCTCTGAGTCGATGACTTCTCCCACACGGAAAAAAATGAGCCTCTGGCTTCCTCAGAATTTTGGGATGCTGCCTGAGACCCATTTCAATCTCATGTCACCCAGAGCAGGGAATCTGTATGACCAGCTTATCTGGGGGAAGCTAAGAAAAGGGGTACGGGTTCACAGCAACTGGTATGTAGGTCTTAACAACTGGTCCATGGACCCCACCATCCAGCCCAAGTATGCCCCTGCATACTTGGTGCACACCTCTGCAGCTCACACCCCCACAGGTGGCGCTTGTACCTGTGGATTTCAGCAGCTGGCAGAAATGTCAGCAGCCAGTGCAACTCTGTAGGATTGGGAGAAAGCACACAGCCCTGAGATTGCTTCTTCACATGGGATGGGGGTAGAAGAGCTTTCCCCTCTCATCCTGGCATCCTTGCACACAGCCCTAGGGCAAAGGGGCAGGTGGCATTTGGCACTCTGCAGGGTAGTGAAAAGGTACACAACTTAAGTCATCTCCTTCGGGAGAGAGGGGGAGAAGCTCAGCATTTCAGGGCCTTGCCGTAGGGTAAGAGAGTAGGAGGAATCTGAGGACCTGGTGTGACTCTACAGGATTGAGAGCAGACACACAATCCTAAATTCCTGCCACACACACACCCGACATAGAGTCAGGAGTGGAGTCTACACATCTATTTAAAAGGTTTTGAAAGCTCTCCAACCTATCTAGCTGGACTGATTGCTGACGGTCTTTCTCTCCCAAAACCAGTCCATGAAGACTGTTTCTTCAAGTGTGCAGACAGCAGTGCAAGGCTATAAAGAATAGGAAGAATCAAGGAAACATGACACCCACCAAAGGAACAAAATAAAACTCCAACGACTGACCATACACAAAAAAATTGCCTGACAAATAATCAAAATAATTGTCTTAAAGGAGCTCAGTGAGCTACAGGAGACACAGACAATTAAGTAAAATTAAAAAAAAAATACATGAACAAAATTAGAAGTTTACCAAACAGATAGAAATTATTTTTAAAAGAACCAAATAAATTCTGTAGCAGAAAAAAAATGGCTAAACTGAAAAAGTCAATAGAAAACACCCACAACAGACATGACCAAATAAAGGAAAGCATCAAAGAACTCAAAGAAAAAAGTTATCCAATTAGAGGAACAAAATTTAAAATAATAATAATAATAATAATAATAATAATAATAATAATAAAAGGAAGTGGAAAAGTCTACAGGACTTATGGGATACCATCAAGTAAACCAATACCCCACTTTCAATAGTGGAAAGGTGTTTAAACAAAAAAAAAAAAATAATAAGGAAAACAGCAAAATTGAAAAATATTATAGCCAAAACAGACCTAATAGATGTATATGGAACATTCCAGCCCCAAACACCAGAATACACATTTTTCTCAAGCATACATAGAACATTCTCCAAGAAATATCACATGTTAACAATCACATGGTCACAAAAGTTAACAATTAAGATTGAAATCACCCCAAGTATCTTTTTCAACTACAATGGAAGAAACTAGAAACCAATAATGGAAGGAAAAGGAAAAAAAATTCACAAGTACATGGAAATTAAACAATACACACTTTAAAAAGCCAAGTCAAAGAAGAAATCAGAAGTTAAATTGGAAAATATCTTAAGACAAAAATGAAAACACAACATACCAAAACTTCTGGGATGCAACAAAAGTAGAAGTAAGAATTTAGTTTTGGAAATTATGGTGTTGAGATGCCAGACATCTGAGGAGACATGAGACCAAGCCTCTGCTGAGAAATAGGACTAAAGGCAGAAATGTGGGTGTCATCACCAATAAGGTATTAATTAAAGCGTTAGGACTTAGTAGGATTGCCCAAGGCAAGCATGGAGATTATGAAGAGATGAATTTCAAGGATGAAATGCACGACAAGGATGATTTGAGCAATCATGTGTGAGTTTAGTTTAGTCTCCCCTTGTCCAGAACAGTATATACTTCATGTTCCTCCTCTCTCAGTACAATTCTCCTCTCTGTTTTGGAGAAAAAAAAGGTGCTTAAGAGTATCCCAAAGGTCACTGGATGCTGGGGTAAGGGTGGTAAGAAAAGAAGGTCTCAACTCCTTCTAAATTGCGTCGGTAATCATGCCTCTTCCTCTCTCTCTCTTCTCCTTCTTCCCAGTCTGAAGGTGTAGAAAACAGCCATGAAATGATACATAGAAATCATTTCATGTTGGGCAGAACTGATTCTGTTCTGACAGTAGAAGATGCAGAAAAAAAAAGAAGAATAATACAAAAAAGAAGTATATAAATATAATCTACGCCCACATTCTTGGGGGGGAAAGCAACATTAATCATTGATGTATTCATTCCTCCTCTCATTCATTAAACAAATGTGTATTGAGAACCTACCTCATGCTAAGCACTTCGTACAGTGGAGAACACAGGAAGAAATAAAACCTGATTCTGACCCTTGAGGAATTTGCTGTTCAGAAGAGAGGCATTCATATTAGACTGTTCTTCAGGAGAATTGGAGGAGTTTGGTAACAGAAAGCCCAGAAGAAAAAAACTGTGCTTTCAAATAATTTGGTCTGTATTTTTATTCTAATCATAAAATATAAAATATGTGAAAATAATTCATTCAATGTGCATGAAAGAATTTCTGTTTAAACAGCATTAATGTCAAGTACTGATTGGTTGGTTGGTTGGTTGGAGGAAGTGACCTTCAAAGCTCTTCTCAGTTCCAATCAAATAAACTCTTAATCAAGTCCCCTATGACAAGATACTCAGCTCATTTCCAAAAAGTTAAATATTTTCCTTCACTTTGAGTGAAAAGTATACAGTTTTTTTTCTTGTGGTATTATTGTGAACCAAGTAATCCATAACAAATGATCATATATATATATATTTTAATTCGAAGCTTTAATTACTTTATCAATGAGTGCTTCTTCCAGCATCTTAGATTGCAGTTTCAAACTCTGTCTTTAAATAAAAGCGTCTCTTCCCTTTCTGTCCTCTAGCATCTCTTAAAAAGAAATCAGTTTAAAGTCTCATGATATTTAATTTCTCATTAATTTTCAATACCTCACCATAAGTGTATGTGTATGATATTCAAAATCACAGTATTCCACTGAACTTTTAATAAATCCTTTATACTAGTCACACTTAAAAAATAATCACAAGCTTTAGAAATGTCTGCATAGTCATTTACATATCATTTAATCATTGTTTTCAATTTTCTGGGATTTTCTACCCTTTTCATCCTTATGTCCTTCTCCTTTCTACTATTCATGAAGTTTCATCACCTGGAGATAAAGCAATTTATTTTTTTTCCCACTTTACTCTCTCCTATATTCACAAGTTTGCCAGATTCTAAAAATCCATAAAAATGCACCAAACATTCAAGCTGAGCATACTTTTGTGGTTCAGCAAAACTAAATGTTTGCCAATTTCAAGAGAGTTCAACAAACCCATTGTTTTCAATATGATCAGGGAAAAGCAGGCTTAAGTGAAATGTTTTACTTGAAAGAAAACTGAAGGACACAAAAAGGTATAACAATTCCATGTATAATTATACATTAGACATAGGCATTCAGAGTGTAAATGTGCCCTTTCTTTGGCCAAAACATCATTAAAGAAAATATAAAACATACAAAATACTCTCAACCCTAGTACATGCAATAATAGGAACACAAATGAGAAAACAAAATTTAAAATAAGCATAATTTTCAACTGCCATTGTTGAGATTGTCCATCTGAGCTCTGCATTCTGAAAGATCAGCATCCACATCAAAAGAATACTGTAAACAAAGGCTGAATGTCAACTCTTAAACCATCTCTTTTTTATGTCATTCTGTTGCAGTTGTAAATTTTGTCACTCTAAAAGCAGATGATTCATTGCAATTGTGAGGCCATTTTCATCTGAACAATCAACAGTAATAATGTGTTGTGAATAATACAGTTCAAAATTGTTCTGTTGTAAATTCTTAGCAAGATATTTTTGCCATGTCCCAGGCTGCAAAGAGATTGAACTGTGTAGATTATACTATTTTCTATAAACTCTGTTCAGTGGTGGAGACTATTTGAGCATCACCATACTTAAGCTTTACAAATCAGCACAAGACACAATCCCCTCCCCTTTTTATGGGAAATATAATATTAGCATGTTCTAAGTGTGTCTGTCTTTCAATATATTATATCAGGGACCAGATGAAATTGGTCCCTTACAGAGGGGCATCTAGCTGGACACAGCTCCATAATTGAAGTACATGCAACATTTATGTCTGAAGGTTTGTGGGAGAACAGCTCTCAAAGAGTAGTTTGAGAACAGTATAAATTCTGTACTAAGGGTCAGGAAATCTGACTTTTAGCCCCTCAGCTTTACTAGCGTCTAGTTATGTAACCTTTGATATGTCACATCCATTCTGAATTGCTTTTTTCTCCTGGTCAAGTGGGACTAGCTCAGTGGTTCTCAAACTTCGCTGGACATTAAAATTAGTTGGAAAGTTCTTTAAAAATACAGATGCCCCAAATCTTCCCCAGACAAGTTAAATCAGAATTTCTAAAGGTGGAACTGAGGCATTAGTATTTTCTTAAGCTCCTCATGGGATTAGAATATGCCTCCAACAATCACTTCCAACTCTAAAATGCTCTGACATTTTATAAAACTTGCTGTTTGAGAACCTCAGCATGTGTTTCAAATGAGTTCTGGGGAGAGAATTTCCAATGTTAGGTGTTGGTGTTTGTTCTATCAGTTGCATTCATAATGTAGGCTGACAAGGGGGGAAAAAACATTAAGAAAAAAAAAATTAACAGGGAAGGTAGACAGGCCATGCAAACGAGAGCTCAATTACAGAAGAGCTGTCTCCAGGAGACCAAAGTCATGCTCTTTAACATTCTAAGTGATTGGTTTGTGCAGTGAACCAAATCTGAGCAGTTCCAATGTTTGAAAATGTAATGACTTAAATAGAAATACTAATATACCCTTCAAGGTCATGGAACAGTTCCTTGGCCTTAGGAAACATGTAACTTCTGTGAGCTCGTGTAGGTCAATTTGACGGACCCTTTATAACCTTAAGATGGGTCTTGCTCTTTCTCTGCATTAAAATATGTTAATACCAGCTTTGGAATCAAATTGATTCATTTTTTTTTAAATCTGCCTTTTTAAAACTTCCTTTTCATTTGCAGAATTACCAAGAAGTTGTTCAAAATTACCATATTTTCTAACTCTGAATAAAATTAAGCAAAGGACTGAAGTACGAAAAGGTCATCAAAACAAGAGACTATAAAAGAAATCTGACAATAACTATACATTGCTAATGATAGCCTGAAATTTAATTTAAAGTGAGTCTTAAAAAATGTGTATTGGTTAAGAATTGAGTTTCAATCCTCAGCCACATGCTTAAAGAATTTTCTGTATAGGCTATCACTAACCAGATTAGTGAAAGGGGAGGGGGTGGAGAAAACCACTAAGAATTTGCTCATCTAGAGTGCTTTTATCTTTTCATTTAAAAGGGTAGACTGTGGAACATTATATATATAATGTGGTACATGAAATGTGGTCAATGCTGCACTAACACAGAAAGTCGACAATGGGTTATAGATCTACAAGGACGACATCGATCAGAACTAGCAAGTAAACAATAATCCAATTCCTAGCAATTGTTGCTAAATTATGGCCATACCCACCATCTCAGACCCAACATAACCTTCTTTAAAAACACATATTCTGTAAGTCACCTTATTTTCCAAGCAATGCAATCTATATTCAACTATAATTTTCAAATAAGTAATAAAATAGATTTAAGTCAATGGAATAAATATATTTACGTACATTCACAGCTCCACCATATTCCTTACACACTCTACTTAATTATAATGACTAAGTTGGGATCACGGAGAAGAGAACGAGAGGTCATCCCTTACAAGAAGTTCAGGAGAAATGGAAAAGCAAAGAGAGAACAAAGGCAAAGGAATCTAAACTAATAACAGATCTGTCTTATCTATATAAGATAACAGATAAATGGGGAAAAAACTTAATTGAAGTATAGATAATATGCCAAGGTAAATTATAGTCTATTAATGTTGAAAAAAATAAGGAAATGCAATCTTCTTGTGAATAAGCTGGGTTATTTATAAGGGCACTTTCAAAACAATTCACTATGTTATACCATAAGATAGAGTGCCAATGAAATGCCACTGAAACCATACTTGTTATCATGGAGGCAACCACACATCTAAGGATGCAGTCAGTCTCTGCTACTCAAAAATTCTTAAAGACAGTATCCTTCCTTAGGCAAAAGGAAATTGAAGATGGACTAGAAATATAAACAGCAATAAAAGAGGCTACACAAGAAATTGTGAGGTAAATCTAAGAAACAATTTCAGAGTAAGATTGAAAAAAAAATCTTTTATAAATAATCTAAATAAATTCAATCTATAATTTTCATGATGTAGACTTATTAACCTTGTGTTAAAAAACCTTTTTTTAAGTTTATTTATTTATTTTTTATTTATTTTGAGAGAGACAAAGCACGAACAGGGGAGGGGCAGAGAGAGAGGGAGAGATAGAATCCCAGGCAGGCCCCGTACAGTGCAGAGCCTGATGCAGGGCTCAAACCCACGAACCATGATATCATGACCTGAGACAAAATCAAGAGTCGATGCTTAACCGAGTGAGCCACCCAGGTGCCCCAAAAAACATTTTAAAATATAAGTAGTTTTGAAGTAACTTTCAGCAGTGTGGCTCCATTGGTTTCACAATATTTGGGGTTCTGCAGTTTTAAAAGAATCCTTATACCTTATCTGTTATATTTTAGCAAATAGTTTTGCTGCTTTTGCTGAAACTATACCACTAATCTAGAATCTCCTCAAATTCTTGTGTTGTCAAAAAGAAGAAAAAGCTATTGGTAACTTAACTAATTTTCAAAGACATGGGTATGAAAGTCTTAAGTGGGTCCAAATCCTTTCATAATTAGACTAATTAAATTGTGCTTTGGTCTAAAAGTTGTGTTTTAGCTCAATTACCTCTTTTTGCATATTTTGGCTGAAATGTTCCACAATCATTTCAAATGGATTAATCACCCAATCTGGTACTATAGAATACAGTCAGAACTTTAAATCAAACCATCATATCTTATTCATTAATAAAAATGAGAGCAATATATTCCCAATTAATATCTTTAATATCTAAAGTGTTGCAAAGATAGACACTTTGAAAATTCTCAGTGGCAGGGTTATTTTTAAATAGTATAAATTTGTTGATAAATCCCCTGATTATCTACTTCATTTTGATAAAATTGATCTAGTCCTGTTGCAGCTTAAGGTGACCAAGCACACATGAAAAAATAAGTCACATCCATTCACAGTATCTCAATCTTGATGTTTGTGTTTCCAATAGAGTTTTTAAAGTGAATCAATATTAAATACTAACCAGAATCTGTTTTCAAGTATGTTCTTTGAGAACGATCTTACTTTTTGTGTCTAGGATAAGATATTCAATCTCTTATTGGAGTATATTCTGTGTGAAATCAATCACTCGAAGATTTATTATTAATTTTGTGATTAATGCTGTTAAAAACAGCCATTGATTTGGGGAGTTTTTCATAAAAATTCTTGAGGACTACAGGTAGTTCATGAATAATGCAATGAATTGCTAAAACACCTGCTACATTTTTTAAGTTAGCTATAAACCTACAGAGCCAACAACCCATAGCTGGCATTCCCATATGTAGCAGAAGCAATGATCCCCAAAAAGGGAATATATTTTTCCATAAAATAATTTTAGGAGTTTCAAATACAGACAAGCCCTTCATATTTATAATCAGTAATTTTTTAAAATAACATTTCCTCTATGACTTTTTTATTCCGTATGAACCTTTCAAATGCAGGCAGTAAAGCCTCATTATCCAAAGGGAAGTTTCATCCACTTGTAATGAAAATTCATTTTGACTACAGCTCATTTCACAGCTAATTTTTGACATCTTTTGCCATCTCATCGATTATTCTTCAACAGTATCTTTGCTCAATGGAAGAGAAAAATTATTTCACTTGGATTTCTTTGGTCAGCATACCAAAAACATCTCGCATACTTGGTAAAATTCATTTTTCCTCAGCACTGTGAAGGTTACCATTTGTGACCATGTATGCACATGTATGAAGCATGTGGAAACTATACTTTTAATGGAAGCAATTTTTAGATTGTTCCAGAGACAGTATAAGATTTTTTAAAGTTTTCCTTTAAACATTGGAAGTATGATATATGCCTGCTAACCTTGTCAACATCCTTCTTTATAAAATGTTTACTTAATTTTGGCAAGCTGATTGCTTCATTGGAAAACAACGTGTGGCTAGAGTGCACACTGGTGCACACTGGTAAGTGTTCACTTGCAGGCCAATCTACAATACCCAATTGCAAACTGATATTTCATATTTTAAAATAAAGTATATAAATATACTAACATATGTAGAATTACTGTGAATGCAACAACTACATGCTAGTGGATATAGATGCAATATATCGTTCCAACCATTGAAGTACCTGGCTTCCTGGTACTGCCCTTAAATTTGTGCATTACTCCTCAATCACTGTAACAATAAATATTCCCCATAAGTTTTCAAAAAAAAACTTTAGGGTGTGATATGATTTTTGTTGAAAATCAATGCCCTAGACCTTGTTTATCAAAGATGATACTTTCTACAGGCATTGTGATTTTAAGGACACCACTCTCCAGATACTACCTTGTATATGTCCAGGCTACTCCACTGCTATTATAAATTTGGTGGAGAAAAAAAAAAAATCTTCAGATTGGAATCTCAAATCCTCTGACTCTTTTCATCTTTACCCTTTCTTCTTTATTTTTCTTCTTTTCTTTCTTTCTTTCTTTCTTTCTTTCTTTCTTTCTTTCTTTCTTTCTTTCTTTCTTTCAGAGAGAGAGAGAGAGCGTGCCAGTGGGTAGGTGGGAGGAAGGGAAAGGGGCAAAGGGAGACAGAGAAAGAATCTTAAGCAGGCTCCACACCCAGAGTGAAGTCTAACTTGGGGCTCGATTTCACAACCTGGGGTCATGACCCGAGCTGAAATCAAGAGTCAGACACTTAACTGACTGAGCCACCCACACACCCTTACGGTATTTTTTTTTTTTTAACCAAGTTACTTTTAGTTTTAGATTTTTGAAGATATACCCTACAGTGTATTTTCTCTTTCTAGGATATATTTTAAATAACCTCATTATTAACTCAGTCAGGTATAGTGCCAAATACACAGGCTTTTGTTTCGCTTATTAACAATAAGACTTGCCTTGAATAAATGAAGCTATGGAACTAGTGATTCTCTAGCAGCCATTCTGAATCTTTTTTTTTTTTTTTTTTTTTACAGTGTCTGTCTTCTCTTCCCCCATAGTCCTTTCTTTTATCCCTCGAAACCATTTCAACCAGGCTTTTGTCAACCCACCACAGAAACTGCTCTTATCAAACGCAAAAAACAAAACACAAACAAAAAAACACCACCTCTGTATAAATGCTAGCTTCTCATTTCCCAGCTTTCTTGATCTATCAGCTGTTGATATAGTTGAATTGTCTCTCTTGAAACTCTGTTTTCACTTTGCTTCCTTCTGGGTTACCTTCATCTGTAACCCTCATTTTTGGCTTTCTATACAAGATGTTCCTCATCTTCCCAAGCTCCAAATATTGAATACCCTAGTTTCAATCCTGAGCCTTCCTCCCTTTTACTCCCTAAGCAATCTCATCTAGTCTCATATCTTTAAATACCACTGATAATGCTACTTATTCCCCCATTTAGGAATCCTCTTGAGATTTCCTCCTGAACTCTCTGACCAATTTTCTATTTGACATCTCAATTTGGATGACTAATAAACACCTCTCACTTAACATGTGCAAAACTGGACTTTTAACTTTCCCTGCCAGTTTGCCCCCTCTTAATAATGATAATGCCATTCTTCCAGTTGCAATGGCCAAGATGTTAGAGTCATTCTTGCCTTTTCTATGTCTTCCACACCTCACATCCATATAATCAGAAAATGTTTTTGGCTCTAAATCTCAAATATCTATTCACATTGAATCACCTTTTAACACCACTAAACATGTCATTTATTTCATAAAACTTAAAATCTCTGCATCTGCATTAGTTCTCTTTACCTGCATAAGAAAACACATTAAAACTCAGTGGCTTGGGGCGCCTGGGTGGCGCAGTCGGTTAAGCGTCTGACTTCAGCCAGGTCACGATCTCGCGGTCCGTGAGTTCGAGCCCCGCGTCAGGCTCTGGGCTGATGGCTCAGAGCCTGGAGCCTGTTTCCGATTCTGTGTCTCCCTCTCTCTCTGCCCCTCCCCCGTTCATGCTCCGTCTCTCTCTGTCCCAAAAATAAATAAACGTTGAAAAAAAAAATTAAAAAAAAATAAAATAAAATAAAACTCAGTGGCTTGAAATAATAATCACTTATTATTACGTAAAATCTAAAGTCAACTGGGAAGAAGTTCTGCTGATCTGAGCACAGTTCAGCTGATCTTAGCTAGATTCACCACCATGTCTGGAGTCTCAACTGGGACAACCGAGTGGACTAATCTCTGGTGATTTCTCATCTTGTAGCAAGCTAGCCTGGGCTTGTGTTGGAAGCTGGCAAGGTTCCAAGGGAACAGAACTATGCAAGGCCTATTAAGGTTCAGGCATGGAAATCTGAAATCATACAATATAAGTTTGCTACATTCTATTTGTTAAAATAAGTCATAAAGTCCATCTATATTCATTGTAAGGAAGAGCTACAAAGTCATACTATAAAGGCAAGTGGATACTTGGAGGAGAATGATTCTTACATTTTTCATTTCATTCAGAATAAAATAGAAAAATCCTAACTCTCATCAACAAAGGCCTATCCTGGCTAATCCCTGCTTTTCCAACCTTATCTATTATCTTTTTCTTCTTTCCTCATTGTATTCCACCTACATCCTCCTATCTTAGAATCTTTTTGTTTGTGGTCTTCCTCTCAGCCTGGAATGTTCTTCTCCCACATCTACTTGGCTCTCTCCCTCTCTCTCTTCTCTAACTAGAGAGACGTATTCTGATTCAAGTATTCAAAATGTCACCCACAATCTCTCTATCCTCTAAATGTGCTTTATCATTCTTGATAACATTTATTATTTACTTGGCTTTAGCTTCCTGTTTGTCTTCACTAGAGGGCTGTCAGCATCATGAAAGCAGGGACTTTGTATGTTTTATGTATACCTCATTCCCAATAACTAGACCAGCACTGTCCAATAAAATGCAAGGTACATGTGTCATTTTAATTTTCTAGTAACCATGAGAAGAAAGGTAAAAAGGGGTGGTGAAATTGATTTAAATAATATATTTTTTACTTAACCCAATATGCCCAAAATATTCTTATTTTAATAAGAAGTCACAAGTATGAAGCTATTTTACTTCATATTATTAAAAACAAACTGTCATTTAAATTTGTTATATATTTTACCATTATATACATCTCAAATCAGATAAGTGCTCAATAGCCACATGTAGTTAATGACTACCATTTTGGACAGTGGAATCCAACTCATTGTTAGTGCTCCATAAATGTTAGTCATTATTTTAACTCAAACAGTATAAGCACAGGTAAGCTGAATTAAATTGAAGGAAAGCCCTGTGGCAAAACTGAAACTACTAGGTCTATAGCTTTATCAGTTTAGGGCAGGTCTTACTACTTTCTTCACTCCTTTATCACATTGTCCCTGAAGGTTTTAAAGCATGTTTCCACAACTTTATCTTAATGTTCTTGAATGCTTTACTATCTCACTGCTTTTCTTGATCTCATTGCTCTTAACTCTCTTAAGTGAAGAGTAAAACATTCATGACCACTGAGATAAAGACAGCAGATAAACAAGGAAAAAAACAACAACACCAACACCAACACAAAATACCTCAAGTCAATTCTCATCCTTATTTCTCTGTTCACAAAGGTAATATTTTTTCTCAGCATTCCAGTGAGTTGTTTCGGCCAGATGTTTAAAAAAAAATCAATACCTGATCTTCTTCCCCTTCACCTTTCTAGTGTGGGATTCTTGTAGCCCAAAACTCTGTCATGGATCTCTATTTGACACCAACACTGAGGAGCTCAAGTTTTTCCTGATTCCTGGCAATTACACTTGCAGTTCATTTTGCCTGGAAAGATGGCCTTCCCTCTCTGCATCTAGCTTCATCCTTCAGATGTCAGATTAAATAACACCTCCTCAGAGAGGTCTAAGTTAGACCATCCTCCCTGTTACCTGTGCTCACAGCACTCACCTTCCTCATAGCACTCACCACGATTGTAAACACATAAACATTTGAGTAATTAAACTCGAAGCACAGAATCACAACGCATCCCTGGTAGATAGCATAGTTACTGACACAAAGCAGATGCCCCGAAACACCGAGTAATGAATGTTATACATGAGTAAATGTGGTTGTTAAATACATGGAATAGAAAAATTTAGAGCTAGAAAATATTGTTAAAGTCACCTAATTCCAAATTCTTCACTTAACCATAACAATCCTAATGATGACAATGGAAAACTCTGTAAACAAATAAATGAATGAGTGATCGGATGATTGCGCGAATAGTGTGTGTTTGTATGCATGCGTGTGCGCACACATATACACACAGGTGAATGTGTTTAACTTGTTTGGTTGCTTATTTGTACTTGAAAAGTTTACTAACTTTTGAGTAAGTATAGTATAAGTGGGGGAAATGCCATAGGGCAGGGTGCAGGGCATCATGAGAAAAGCTGAGCAGATGGCCAGGGTATCTGGCCATGCCTCATTATTAAGCAATTGTATAACCTTCAGGCCCTCTAGACTTTAAGTTCATTCTCTGTAAAATGACTTAACTGGGTCTGATCTGTATAGGACCCAATTTTGTCCATTTTAAAATGTGCTTTCCCCCCATATTTTAACCTCTCTGAAATCAAGATGCATCTTACAATCAATGACATTTTACCTTCCTGTCAAGTACGGTTGTGAGTGACATAAACAAATTGTAAACTCTTCTGTTGATACCTCTGGGAGGATCTAGAAGCACTAATATCAAAGCAATAGTATCAAAGCAATTTAGTTTCACTGAAATAGAGGAACTTAGAGCCATAAATTTCTGTAATTCTAAATTATTTATTTTACCACCCATTTCACAACACTTTAAATTAAATAAATAAACAAATAAACACTTATAGGATAGTGTTTCTTCTGTGGGTCACTGACTCAATCCCCGTTAATCATTTTCTAGGTCAGGGTGTTTAGACTCATAACCGACATAGAAATCTTTACAGTACGTTTTCATACATGACTAACTGAAATGTCACTCAAACATACATATTCACCTGAAGACATTCTTTTCTGGTTGAAGAAACAGTCCCCAACCTAGAATTCTCAAAAAAGAAGCTTCGTTTCCTTACACAGCATGAACAGAACACACACTGTGAAAACCTAGAAATAAATGGTTTGCCACTTTTCATATCTTTTCACACCATGGTAGATTTTTATTTTTTATGAACCTGGTGTCGTGTATTCACTCAAACCACCATAATATATCTTGATAAATAAACATTATACATATTGGGCCCTGCCCCCACCCCTGAAAGCATTTGCAGGACCTTACACAGCTGTATCATTTCTTTTAAAATTATTTTGTGTTTCAACATTCTGCACATCGTCATTTCAGTTAATTACCCTAGCAAACTCTCTAGAAAAAAAAAACAAAAGAAGTGGAAGTGTATATTCACCCAGACCCATGATTTTATACACAGAGCCAACATCTAGACACATCTATATGTGCCACCTCCCACAACCACAAAGACTTTCTTCATTGAGTTTTTTATTGCTTTGTCTTTAATAGTTAATGTTCTCCTATGAGCCATATTGAATTCCTCTTCTGGAGTTAAAAATAGCACAATTTTTAATCTCCCCCTCTATTCCTGGCTTCAGTTTGTTTTGAAACATATTGATTTAATGTCAAATCTTCACTTAAAACTGGCTTTGCTAATTTTTGTTATGCAGCTACTATTATTTAAGCCGAGGTGTTTGCACTTCATGCCAACCGAAGGCAGCATGAGCTGTCTAGATGGTGCATTAGGGAGAACAGCTGATGGATTACAAATCTCTGCATTTCACCAACAGAAATGAATTTGAATCCATCAATTTTATTCCCTTATGCCAAATTTAGGAAGTTCAGTTTATGCAGATCTGTCAAAATATTACATTAAACACCTAGATGAACGAGTTAAATTAATTTAATTTTGCAGTTTGCCTTGATTGGGTTAGGCTAGTTCTATGCACAAAGCAAAACCTCCCAGGGACCTTGAGCCTAGTCAGGGAAGAGATCATGGCAGTGGCAGCTGGGCTCAGCTGAATGGTCAGACAAAGTGTTAGCAATCAGTGACAGGGGAAGGGAGGTGCCTAGACTCTCCTTGTGACACCCATGCCCATCTTTTACTTAACACCTATCTGATGTTCCCAGAAAGAAAGTAACCACAGCAGTGAATAAAATTAAGATGAAAAAAGGCCACTGCGCTTGCAATGCAGAGCAGATCAGTCAGGGCAACCAAAATGAAAGAGAAAAGGGAACAATAATCCTGCTGTGTGGTTATATAGCACCTTTCATCGAAACAATGTGAGAATTCTCTATTTTTGCAGGCCAGCTCCCTAGAGGGCTTTGAAAGCAATTCAGGAGGGAAATAAAAGGATTGCAGAACAGATTTCAGGCTTGAATGATAAAATGGACATTCTGCAAGACAGATTTTACTGAATTGATAACTGGATGATTGAGGCTGTCACACATAAATAAATTGAAAAGGAGTAAAATCAAAAAGAAAGCAGAAAATTTTGAAAGGACATAAAAGTACAAAGAAAACCCGATGACCTTGAAAGAAGGTCAGAGAACCAGCCTCTATATTCAGAGACAGTCAAGAGGATTCAAACCTGGAAACGTAGGGGGCTCCTGGCAGGTATGATCAGTACTAAAATATGAGATCCATACATTTCCAAAACAGTGTAGTGCTAACACTGCACAGTTGGCAAGGGTTAAGCACTTATCAAATCATGGAATGAGCAAGTTGATTTCAGCAACAGTCATCCTGAAGTCTAGTTTTGTTTTCTTTCTTTCTTTCTTTCTTTCTTTCTTTCTTTCTTTCTTTCTTTCTTTCTTTCTTTTTTTCTCTTCCTTCCCTTCCCTTCCCTTCCCTTCCCTTCCCTTCCCTTCCCTTCCCTTCCCTTCCCTTCTCTTTCACTGAAGGATGAGCTTCTGGAAGGATCACTATGGAGTGGCCCATCATGCAAAATCCAGGCTTCTGCTGGAGTTTTTCCTGGGTGTCTCTTAGTTACCCCTCCACTGGGCCCTACAGGATATGGCTCACCCAGCCTGTATCTCATTCTCTATTGTGTAATGAAAAGATCCCCCCTGGCCAGCTGTGTGGGTCGCAACCTAGACCTTGAAGGAGGATGGAGTATCAGCCATGCCAAGAGAATCTAGAAAGGGAAGGACTTTGATTGCAAGTTCTCTCTCCTCCTGCTATTCGAAAATTTCCATCCAATTCACTCTCCATCACCCAGAGACACTGGCAGGTTGTTCTTGCAATATTGTTGTCCGGAGGACAAGTGTGGAGGAAAAGCAATTAGAGGATGCTGGGTGAGAACTCCAAAGCAACAGCTTACCATGGGCAAGGAGAGACATCCTGTCTCACGTGCTTCTCTGTGACCACCTTCTTCCTGGAAGAGCTGGCCACCTCCCTTCCTGTGCCCAAAGAGACTCTGGAGAGGCCTTTTTGCCAGGTGAAACAGCTTTCCCTAGAGACAGGCCATATGTCCCTGTTGCCAAAGACACCAGTGAGACACAAATGCAATAGTGTCTACAAGTAAATATAAAATAGACTTTCAGAACCTTCATGACTTTAGCTTCTCTCATTCTCCTCCAAACTAAAAGATCAACGGATCAAAAGTGCCACGTTACTTTTGTAGACATTAATAGTAAGGATTATGCTGTTTCACCTGAAGTCTGAGACTGATTTTCACATTGAGGGAGAACCACAGCAAATTTCTAAATCAGGCTTCTATCTAGCACTATCTGATACAAAGTAATGATTGTTAGTGGTAGTGAGATCTTATACTTATAAATGTGTTCTAGTTCTATGAGCATTATCTGAAACTGGATTTCTTTTTGCAATAGGAATGTGGAAACTTGTGAAATAATAAATGTATATCTGCCTGTGTGTGCATGTGTATAGGTGTGGACTTGGGGTTGAATACAGGCACAGAAGTTGTCTTTCTACAATTGAAACATATAGTTACTCGAGAATCATGAAATGATGATATTGCAGTGAACCATCGACAATAAAATTTTGGGGTTGATTACAGTGAATAATATGTGGCCCAAGTGAAAGAACATGATATTTACAAAAAGAAACCAGAATATAGTGGGAAAATTCTCGGCATAACTCAAAAAGAGACTTAGTTGAAGTCTTAACTCTACGAGTGACCTTGGTTATCATTCTTAGCTTTGTAGCTCTATCTTTATTTTGGAAATGTAGATATCAATACCACCTGTCTAGGATAATGGGAAGATTAAAAATTACATAAATATAAGGCCTTCACACAGCAGGAATTTGTTAAATTGTAGCCACTATTATTACCGCGAAGCAGCACAGTGTAGAATAAAGAGTAGATGGTTTCAAAAGAAAGGGACTGATTTGAAGTCCAGTTTGATGTTTATTAGCTGGATGACACTGGGGAACATACTTACCAACCATGACCCTCTGTTGCTTTACATGTAAAGTAGGCATAATAATAATATTTCATAGGATTTTTGTAAGTAATAAACAAGATGAAATAATGAAAGTGCTTACCTGGAATATAGTAGCTGCTCAAAGAATGTTAATTCCCTTGGTCCCCTGCCATGAAACCACAAGAACTACTTTTGCATAGGTTTGGTCTTCAACAATAAAAAACGAAAAGCATTTCTAACCAGATACCCAGACAGCCTTCCTATAGTTATTCTTAAAATACCCATAGTATGCAAACAGAATGTTCAATTACACAGAAAGTAGATTTAGTGAATAGTAGCTTCCAGACTACTCAGAACATTTCTATCACTTTTTTCATTCTTTTCTCTTTCTGCTTGCTTGTTCACCTTCCTCCAACATGAATAAAGCACCTGCTATGTTGAAGGTGAGAGCTGGAAGCTGATGTTGAAGGGAAAAACCTTTATCCAATTAACATGTGCTCCCCTTAAGGTGCTTTCACAAACAGTGTTTCACTTCCCTGCTTCCTAAAGGCTCTATTTTGTTGATTTCTCATCCAAGAATTCCCTGTTACTCTTCTTTCATCCATTTATGGCATTTCTACTGCCCTGGCCCAATACTGTGTTAAGCCAAACACTGATGCCAAAAGGGAGAGGGCCAGTGGAGTGGGATTCATGCCCAAAGATCCTTGGAGCCCCTCTCTTGAGAATCTCCCAACAGTCTGGCCAGGGTAGAACAAAATTTCACCAGCAGCTGCAGTAGTAGGTCACAGCCCTGTGAGAATGTGACATCTCACTCTTTCATTCAGAATGCTTCTCTGCTCTCTGCTTCTCTTAGATTTTAGTTGCCCTGCCTCTGGGACTCAGATACTTTCACAGAATTGATGCAAACTCCTGGGAAATTTATTTGTCCTCTGATATCATCCGTGCTAATGCTCCCCTCCATTAGCTCAGATAATCAAAAGTTGACTATACATAGAACTGTGGGGGATTACAAAAGCACTTATAAACTAATGAGAGAGAGTGGAAAAATACTGAAGGAATTCTAAAAAGAGAGAGAGCAGAAAGAAAGCCACAAGCATATACATAAATCAACTTATAATGCCCTAGCAAAACACAAGAAGTAAAAGGAATATCTCATGGAATAACTGGACTAAATGCCACTAAGCCTTGGGCAGTGTCCCAGGGCCACCAGGGAATAGCAAGCTAGGATATGATGAAAGTGGGTCAGGGTTTAGAAGAGATGTTCTGTGGCATTTGGGGGAAGCAAGTCCAGGGGATGTCATTCTAGTGTGATTCTGGTCCCTCTGAAATTAGTTCCTTCAAAAAAAATGAGTTTCTACTATCACTCATCTTCAGTCCACAAACAACAGGGTACAAAGCAGGGCCAGTTGTGAATATCACTAGTAGGTGAGCCATCTGTATTATGGGCAGTTACATCGAGGAAACTAAGAGGCAATGACAGTTCACAACATGAGTACAAAGATCCATACCATGTCCCTGGAAATGCCAGATTTGCCCCCACTGTTGATTAAACCTTATCAATATTTCTTATTACCAAGTAGGAAATCACAGACCCACTGATATCATGAAAGAGAGGTATTTGGTAAATCCCAATCCCATTTAATTTTTTTTTTATTTTTTATATAATAGGATAGGGCTTGGGAATGGTTTGCTATAAATTAAAACAGCAATGATTATATGACCATAGAATTAGCGCACTGTCCAGACTCTAGATGAATGTCTGTGATAAACAACCTCATAAATACTATTTTCTCCTTCCCCAGTTATGGATAGCAAGTAGTTAGTGTTCACTGGGAGGGTTGTAAAGCACACCTTCATAACACCTTTGGATATTGCCAAAAGAGTATGACCTGCCTATATTCATAAAGCCATTCACTGAGATTTAGTGAAGCAAACTTAATGCCTGACAAGCAGGTCGTTCACTGGAGCATCATACTTCTAATTACTGGAGTAACAGTGAGGTGATGAAGGCCTATCTATGGTTGTGAACCATTTGCAACAAAATCAAAGCACCACCACCAACTGTTAAAATCTAGTGATTCACTAAACAGAATAAAAATATTCAGATAAGGCTTAAAAAAAAAAACAGCTGGTCTTAGATGAGGCACTCCACCTGCAGAAAGGAGGCGCAAAAATTATTAAGATATCTGGATATAGGCATGTACATATCTGGAAGTCCTATTAGAGTTCTCATATCAGAGCATGAAAAGAAAATTAATTTCTAGAAGAAATTAATTCCACAATCCTATCTCCTTCAAGATGGGTTAGGCAAATCCTTTCATAATCAACCTCATTAGGTGAAAGGTGGCATCAGTGTAAGAGGAGTAGGGTGATCTACCTGGATTACCAGAGGGAGTTCATTATAGTTTTACATACAAATGAAGATGTTCTCCCTAAGTTAGAGAAGGAGAATAGAATATTCCATCTGCACCTTAGTCCCTGAATAAATTTGAAATAATGGGAAGATCCAGAGCCTCCAACCCAGAGAAAAATGTGTTTATGTAGCATAGTCTACCCTATCAGAACTGGTCTGAGACTAGAATGGAAGAGTAGGTAGAGATAATTAACAGAGGAGTTGGCAAATACAGAATAAGTGGCAAAGAAAGCAAAGAGATGTGAGTCATATATGTATCAACTTGCTACAAAGGGAGTATAATACCTTAGCAAACTTCACCCCAGGAGACTAGATGCTGTAGTGATGAGAAAGAAGTTTGTATTGGTCATCCTGATCCTGTCTGCGGTGATCCCTAGACAGTGATCTTGGTTGCACAGTCATCAACAGGAGACCTATGATGACCATAGCTGACTGGCCCTCTCTTAGAATGTGTCCACGAAAGGAAGGCTGAGAACAAACACTTGAGCAACTGCTTTGATGGGAAGAGGGTAAATAGCGACAAGGTTGTACGCTGAGGAGTGTAAAATGCATTAGCACATACACTTCAACAGCCTTAAGAGCTGAAAGATAAACCATGCTAGGTCTGGAAGTAAAACACTGCACGCTCTCAAAGCACAGAATGTACCAAGAAGTTTGATTTCTTGGGATTTTTTCTTTCCACTAAACCTGGATTTCTTTCAGTTTTTTAAAGGTACTGGTATAGAGTTGCATGGTAATTAATGTCACTGTTTTGTGTTCATAGTATTTTAAATTCTTTTATCATTTTTAATATTAAACTTTGATTTTAAGATAATTTTTGAGTCACATGTGGCTGAAAGAAATAATGTAGAGACTTGTGTTCCATGTACCCAATTTCCCTGGATGGTAACATCTTGCAAAACTGTATTAAAGTATCAAAACCCAGATACTGACATGGATATAGTCAAAATATAGAACATTTCCATCACCAAAAGGATCCCTTATCTCTTCATAACCACATCCACCTCTTGTCTCTGGGCCCTGGCTGTTCCGCATTTCTATAATTTTATCCTTTCAAGAATGTTATACGGATAGAATTAGACAGCATGTAACCTCTGGGGATTGGCTTTTTTTCATTCAGCATAGTTCTCTGGGAATTCATCCAGGATGTTGCATGGATCAATATTTGTTCCTTTTTATTTCTGAGTAGTATTCCATGGTATGGAAATACTTCTATTGGTTTAATTGTAACCATTCAACCATTGAAAGACATCTGGATTCTTTCCATTTTGGGCTATTACTAATAATGCTTCTATGAACATCTGTATATAGGTTTTGGTGTGAACATACATTTTTCTTTCTCTGGAATAAATACCCAAGAGCTAAAATGTTAAGGACTATGACAATTGCTCATTAGGTTTTATAAGAAACTGCCAAACTATTTTCCAGAATGGCTACACCATTTTATATTCCCACCTGCAATACATGACTGATCCAATTTTTCTGTATGCTTATCAGTATTTTTTACTTTAGCCATTCTGATAAATGTATAGTGGTATTTTATTATGGTTTTATCTTGCTTTATCTAATAATTAGTGATCTTAAACCTCTGTTCATGTGTTATTTGTGATCTACATATCCTTTTTGGTGAAATGTATATTCATAATTTTTGCCCATTTTTTAATTAGATTGTTCCTTAACTATTGAGTTTTGAAAATTCTTTATATATTCTAGATACTGGTCCTTTGTCCAACATGTAGTTTACAAATATTTGCTTCCAGTCTTTAGCTTATCTTTATATCTTTTCATAGGTTATTTCATTGAGCAAAAGTTTTTAAATTTCATGGCATCCAATTTGTCATTTTTTCAGAGTATTTAATGCTCTCGGTATCAACTCTAAGAATTCTTTAGTCCTAATTCCAAAGATTTTCCATCATTTTACTTTCAGCTTACCTATACCATTGTATTTGAAGCGAGCCAGTTGTAGATAACATATACCTGAATTATTTTTATACTCAACCAACTTCATTTAATTTATATATTTAGACCATTTATATTTAAGGTAATTATTGATATGTTACAGCTCAAGTCTGTTTTGTTATTAGCTTTATGTATATTGCCTGTTTCTTAGTCCTCTGCTCTCTTTTATTACTTTTTCATGAGTTATTTTAACATTCTTTTAGGATTCCGTCACAGTTTATTTATAGTATCATTGAGTTTTAAACTTTCTTAGTGGCTACTTTAGATATTGCAACATACCTACATAATATCATAGTGGACTACAATTGATATTTTACCAAATTCAGTGGAGTGTACTTACTTTCATTTAAGTTCCATTAACCTCCCTTTTAACATTTTTTTTTCAACGTTTTTATTTATTTTTGGGACAGAGAGAGACGGAGCATGAACGGGGGAGGGGCAGAGAGAGAGGGAGACACAGAATCGGAAACAGGCTCCAGGCTCCGAGCCATCAGCCCAGAGCCCGACGCGGGGCTCGAACTCACGGACCGCCACCCAGGCGCCCCGACAATTATATTTTTTAAAAGGGAGGTTAGGGGCGCCTGGGTGGCGCAGTCGGTTGAGCGTCCGACTTCAGCCAGGTCACGATCTCACGGTCCGTGAGTTCGAGCCCCGCGTCGGGCTCTGGGCTGATGGCTCGGAGCCTGGAGCCTGTTTCCGATTCTGTGTCTCCCTCTCTCTCTGCCCCTCCCCCGTTCATGCTCCGTCTCTCTCTGTCCCAAAAATAAATAAAAACGTTAAAAAAAATTAAAAAAAAATAAAAAATATAATTGTCTTAAGTATTTCCTTTATATAGATTGAGCAGCACAGTAGTCAGTGTTAAAATATTTTGTTTAAACCACCAAATATGATGTAGGAAACTCATGAGTAATAAGGCATCTATTATTTCACCCCTCTTTTTACACATTCCAATGTTTTGTTTTGTTTTTTTCCTTTCTGAAGTCAAAGTCAAAGTCTTCTGTTACAATTTTTTGTCCTTTTAGAGAATTTTCATTAGACATTGTTTAAAGGTAAGTTTGTTAGTAAGAAATTCCCTTAGCTTTCCTTCATTTGCAAATGTCTTGATTTCTTTCTCATCTCTGAAAGATGTCTCACTGGATATAGAATTTGAAGAATAGATATAGAAGTTGACACTTCTCTTTCAACTATTTGAAACATATTGTGTCACTTGCTTTTGGCATCCATAGTTTCAGAAGAGATATCTGCTCTTATTTGCTGTTCTCCTAAAGTTAATGCAGCATCTGTATTAGTTTTCAGAAGTTTAATTATGATGCATCTTTGTTTGACTTTTGGGATTATCTTATTTGACATTCACAAGCTTCTTAAATTTATAAAGTTATGTATTTCATCAAATTTGGGAAACTTTCAGCCTTTACTTCATCAAATGCTTTTCCAGTACAGCTTTTGCAGTATGATTGCCTTTCTCCTCCCCTTCTGGGACTCTAATGATAAGAATGATAACTTTTTTATTCATGGAAACTAGATACTCTTTACTACTTTACTGAATTAAAAAAATTCAAGATCCTGTATTTTTACAAGGCTTTTTTACATAAAGTAGGATTTCTAATTGACAGATTTGGAAATCAGTCTGAATGAGACAAACTATGGATTCAATATGCACATGAGATTTCCTCATACCATTACCCTGACATAGATTTGATATCCACCCTGAAAAGAATCCTCTAAAAAATTGTTTCAAAGCCCCTTTGAAATTGCAATAGTGCAGCAAAACCACAGGTAAACGACTGCCTGTTAACCTATTATTTCAAATTTAGCCTGAAAAGCCAACAGGCATATTTTTGTGCAATTTTTAAAAACATCTTAAGCTGAAATACCAAATCTGAATGGCGCTATCCCTTTACAGAAGGCAAGAAACGGCCCGCACATCATGTTGGAGGTCATCGTGTCCTTGGTGCCGTAGGCTATGAACGTGGACCTCCTCAGGGTCTGGTTGATGTGGAAGTAAGGGCGGTAGTGCAGTGCAGACTGCTGCTGCTGCTGCTTCCACCACTGCTTGAAGACTGTGTCCCAGGAATCATGAAAGACAGGGTTTCCAGCACTCCTTTTGGTCTAGGGTGGTGGAGGGGTGGGGGAAGATGATGATCTTCATTGCCATTCCTTCTCCTTTTCCTGGGGCAGAGGCTCTCGCTCATGACAACCGGTGAAAGAGAGCAAAGCAGCACCATTTCAAGAGAAAAAGGTCTAAAAGGTGAAGCAGCCACCTCCCCCCTCCTCCCCGCCCCTCGCGCCCCGGCCGGGGGACCTTGGCTTCTCCCACTGTGCAGGTGGACGCTGCCACCATGAGTACCACTCTGTGGGAGAAATGATAGCTTTTCATTATTTTCCTACAAGTCCCTGAACACTGTTCATTTTTTTTTAGTCCATTTTGTTTCAGTTCTATTGATCAATCTTCAAGTTCACTGATTCTACTCTCTGTCTTTTCCTAGTGAGTCCATTTAGCAAGTTTTTAATTTTGGTTATTATATTTTCAGTACTGCAGTTTCCATTTGGTTCCTTTTTTATAACATCCATTTCTTTGCTGAGGTTTTCTACGTTTTTTCTTTTCAAGAGAATGGCTATTCTTTGTGGAAGTATTTTTATTATAGCTGCTTTGAAATCCTTTTTAAGTATTCTAATATTTGTGTTGGCATCTATCTGTTCATTGTCTTCTCCCATTCATGTTGTGATTTCCTTGTTCTTGGTATAATGAGTGATTTTTTTTTTATTGTATCCTGGACAATTTGGATATTCTAATATTGTGGATTCAATTTTGTGTTTGTTTTTTTTATTTTTAGCAGGTATTCCACTCTTGAAGTATAGCCAGAGAACTGGCCAGGTATTTATGTTCAGCAGTTCATTGGTCCCCACCCACACCACCCTAACAAAAGTATGGCTGGGACTCACAATGCCTCACTGTCTCTGAATGGAGGTGTAAAATCAGCTCCTGATGGGCCTCACTGAAAGGTGAAAATGGTGATATTCTGTGTATATTGGGCTAAATAAAATCCATCAAGTTTTTGAAAAGAAAAGTAACCTTATCCACATTTATTGCCATTCTTGCCAGCTCTCGAACTCAAACCAAACTTTGTTGTCAGGCGTCCCTTGAAAACTAGGAACTGACTCAGGCCTGGGTACTGGGAAAGTGGCAATGATCATCATGGTCCTAGAATCTCTAGTCTTAGAATTTTGGGGGTTATAAAGAGGAGATTCTATGATTCCCATGATTAATTATCACCACTAATACCCCTGTAAGTCAGACCATTCTGATTACCACACTAGCTCTCTTCAATATTATGGAAAACATATGCCATAACATATTCCATCAATGCTACTACTTTGTCCTGCCATTTAGGGGCTTGCTATAATCGATGAAATAGGAGAAATCTTGTCAACGACAGCAGCACTGTCACTACAATACAGCCACAATTACAGTCACTACAATACTTAACAAGATGCTAATGCTCCATAATCTGTAAAATTCTTTCAGTGTTTTGGTGAATATATTCCAAGTCCTGTCAGGAAATATAATTAGGGTGTGTGTGTGTGTGTGTGTGTGTGTGACAAATCCAATACAGTATTTTTTTCCTCCCTAAGGTTTAGATTCTTTCTCTACTATACCAAGGAATTTATGGTAACTCAAATATTTAAAGTACTCATTCAAGGTCAATAGAAGAGCATATCTGCTGTTTCACATCTCTCTGAATTTTTCTTCCTCTGACTCTAGAATCTCCTTTAAAGAATTCACCTGATAAAGTCAGGCTCACCCGGGTAATCTTCCTTTAATTAACTTAATGTCTACTGATTACAAAACACTTAACATCTTTATATCTAGACAGTCCCTTAGATTCAATGTAAAGTAATCATTGAAATGATATTCCATCAAACTTACATCTCCTGCCCACACTAAAGGGAAAGGGATTGTGAAGGGATTGTGCATATACACGAGAGGGTGTGAATGTTGAGGACTCCTAAAATCCTATCTCCCAAACCCTTCAAGTATAATCTCTAAAGGTAATTGTATATAAATAAAGATATTCAAAAATAAGCAAAATATGTCATTTTAAGAACCAAGCACAAAATAACTAAGCGTCTTGAGTTTTACTAAAAAAAAAAAAATTTGACCCCGTTTATTAAAAGGTAAATGCTTTCAGTGTTTGGCGATACCAGACGTATTAAAGAAACAGCAGAATAGAATTAGCTTCCCTTCAAGGACTATTTAATTTCTGTTATGTCCATGAAAAGTTTTCTGACTTAATATGAAGTACAAGATACAGGCCTCTAATTTTCAACATATGTTCAAAGAATTATAAATGGGAATTTTTTTATTTCTTATACCGAATCATCTTGAGATAAATCCATGTGTGTCAGTCTATATTTAATTAAAATCTTATCAACTATTACATATCTAAAAGCAGAGCTTCAAAATATATTAATCAAAACGCAAAAGAACTGAAGGGAAAAATAGACAAATCTATAATTATAGTTGGAGATTTCAGCTTCTCTCTCTCTCCCTCTCTCTATCTTTCTCTCTCTCTCTCTCTCCCTGGAATTAACAGAACAAATAAGTCAGTAAGTATATGATGGACACAACAAATACTTTTAATACATTTGATCTTATTGAAAGAATATAGCAGAATGCACATTTTTTTCAAGTACACATGAAATCTTCGTCAACATAGGCTACATTCTGGCCATAAACAAAATCTTAGCAAATTAAAAAGACTAAAAATAACACAAATAGAAGTTCATAAGGGCATTAAAGGAGGATCGAAACAAAAATATATTTGGAAAATCTGCAAATATTTAGAAACTAAATAACATACATTGAGATAACTTATATTGCAAAGGGAAAGCCTCAAGGGGAATTAAAAAAAATTTTTGAGTTGAAGTAAAATTAAAATATAGCCCACCAAAATTTATAGGATATATCTAAAGCAATGTGTAGAGGAAAATTAATAGAGCTAAACACTTGTTTTGAAAAAATAAGTAAAGTATCAATAACCTTAGCTTCTAGCTTGAGAAACTAAACAATGAAGCCAAAATTAAACATGAAGACAGCAGAAGAACAGAAATAATAAAATTAAGAGCAAACATGAATAAAATTTTAAAAAATGAAAATAGAGAAAAACAATGAAAACAAAACTGATTCTATAAAAATATAGATGTCAGTGACATCTATGCCTATAGATTCTACAATTTCAATGAACCAACTAACTCCTTGGAAGATACAAACTGCCAAAACTCACTCAGAAGGAAGAAACAAAATGTCCCTATACCTATAAGATAATTTAAATTAATAATTTAAAATACTTCACTTAAGAAAAGTCCAGTCCCTAAATGCCATCACAGGTCATGTCTGAGAAATATTTGGGGAAGAAATACCACCAAATCAATACAAACTCTTCTAGAAAATTGAAGAAGAGGAAATACTTCCTAACTCCTTTTAGTAGGTCAGCATTACTCTAATAACAAAACCAAATAAAGATTAGAAAAGAAAGTTAAATACCAATATCCCATAAGATCTTAGATGCAAAAATTCTCAACAAACTATTAGCAAACAAAATCCGGGAATTTATAAAAAGAAAAATAGACTTCATCTAAGTGGGGTTCATTTGAGGAAATGCAAACCTGGTTCAGCATTAGAAAATCAACTAAAATAGTGCTTGCTTCAGCAGCACATATACTAAAATTGGAACGATACAGAGAAGATTAGCATGGCCCCTGCACAAGTATGACACGCAAATTCGTGAAGTGTTCCATATTTTTTTGAGGAGGGCACCTGTTGGGATGAGCACTGGCTGTTGTATGGAAACCAATTTGACAATAAATTTCATATTAAAAAAATAATTTAAAAAAGAAGCAAGATCTCCAAAAGAAAAGAAAAGAAAAGAAAATCAACTAAAATAATTCATTATATTAGCAGAATTAAGAAAAAAATTCTCTAACCCTGTCCATATGGGGGGGGGGGGGGAGCTTTTAGCAAAGTTCAACATTTATTCATGATTTAAAACTCTCAGGAAACTAACACTAAAGGAAGGCTTCCTTAACCTGATAGAGGGATTTTACTTAAAACTGAGCATTGTCCTTATAGTTACTGATGGAAGACTGAATGTTTTTCCACAAGAGTGAGAACCAGGCAAAAATGTCCTTTCTCACAATTTTATTCAACTGTACTGTAAGTTCTAGAGAGTTGAATAAGACATGGAAAAGAACAAAAGGCACATAGATTGGAAAGATGGAAAGAAGTATATCTGTATTCACAAACAACAAGTCTATGTAGAAAATCCTAAAGCATCTTTAAAAAGCTTCTAAATCTCATAAGTCAGTTTGGAAAGCTCAAAAGATATCAAATCAATATAGAAAGATCACTTGTATTTTTATATACTTTCAAGCAACAACTGGGAATTGAAACATAAAAGTACAGTAAAATTTACAACAGAGATAAATGATATACGTAGGTATAAATCTAACAAAATATGCATACAATAAGCATGCTGAAAACTATAAAACACTGATGAAATAAATCAAAGAAAATTTAATAAATGAAGAGATATACAGTGTTCATGGATTGGAAGCCTGAATACTATTAAGAAACAAATAATTTCTAAATTTATATTTATATATATATATATATATATATATATATTCATATATATTCAACCCAACCCAAATCAAATTCCCAGGTGGCCTTTTTCTTTTTCTTTGTGGATAATTAATAACCTGAGTCTAAACTGCATATGGAAAAGCAAAGAAACTAGAAGAGTTCAATTAATTTTGAAAATGAAGTACAAAATTGAAGCCTAGCACTATCTAATTCAAGATTTAATATGAAGCTCCAGTCATCAAAATAGTGTGGTAGTGGTGAAGTGATAAGCAAATGAATGGGGAAAAGTCCAGAAAAATACCCACAGCATCATTTCAAGTGATTTTTTTAAATGTTTATTTATTTTTGAGACAGAGAGAGACAGAGCATGAACGGGGGAGAGTCAGAGAGAGGGAAACACAGAATCTGAAACAGGCTCCAGGCTCTGAGCTGTCAGCACAGAGCCCGAACTTACAGACCGCAAGATCATGACCTGAGCCAAAGTCTGCCGCTTAACCGACTGAGCCACCCAGGTGCCCCCCAAGTGATTTTTTTTTAAAGTATGAAGGAATTACAGTGAAGGGAGCATAGTCTATTTTTGAAAATAGTGATCGAAAAAATGCACATCCATGTTTCCGGTATAAATAATGAATCTCAACCCATATTTTATTAACTCATAATGTTCATAGACCAAAATGTAAAATACAAAACCATAGAACTTCTGGCAGAAAATATAGGAGAAAATTTTTGTGATCTCAGGCTAGACAGAGAGCTTTTATATAGTTTGTAGAGTCTTTAGATAGAAAATATTCAACTAGAATGAGAGGAGAAAACAAAATGGAACAAAAAATTCAACAAATAAACTTTAGTATATTGCAAATGAATAAAAACCCACGCTACGGTGGGTAGGTAAGAAACAAACTAACCTGGGACTTCGGTTAAGCATTCAACTCTTGATTTTGGCTCAGGTCCTAATCTCAAGGTTCCCGGGATTGAATCCACACTGACAGTGTAGAACCTGCTTGGGATTCTCTCTTCTCTCTCTCTGCCCTTCCTCCACCCATGCACATGCATGCTCTCACTGTCTCTCTCAAAATAAATAAATTTTTTTTTTAAAGAAAAGAACTAACCTGAAGTTACTTTGGGAATCAATATTTTGGATACTGTAAGTCAAAGGCAAAAAGAACTATAAGAAAGTACATTTACTATATTTAGCAGATTTGTTTCTTGCAGGGGTATGGGTAAGCAATTCTGAAAATAACTTTTGTGTATATTAGGTTTGAAAGAATCAGTAAGTATATTGTAGATAATGAGAGTCAAGTTTCTTACTTGAAAAATTGCAGAAAAAAATTGCAATTTAAAAATATGAGAAGACTGGAGTAGGGGATGTGGTGATGGATTACAATGAGAAGTCTCAGTATGAATTCATGGTTTTATGCCACGAAGGCAACTTCAGATATGTAACTTAAGACATGTGTGTATGTTTGGCTGAGTACTATATATCCTACATCTACTGAGACGGCTTGGATGGATGTTACTAAATATCATGCTAGTAGCAGTGAACACACTTAGCACCCAGATCTTGATGTCTCGATAGCATTCTCTAATTAAAGGAATCAAGTGCTCTTTGACAAAATAGTTGATTCCGGGGCTGGGGCAAGCAAATGCAAAATAAGCCTGGAGTATATTGTGGCGGCATACAATAAGGAAGTACTCAAACTGAAAGATCATAAAGCCAACCTGTAATAGTTCCTGTTGGCCGAAGCTGGAAATTTTTGAGAAAAAAAATTAACAAAGATAGTGTTAGGTTATAGCCTACAGAATAAGGTAAATACCGAGCATCCCATACTGAATAAATGAGGAAGAAGTAGCAGCTCTTCCTTACAAAGTGCTTTCAATTAATAAATGTAGAAAGACAAAGGAGATGGAAAATGACCATTAGAAAGTTACAGTAATAATTGTTGCAAACAAGATCCAAAGATGGAGGCCAAAAGCAGTAGGCAAAAGTTGGAAAAGAAGGGGATATTTTTCCATTTCAAATTATCTATTTCCCCCCAAGATATTAATTAATTCTAAAGGAGAAAATAGTAGCATTATGGGAATAGCGGACATCACTTTAATTAAGTGATCAAGTTTAAACAAGACATATCAATATCACGTACCCTTTGATATGATACATTTACAAGGACACATCATTTCTATGGTATTCTTGCCAAAAATGCATACCCTTAATCTAATTTTGAAAAAAAAAAAAAAGATGAGACAAATACAAACTATAGGGCATTCTACAAAATAACTAGCCACCACTATTCAAAACTATCATAATCGTAAAAGACAGGAAAGACTAGGGAACTTCCACAGATTGGGAAAGACCAAGAAGACATGAAACTAAATGAATTGTGGTATCCTGGATTGGATCCCAGAAGAGAAGAAGTATTATTAGTGGTAAACTGGTGAAATCCAAATAAAATTGGCAGTTAAGAGTGTTGTACCAAACTCAATTTCTTAATTTTGAGAATTATGCTAAGGTTATACAAGATGTTGGGAAGCTGGGTGAAGTATACATGGGAACTTTCTGAATTAATTTTGTCTAATGTAATTTTAACGTAAGCCTAAAATTATTTTAAAATAAAAGTTTCAAAATTACATGTTAAATGTCTCTTATAGGGCACCTGGGTGGCTCAGTCAGATAAGCGTCCAGCCGGCTCAGGTCATGATCTGAGTGAGTTCGAGCCCCGTGGCAGGCTCTTTGCTGACAGCTCAGAGCCTGGAGCCTGCTTTGGATTCTGTGTCTCCCTCTCTCTCTCTGCCCCTCCCCCACTCATGCTCTGTCTCTCTCCTTCAAAATGAATAAACATTAAAAAAAATTTAATGTCTCTTATGATATTGCATCATATTGTTATTCTATATAACACTAGTTATTGACTCCATTCTTGATCTTTTGGATAGTACGATATTTTTCTAGCCCTTGGGATAATATAGTATTTTGAAAGGGGTTGTCATGGGTAGTATTATGATGATGACGATGAAGCTATGTGAGAATATTAACTAGTTCAATTCTCCTTTAAGCTCAAAATGAGACTGAAGTAAACATCTTCTGACATATAGGTAACAAAATAATGTTCCTTCCTAACTCTGATTCTCCCATCTTTCAGATAGAATGGATTCTATGTAAAAGACCATGCCAATTGCGGGAAAAAAAAAAATCTGATTTTTTGCTATATTCTGTAGGATCATATGTGGCACAAGCTAAAATGGAATTGAAAGGTCAGGCCCAGGGTCACAGAACGAGTGAGTTTCAATGCTGTTGTTTCCTGAGCAGCCCAGTCCGGGGCTTTTTGGACCATCCTTTGTTGCATCCCACATAGTAAATTTTATACAGCATATTAAGGGTTTCAGTTGGATTGTTTTAATAAAAGTAATAAAATTTGTAATTAATTTTAAATTTAGTAATTGGAGAACAAGGGAAATGTTCCTTTAATGAAATTTCCTTGCATGATTTCTCAGATGGTTTTGCCATCACCAGTTTCACTGAGAACATCACCCTGTTGGAAGCTGCAATCTGAACAGATGAAGCACCTTTCAACCCAAGTAATTACCTCCCAGGGCTATAAACCCTCTGTGTCCAACACATAACCAAGCCTTGTCATTAAAATATAAATTACCTTTCCCTTTTTGATCTGTTTTAAAAGAGAATTGCAGGCTCCACAGCTGACTACCAGGCAGCGGGTAGAAGAAATGGGAGTAGAGAAGAATGTTGGCCTGGAAAGAAGCTTTTTCTTCCCTGAAAATGAGCTGTGCTTTGAGGATTGAGTTAGGAAAATGTTGGGGATTAAAGTGATAGGAGGGGATGGGACTAGAAAAGCAAGAAACAATTAAAGCAACAGCTGCCTCGCATCCCTTCTGCTCTTTGGCTTTTTCTTATCCACTCTCAAAGCATGTTTGCCCTTAGTAGGCTGCAGAGCAGAAAAAACAAAAAACAACAACAACAACAACAACAACAAAAAAAAACAACCTAAAACAGTCACCATGGAATTTTTTTTTCTTCCACAACATTTTCAGTACAAATAACTTCAGGACACACACGCATCTCAAACATTAAATTAACAGCCTTTTATCCTTCGCTGCCACCAAGATCCCCCAGTTGTATAAAAATGATTGGAAAATATTGCCTGGTGGACCTCTTGGGCAACCTGAACTTCTGAAAAACAATAGCTACAACAGATGTTTCTTTCATATGATCTGTGTTTGATCTCCTAAATAATGTTTCACTACCACAGGCTTGGCAAAGGGTCAGGAAATGTGTATAATTTAAGGGGAAAATATGGAAACAAAGAAAAATCCCATGATATCCTGAAACAACTGCTACAAATTCTGATGATCAAAATATGGCTTATGTTACGGCAAATAATCTTTATTTTAAATGTCTAATTTCCAAAGATACTTAAGGTTCCAGACAAAGGCAGGCAGCCGTTTGCAATAAAACCGTACCATTCATTTTGCAGACAATAGTAAAGAAGTCTTAAGACAACAAAACACATATGGATGTCAAAAAGTCAGGTCTCTCTCATGCTGTCCAGCAACTTCTTCAAATCAGCTTTTGAAAATCAGGTCTATGAGTCGTCCAACCTGACTTTCAGAAGTTTATTTATATGTCTTGTATAACTTTCTTCTTATTTATTCCACGTAATCCTTCTTTTGAGATAAAAAGCCGCCAGTTACTCATAATGAAGCTCCATATGCTTGGAGAGTACCACTGAGTTATTTTCTCTCAAAAAATCTCTCCCTCACACACATGAAAAACATTTCCCCCAACTTTTTAAACCTTTATGCAAGGATCCTTTTCTCTTTCCTATGATCCCTGTAAATATTAAAACGTGTGGTCTTATTCCACTAAGAAAATATTTTCTTTTATTTGAAAAATTGCCCACAACCAACATAGTCAAAGAAGTTTAGCCTAAAAAGCCTAAATTATATTCTTCTTCCATTTTAAGTACTGTTAGGTAAAATAACGCTCTCCATCGTAAGTCAACTCAATTGCACCTTTATCTGGTGTCACTCAGAAAGCTGCAATCATTAAAACACAGACTCTCAGGGATCAGGTTTCTGGAAAAAGCTGCATGTGCCAGTGGTTTGAATTGACGTATAGTGATGCCATGCTTACCTTAGTAAAGGAGTACACATGGAATCAATGCGATCTGTCATGCAAAGCATTTGTACTTATAAAGTATGAAGTTCATGGTCACAATTTGGAAGAATGCCAAGCCCATGAAACAATATCTCACCCATCTTTGTCTTGACCATGCACAATGGTAGAACACATGCAGTATAAACCAGAAAGGGAAACAATTTTATTTAGGACCAACAAGAGAGATACAAAGTTATTTCAATTTAGAGTCAAGTAAAATCTGCTCCATACTCAAAAGCCATGATGTTAAATGTAAACGGGTATTGCTATTTCTTTCAAGAGCCACAGAAGTGATTTTCCCCCATATTTTTTTTCATAGTCCTCTTATCTCAATTTCATTGCTATATATGTTCTTTTAATTCAAACTCCTCAAAAAAAAAAAAAAAACAAAAACAAAAAAACAAAAAACCTATCCTTCCCTTAGGTGTCCCTCCATAGCACAATCTATTGCACTTCTAAACTATGGAACATAGCAATTCTTTAGCCATATGGCTTTTAGTAACTGAAATGAGATCCCAGGAGTGAAATGCCTTATATTCAAGATCAGTTTCCTTCTCAAACTTAAGGTATAATAAGATTTGAACTTTGACTGATGAAAGTAAATGCAATTGTGAGAAAAAAAAAATTAAGCAGTGAGAAATTCCCTATAAAACAAATTCCCATAGGAATCCCTAAACTCAAAGTGGGAATTACCGATTTTTGAAGAATTTACCATCTATCTACACCTAAGTGAAAAATCATGTTATGTTAAAAGATGCAAATGCTTGTTAGTTAAATTTGTCATCATATGTCACTGCTTTGTATGCACCATCTGTTTTTTTTTTTTTCTGTTTTGAATTAAGTTGGGGGGAATATATTTTGAATGTGGCTAACGTTGACAGAATAACTCCACTTATTCTTGTCTTTTAAGGTGCCTTCCTATTTAATAATAGACACCGTTACTCATATTTATATAGTTAATTTTTTAAAAGGGGAGGGAAAAAGAAAGTCTTCATCTCTAATGTTTGATCTAAATATCTTTTACATGGTGGATAAAGATTACTACATTTAATAAGTTTTCCCTTAGGTGTCAATTATTTTAAATCCAGATTTCACTGATTTCTATAAGAATGTGTGGGTTATTTAGACCATGAACACCTTTAAAGAGATCAAACGCCTTTAGAAGACTAACGTATAAAGTCGAAATAAACCTTTCTGTTGCAATGGTTTTGCAAAGATCCTTTTCCAAATCAAAGGCAGCAGAGCCCACTACTGGCATAGTTGTTGAAACTTTTCTCTAGTCAAATAATCAAATGTTGCTTGGAGCTAAACTTGTATTGAATAAAAGCAAAGTCTAGGCATATAAATAAGACAACTTTTCAGCTAGCTTTCAAAACCCAGTGATGTATTGCAATAGGGTATCATGATCTGTTTAAAGATCAACATTAGGATGATCACATCACATATGACATTTTGAAGACATACTTTTGGAAAGCTGTAATTCCTCTGGGCAACTAAGGACCAACTGTGACAGTAAGTCAGCCAAGTTGCTGGAATAAAGTAAGGAAGGAAACTCTAACTGAAGGTGTAGGAGCTACGTGACCCTCTCCTACTTCTACGAACTATGTTTTACAAATGGAGTGATCAATGTGAATTAAATCAACAAATGTTGATTATGTGTTACTATTCCACAAAGAAAAACAGCAGAGAAATTTGTTTTAGCTTTGGTTTTGAATGAAGGGGATGTTAGTTTCCTTTGGTGGCTATAAAAAGTACCACAAACGAGGTACCTGAAAAACACAGAAACTTGTTCGTTCACAGTTCTGGAGGCCTTAAGTCTGAAATAAGTTGTCACTTATTTCTGGAGGCCAAAATTGAGGTGTCAGCAAGACTGTGCTTCTTCCAGAGGCTCTAGGGGAGAATCCATCCTGTGCTTCCTTCAGCTTTGGTGGCTGCTGGTATTCCTCAGCTTGTGGCTCCATAACTCCAACCTCTGTCTTTGGAGTCGCAGTGCCTTCTCTGGGGTCTATAATTAAATCCCCCTCTCTCTCTCTGTCTTATAAGGATACATGTAATAGCATTCAGGGCCAGCCCACATAATTCATGATAATATCCCCATCTCAAAGGCCATAACTTAATTGCATCTATAAAAACCCTTTTCTCTAATATGGTAACATTCACAAATTCCAGGGATTAAAATATGAATGTCTTTTAGGGGCCCCTTTCAACATACAACAGAGAAATAAAATATCTCTCCAAAAATTCATAGTTATGAACTGATCCTCATCTGATTTAAGGATCTTTAGGATACTCAATACAAGACTTAATTTTGAATCATCATCAGGTAGCAGCTTTACATACCTGATATAAGTAATTGCAAAATCTCTCTCAGCAAATACATCCTTATGTCTGGACCTCAGAGAAAAAAGGACCTGAAGGAAAATAACTTGTCAATAAAGAAAAAGAAAAATGTACAAGAAAACAAAATTATTTTTAAAAAGTATATATATTGCAGGATACAAAATCAATGTACAGAAATCAGTTGCATTCTTATACACTAACAATGAAGCAACAGAAAGACAAATAAAGAAACTGATCCCATTCACAATTGCACCAAGAAGCATAAAATACCTAGGAATAAATCTAACCAAAGATGTAAAAGATCTGTATGCTGAAAACTATAGAAAGCTTATGAAGGTAATTGAAGAAGATTTAAAGAAATGGAAAGACATTCCCTGCTCATGGATTGGAAGAATAAATATTGTCAAAATGTCAATACTACCCAAAGCTATCTACACATTCAATGCAATCCCAGTCAAAATTGCACCAGCATTCTTTTTGAAACTAGAACAAGCAATCCTAAAATTCATATGGGACCACAAAAGGCCCCGAATAGCCAAAGTGATTTTGAAGAAGAAGACCAAACCAGGAGGCATCACAATCCCAGACTTTAGCCTCTACTACAAAGCTGTCATCATCAAGACAGCATGGTATTGGCACAAAAACAGACACATAGACCAATGGAATAGAATAGAAACCCCAGAACTAGACCCACAAACGTATGGCCAACTCATCTTTGACAAAGCAGGAAAGAACATCCAATGGAAAAAAGACAGTCTCTTTAACAAATGGTGCTGGGAGAACTGGACAGCAACATGCAGAAGGTTGAAACTAGACCACTTTCTCACACCATTCACAAAAATAAACTCAAAATGGATAAAGGACCTGAATGTGAGACAGGAAACCATCCAAACCTTAGAGGAGAAAGCAGGAAAAGACCTCTCTGACCTCAGCCGTAGCAATCTCTTACTCGACACATCCCCAAAGGCAAGGGAATTAAAAGCAAAAATGAATTACTGGGACCTTATGAAGATAAAAAGCTTCTGCACATCAAAGGAAACAACCAACAAAACTAAAAGGCAACCAACGGAATGGGAAAAGATATTTGCAAATGACATATTGGACAAAGGGCTAGTATCCAAAATCTATAAAGAGCTCACCAAACTCCACACCAGTGGAGAAGAAGAAGAAATGGGCAGAAAACATGAATAGACACTTCTCTAAAGAAGACATCCGGATGGCCAACAGACACATGAAAAGATGCTCAACGTCGCTCCTTATCAGGGAAATACAAATCAAAACCACACTCAGATATCACCTCACACCAGTCAGAGTGGCCAAAATGAACAAATCAGGAGACTATAGATGCTGGAGAGGATGTGGAGAAACGGGAACCCTCTTGAACTGTTGGTGGGAATGCAAATTGGTGCAGCCGCTCTGGAAAGCAGTGTGGAGGTTCCTCAAAAAATTAAAAATAGACCTACCCTATGACCCAGCAATAGCACTGCTAGGAATTTACCCAAGGGATACAGGAGTACTGATGTATAGGGGCACTTGTACCCTAATGTTTATAGCAGCACTCTCAACAATAGCCAAATTATGGAAAGAGCCAAAATGTCCATCAACTGATGAATAGATAAAGAAATGGTGGTTTATATACACAATGGAGTACTACAGGGCAATGAGAAAGAATGAAATATGGCCCTTTGTCCCAACATGGATGGAACTGGAGAGTGTGATGCTAAGTGAAATAAGCCATACAGATAAAGACAGATACCATATGTGTTCACTCTTATGTGGATCCTGAGAAACTTAACAGAAACCCATGGGGGAGGGGAAGGAAAAAAAAAAAAAGAGGTTAGAGTGGAAGAGAGCCAAAGCATAAGAGACTCTTAAAAGCTGAGAACAAACTGAGGGTTAATGGGGGGTGGGAGGGAGGGGAGGGTGGGTGGTGGGTATTGAGGAGGGCACCTTTTGGGATGAACACTGGGTGTTGTATGGAAACCAATTTGACAATAAATTTCATATATTGAATAAATAAATAAATAAGTAAATAAATAAATAACATATAAATAAAATAAAATGTATATATAAAACAAACATCAAAATTAGATCTACAAAGACTTCAATAAAACTCCTCAAAACTTTTTCCATAATTCAGACTTGAATATTGGTGATTGAATCCCAGAACCTCAAAACTCAGTAGGCTAGTCACAATAGCCAAATCCAATAATTTTCCTAATTTTATAATAACACACACCACACCTTTCATTGTAGAATTTTTTAGCACTGCTCATAGTTTCATGATGAGGTTTCATTCAATTAGAGTTTCTAGACCAGAGTAAAATAAATGTGCCTAAAGAAATAAAAATGGGAAACAAAGTCATGAGAAAAAAGCAACTATAATAAAGGATAAATAATTTGAAAAATAGTCATAGAAATTTTAGAAATAAATATATAATCCTTGAAATTTAAAAGTAAATGGATAGATTAAATAGTAGATTAATAGGCAATAATAGCTAACACTTAATGAGGCTTTACTCTCTGATCACTTTACAGTGACTGACTGATTTAATCCTTATAACAACCCATGAAGTATGTATTATGATTATCGTTATTTTATAAAGAAAATAAGGACAAGAGATTAAGACATTTGCTTAAATTATTTAACTACTAGTTAGTGCAACTAAATATAAAACCTCAGCAGTCTGTCTGCAAAGGCCACTCTCCAATTAAATATTCTGCCAACTTGATCAGGCATAGCTGAAGATAGAGTTCGAGAACTGGGAGACAATCCAGAATAAATTAACCAGAATTTAGAACAAAGAGAAGAAAAATATGAAAGAGAGATGAGAAACAGAAAATATATTAAACTAAGACAGTTTAATATATATCTAATTAGATTTCCATAATGAAAGACTAGAGAAAACGCAGGAAAAATCATATTCAAATAGACAATTTTTTGAGAAGTTCCTCAAATGGATGAAAGACATGATTCCATTCATTTAGGAGTCATGATCAATTCCAAATGGGACAAATAAAAGAAATCCACACAGAGACACATAGTAGTAAAAATGCGGAGCACCACTGAAAATGATCATTCAAGAATGAAGGTGAAATAAAGACATGTTCAGACAAAAAGGAACTTAAAGGGCTTGGAAACAGCAGAAACTCAGCAAAGGAAAGTACAGAGCTTATTATTCTGGGAGATGAAAAATGATCCTAGAAATAACTCTGAGAAACAAGTAGGTAAGCCAAGGAAAGAAAATGGAAAATATGTCAGGTAATCTATACAAGTATTGGTTGTATGAGTCAGTAATAATAATATCTAATTTGTGATATTAAGCAAATCAAAACAAAGCTGAAATACTAATCAATAACCCTTGACAACAAATAGAAATGAGAGAAAGCATTTACGATGTTCTGATAAAGGTGGACTATGGTTTTCAGACCAACCTTTTTTTTTTTTTTAATTCTTTAATGTTTATTTATTTTTGAGAGAGAGAGAGAGGGAGAGTGCACAAGCAGGAGAGGGGCAGAGAGAGAGGGAGACACAGAATCTGAAAGAGGCTCCAGGCCCTGAGCTGTCAGCACAGAGCCCGACGTGGGGCTTGAACTCATAGACTGTGAGATCATGACCTGAGCCAAATTCGAATGCTTAACTGACTGAGCCACCCAGGCGCCCCTCAGGCCAACCTTTCAATACATATATACATATAATAGAAATATAGCATAGTACATACAATAGAAAAACACATTTTTAAAATTCTTTTTAATGTTTATTTTTGAGAGAGACAGAGTGCAAGTGGGGGAGGGGCAGAGACAGAGGGAGAAACAGAATCTGAAGAAGGCTTTGGGTTCTGAGCTGTCAGCACAGATCCTGACATGGGCCCAAACTCAGGAACTGCGAGATCATGACCTGAACTGAAGTCGGGCACTTAATCAACTGAGCCACCCAGGCGCCCCAGAAAAACACATTTTAAAAAATCTGTTTAAATTCATAATATAGTTTTCAAGGAAGAAATTATTTATGTACATAATCTAGGTAGGACAAAGATTATGTAGATATAGAGAGGTTAGAGGCATTGTCCACTCAAGGTAATTGCAGATTGCAAAAGTGATAAACAGAAAGCTAAGAAACTGAACATAAGGTTTTTGTTTTGTTTTGTTTTGTTTTTGTTTTTGTTTTTGTTTTTTTTTGCAGATACCTAGAACAGGGAGTTAAAAAAAAACAAGGAAATTTGGGAATATACAAGGAAGACAGCTTCTGGTAAACACCAAGACTTTTGGTAGGGACCTCAAAGCACTGTGTGTATGAATAAAAAGAACGTAAAATAGTTTCTGGCAGTGTCTAAAACTCATTTCTGGTCAAGAACTACTATTATCCTTATCCTAGCTATTAACCAAAGACAAAAGTAGCTCTCTATGGAGAAATATATCATCCAGATTCTCCAATTACATATATTATTTTTCTGATAAAATCAGAAATAGTCAAATATTCAAGAAGATAAAATTTTACTGAAAACCAAGGATAAAGATAGACTCTCAGAGTATCTAGAAAGCATATTCATCAGACATGAAATTTTAAATTACATGAGAAAGAGTTTTTTGGGTTTTTGGGTTTTTTTTTGTTTGTTTTGTTTTGTTTTAGGAGAGAGAGTGCACATGCACAAGGAGGGGAGACGCAGGAGAGACAAAGAAAGAGAGACAGAGAGAGAGAGAGAGAGAGAAAGAGAGACAGAGAGAGACAGAGAGACTGAGAGAATCTTAAACAGGCTCCATGCCCAGCACAGAGCCTCGTGTGGGGCTTGATCTCATCACCATGAGATCATGACCTGAGCCAAAATCAAGAGTCAGAAGCTTACCCGACTGAGCCACCCAGGAGCTCCAAGAAAGAGTTCTTATAAAATAATAGGAGTATTCTGAATCCAATTTCCCAGTACATCTTCCAAAATGATACATATTATTAAAGAGAACAAATTAAACCACCCATAAACCACTGTACTGAATAACTGAAAGAACATTACAAATTTTGAATTCTATGTATTTAAGGAAATAAATACACAAGATAAGCAGCATCAAGTTTGGCACCAAAGTCAGAGAAGAGAATCAGCTTAATTGTGCAGAAAATACATGAAGATAGTGTAATCTCTGAAGTCTAAATAATACTTGAAAGAGAGACTCTTAACTTAAAAAAGAAAAAGAAGCCAGACCTGGTAGACATAGCATTAACTACAGGGGAATCAAAAGGAAGGGGCTTAAAAATTATGGGATCAGAGGTCAACATTTTGAGCAGGACACAACTTGTGAGACACAAGGAGGTAATAGAAAAAGGAAGGATACTTTGGAGGTTTGGTAAACAAAAAGGAGGTGAACAAGCAGTTAAATTAAGTGTTCTAAAAAAACAGTTACAAAACCAGAAAATACACCAACACTTTCCTTGAAACAAAACAAAACAAAACAAAACAAAACAAAACAAAACAAAACCATCATTTATAGAAGACACTGAAATCAATGAACCAAGTGAACAGAATTTCTTTAAGAACTGAGTAAGTTAATCAAAACCCAATCCCTTGCCAGCATAGAATCCCCTCTTACTGCTTCTTAGGAAAGTTTTTTTTTTTTTTTTAAATACAAAACAAAACAAGTAAACCATAAGCAACATTTATACAAGGCTAAAATAAGAAGAAAACAGACAATTGGAATAAAAATACTTTGAATAGTGAAACTAGGCTTCCTCTTAAACTCCCACCCCAACACAAAGTAAACAGAAAACACAGGGACACTTTAAATCAACACTGTACTTTTAATTACACTCCCTTTCCAGAGAACTAATACCAATCCTTGTAAAACTGTCCCCAAACACTTTCAAACTCATTTTACAAGGCCAGCATTACCCTGACACCAAAACCAGGCAAGGACACCACAAGAAAGGAAAATTACAGGCCCATATCTGTGATGAATATAAATGCAAAAATGCATATATCAATGAAATATTAGCAAACTCGATTCAGCAATACATTAAAAGAATCACACACCTGATCAAGTGGAATTTATTCCAGGAATGCAAAGAAGTTTCAATATCTGCAAATCAATCAGTGTGATACACCACATTAACAAAATAAAGAATAAAAATCATATGATCATCTCAATAGATGCATAAAAAGCATTAAACAGAATGCAGCATCCATTTGTGGTAAGAGATCTCAATAAATTGGGGGTAGAGGGAACATATCTCAACACGATAAGAGCCATAGGTGTCAGACTAATATACTCAACTGTGAAAAGCTGAAAAATGTCCCTCTAAGATTACAAACAAGACAAAGATGCCCACTCTCACCACTTCCATTTAACATAGCATTGGAAGTCCTAGACAGACCAATTAGGCAAGAAAAAATATATAAAAGTCATTCAAATTGGAAAGAAAAAAGTAAAACTACCACTATTTGTAGATCATTATACAGCTATGATTTTATACGTAGACTATCCTAAAAGACTCCACCCCAAATCTCTTAGAACCAATAAATAAAGTTGAAGTGTACAAAATCAACATGCAAAAATATGCTGCTTTCTACACACTAACAAAACTACAGTCCGGTTTGGCTGCTCCAAAAAGAATAAAATACCAAGAAATAAATTTAACTTAAGGAGGTGAAAGACCTGGACACAGAAAACTATAGACATTGATGAAAGAAATTAAAGATGACATAAATGAATAGTAAGACACTTTGTGTTCATGGATTGAAAGAATTAACAGCATTAAAATGTATATATTACCCAGAACAATCTACAGATTCAGTGCAACATCTATCAAAATTCCAGTGGTGTTTTTCACAGAAGTCAAGAAATAATCCTAAAATTTTTATGGAATTATAAAAGACTCTGAATAGCCACAGCAGTCTTGAGAAAGAACAAAGCTGCAGACATCAATGATTTCAAACTCTATTACAAAATGATAGTAATCTAAACAGTATGGTATTGGCATAAAAAAGACACATAGATCAAACAGAACAGAGAACAGAGAACCCAGAACTAAACCCACATATATGTGGTCATTTAATTTGAGGCAAGAATATACAATGGGCAGAAACAATTTCTTCAATAAATTGTGTTGAGAAAATTGAAAAACAGCCCACATGCAAAGAGTAAAACTAATCCACTCTTATACCATACATAATAATTAAGTCAAAAGGAATTAAGGATTTGAATGTAAGACCTGAAATCAAAGAGTCCTAGAAGAAAAATAGATGTTAAGCTCATTGACATTGGTCTTAGCAATGATTTTTTTGGATCTGACTTCAGAAGCAGAAGCAGCAAAAGCAAAAAAAAAACATGTAGAATTATGTCAAACTAAAAAGCTTCTGCAAAGCAAAAGAAATGATCAACAAAGTGAAAAGGCAACCAACTGAATGGGAGGAAATATTTGCAAATATCTGATAATTGTCTAATATCCAAAATATATAAGAAACTCATACAATTCAACAGCAAAATAACAAATAACTCAAATGAAAATTGGCAGAGAATCTGAATAGACATTTTTTCCTAAGAAGACATACGCATGGTCAACAATCACATGAAAAGACGCTCAACATCAGTCACCATCAGGGAAATACAAATTAAAACCACAATATCACCTCACACCTGTTAGAATGGCCATTATCAAAAAGATAAGAAGTAATAGGTGTTGGTGAGAATGTGGTGAAAAGAGAACAATAGTGCACTGCTGGTGGGAATACAAATAAGTACAGTCACTATAGAAAACAGTAAGGAGTTTCCTCAAAGAAAAAGAAAAATAGAACTACCATAGGACCCAGCAATTCCACTCTGGGTATTTATCTCAAGACAATAAAAACACTAATTTGAAAAGATATATGCATCCCTGCCCCCTGTGTTAATTGCAGCATTATTTACACTAGGCAAGATATAGAAACAATCTAAGTATCCATCAATGGATGAATGGATAAGGAAGGTGTGGAATACATATACAATGGAATATTATTCATCCATAGAAAATAATGAAATTTTGCCATTTGCAACAACAAAGTTAGACCTTGAGAGCATTATGTTAAATGAAATAAGTCAGAGAAGGGCAAATACTATATGGTCTCACTTATATGTGGAATCTGAAACAAAACAAAACAAAACAAAACAAAACAAAAACAAAAGAAAAACAGAAACCAAGTTCATGGATACACAGAGCAGATTAGTGGTGGCCAGAGAGAAAGAGGGGTGGAGAATGGGCAAAATGGGTATAGTGGGTCAGAAGGTATAAACATCTACCTAAATAAGTCATGGAGATGTGGTGCACAGCATGGTCACTATCGTCAATAACATTGTATTGCATATTGGAAAGGTGCTAAGAGAGCATATCTTAGAAGTTCTCACCACCACAAAAAGATAAAAAGAAGAAAATCTGTAACTATGTATGGTAACAGATGGTAACTGGACTAATTATGGTGATCATGTCTCAGTTTATACAAATATCAAATAATCATGTTGTACACCTGAAACCAATATAATGTTATATGTCAATTATACCTCAATAAAAATTCAATAAATTCAATGCATTTTCTTTTCTTGTTTTTAATTTTTTTTTAATGTTTATTTATTTTTGAGAGAGAGAGAGAGAGACAGAGCGTGAGCGGGGGAGGGGCAGAGAGAGACACACACACAGAATCCGAAGCAGGCTCCAGGTTCTGAGCTGTCAGCACAGAGCCCGATGAGGGGCTCGAACTCACAAACCGTGAGATCATGACCTGAGCTGAACCCGGACGCTTAACCGACTGAGCCACCCAGGCGCCCCAATTCAATACATTTTCTTAAACAAATGCTGAGTTAGAAATTTTTATGTCCTCTAGTTGAATCATGATACAGCATGAGCATGAGTATAAAACATTATTCACTACCTAAGGAGTGTGCAGGAAAACCAGGTTAATTGAAGATTCTAGGCAAACATCCAAATTCTGCTTCTACTCACTTATAGGCAGCAGAAAGTTTCCATAAGACCAGAGTTGATGTGGAAAGATCTGAGAACCTTAAGACACACCAGAGTAAAGGGCAGAATAGGAGAAAGAAAAAAAGCAAACCCAAGAAAACTAAAAGATTAAAAGGGAGAGTTTGGACCCCGAAGTTTCTAAATTATAGGGAATAGAAATAGTGTTTTTTTTTTTTCTACAGATCAAGGAAGTTGCAGCAGGAGAGTAAACCAGAAGTCTTGAGCACCTGCCTAGATCTGGAACAGATGTTGACAATAGGGGTGTTTCAACCAGGGCATTTAATGGATGAGATATAAAAGGTCTCATTTAGGATGAATGTAAGCCACTGTTTCATCTGGATGACTCAAGGAAGGAGTACAAGGGGATAATAGCTAAAGATATAAATTACCTGTGTAGTTCTAATCCTCAAAATGCGCATGATCATGGGCCATTTCACTTATATTTTACTTCATTTCAGTCAGATTTTTAGTGCCAAAAAATAATTGTCTTTGGAGGAGATGTAACTCTGTTGGAATGACAGTTGCCGTGAAAAGTCATAGGTATCTTTGTTAACTCTTATAACATTAAGAGTAGAAAGTACGAATTAGTGAAAGTTAGCACGCCATCCTTCAGTGGTTAACAAAACATTCACAGAATGTCAAGGGCAGGTCAGTGCCAAGGCAGCAATAGCTGTGCCTTGGTATTCAACATTTTGTTTCATAATTTTGAAGTAATAGCCACATACGGCTATCCTATTAGGACACATGGTCATTTTCCTATGCACAGCTAGCACAACATAAGCATGTGAAATGACAAGATAAGATCCAAACATGGCAACAATCCAAACATATCAGCATCACCAAAATAAACCCCATTGTGATGTCAGCATCATTCCCTGAGGAAGCTGTGTCTCCTGAATAGGAGGTGTTAAAATCCCATAAAGAAATTCTACTAAGGGCAGGAATATGGCTTCATTACTAAGCTAATGATATAGCCATTGGCCTTTTCACATAGGAATGCAGATAAAGCACCATTTCATGGACTATAGCATTCCCAGACATTATCCTCAATATGTGTTTCTCACCACAGCATGTGAGTCCTATTGAAGCATATGTGCTATGTTATTGTTTGTATTTTGGATACCATGAAAAAACAGAGTAGCTCATTTACAAAATACCCTATTTCATGGTCAACATACTGAAAGCAGACTTCACCCAGATCACTATATTTCCAACTCAACATCAACCCATAAGGTTAGATAGAATAAGTATTACTCTATTTTGCAGGGGTGGAAATCATGGCTTGGAGGTTACCCACCCAAGGTTAAACAGTAATCAGGAGAGTGAAGATTAGATCTAAGTCCTTTGACTTCAATCAAGTATTCCTTTGATTTATAAAATGTCACAGAAATAGAAAAAACATTTATGTTTGTAGCATAAAAATGAAACCAATAAAGTATTCTATGTATTTTGGAGTGTTTTATCTATGACACTAACATAAGATTTATAGACAATTTATTAGTAAAGTTGGCACAACACATTAATTTTCCATTAAAATGACATTTGAAAAAATATATTGATAAAATGAGAGAATTAAGTCTAATAGATTTAATAACAGATATTAAGTAATGAATGACTTCATTGTTTCAAAATCACCTTAGAAATGTCAGGTAATTTTCATCAGGAAGAATATTGCAACTAAAGAACTGTCCCCTGAGGAGACATTTCATCTGTTGCTGGAAGCCGAGCTACCCAGCCTGAGTGGCAGGGCCCAGGCTGTGGACGGATTGGTGACTGCAGGGTGGCCCGCCGACAGTGAAGCTTCTTGTACTCCTGCTTTTAGGTAATTTGGCTTTATTAAAGTACCTGGGGTATTGTCTGTTGGGGAATTGCCCTCGGCAGGCCCCCTGGGAAAAGAACCATTAGGGAAGAAAATAAGGTTCCGCAAGAAATTGTGCGGCCTTACGTTTAGCCCTTGCCATCCTCTGTGGAGACTCCTCTACTTACAGGAAGGATAGCTTCATGCATTTGCCAGCAAAGAGGGCCTGTAAAGGAGAGACATATGGATTTGAAAGCCCCACTCTGGCAACTAAGGAGTGTATCTCTGGGCACAGGTGACTTCAACCCCTAGGCCTACCTGGCCGCCCGGAGGCATTCCAGATGATGACTGAACCTAGTCGGTTAAGCTACGGAATGGTTCATTGGTTCCTAGGTGCGTTGTCTCTCTGAGAATGTATGAGGTGTGGGTTTCTAAGGCCTTTTCAGCCCCTTTCTGGCACCTCGGACACATTGTTCTTCTGGCCTCATGTGGTTAGGAGGTCATGTCTCTGTAACTGTTCCACTTGAGGTGTTGAGAAATGGAGGGCCTTTCACGAGAACAGCAAAGCAAATGCTTTGTAGATTATACATAAAAGCAGATGCATAATAGACTAATGTAAGAAATTGATCTATAATCAAAGGGTATGCGGGAAAGTTAGGGGAAAATCACCATGTTATTTCTTAAAGGTCGTTTATACATAGGAACATTTTCAAAATTAGGTAATGTTAGGAAAACATAGATGACGTATGCTACAAGGAAATCACTAGCATATATAATGCCACGTTTACTGCAATAAATCGGCCAGTTCAACACACTGCTGTTGTCTGTGTCCATTTTTATTGTAGTTTTAGTTTTTTATTTTAGTTTTTTATTTTCCAGTTTTTTATTTTAGTTTTAGTTTATTTTCACCGATGCCGTTCTTCCTTCGGGAACCCCTGGTTGCTGGAGCTGGTCTCCGGCAATCTGTAGTTTTCTAAAGTAAATTGAATTTTCTCTCAGATTCCAGGTACCTTAGGACCAAAGGATAGGATGGGTCTTCTTTACAGTAAACTTCCAGAATGAAGAAAATTCTAGTGTTTAATGCTCATGCCATGCAACTATGCCACTCTTTTCCTCCTCCTTCACATAGGCCCCTCATCACTATCATCTGTTCATTTAGTTCCTCCTTGCTTCTCCCAGTTTTCTAGGCAATTCTTGCCATTTTTGTCAATGACTTCAATAATCATGTGATCAACCATTTAATATCTAAGTCTCTCAGTTCCTTGACATGAGAATCCCTGAGATTCTCTTCCACGCCACCACAGGCATACATACATTGCCTTTGTAAACAATCAACTTTGTCATCACCTGGAATTGAGACCTCCACTGAAACCCCGACATACAGCTACTCTTCCTGTGTGTTAAGTATCAGTAGTATTTTTAAGTCACTGGTACAAATCTTCACCTTTTCCAAATTCCTAAGACACGAATCTCCTTAATTTTCCACCGACATCAGCTCTTGGCTTCATTCCTCTCTGTCCAGTTTAGATTCCACAACTCATCATTTATATTCACAACTTTACATAAAGCCATACCTCTCTTGAAATTGCTGTCTTTGATTTTGCTTACCCTGGACAAATTCAACCATTTCTGCCTGCACCCATGGACCTGAATAATTTAGCACTAACAATCTAGTAATGTTGACTGGTTTTGCTTGAAATTTAGTCAGAAATTCCAAATAGATATTCAACATGGCCTCAGCAATCCTAATATATTTGTGAACCACACCTGCCTTCCTACTCTCCAATAGGATCATTCTACACCCTCTTTCCAAAACCTTTCACAATCTCTCTCTTACTTTTTCACTCTTGGTGACATACTGCACTGAAAACTAGGTGACAACAGAGGAAGTGCCTACTCTTCTTCAACACGTGATCAACACAAAACCATCTTCATGAAAACTTATCTTCTACATTTCTTTCTATAGTCTTTAAACAAGAATATTGAACGTTTTCCATTTGTGAAATACCAAACTTTCCTTTCTGTTAAGCCCTGGATCTCATTACTGCTTGTTTTCTCAAGAACCTCTTTTTGACACCATGCCTTTGATGGTCCCTGTCTGTCCCTCCAATTCTGTTTCATGTCTCCCTTGATCACAATGTTTCAGTGTCACCATACTATTTTTTAGTACCTCTAAAAGGCCAACTCTTTCCTAACTCAGGGACTTTGGACCTCTTGACTTTTGGGGATTAAGTCATTGTCACTGTCCTGTACTCAGAGTGGCCTTCCCTGACCAGAAAAAAGTAGGTTTACCTCAGCCTTATCGGCTATCTCTGTACTCTGCTTCCTTCTTAGCATATATGTCAAATCTAAATATATTTATTTGTTGTTAGATTGCTTAATTTTTTACTGTGCCTCCTTCTCAACTGTGAGCTCCATAAGGATATGAACTAGATCTGTGATTAAGCTTCTCCTATTCCCCAGATTACTGCTTGCCCATGGTATGTACTAAATAAATATTAGGTTAAATGAGTGAATGAATGAATGAACTTACCATTGTTAATTTTTTAACTTCCATAACCAAGCCTTAGTCTTGTGAGAAATAACATTGGTTACTTAACAGTGACCCCTGTCTCTATCATAACTAGAGATCTACTTGAAAAAAATTTGTGTCATGCCAATCTCCATAACATTAGACTCAATCAGATTAGATTGATGTTCCTAGGGATATGGAACATTCTGTGTGGGGCATAGTAAGGGTTTCACAGATCTTGAGACTATAACTATAATCTTCTCACTGGCTTCTCACATTAGTGGATTAATAGTCAAAAAAGTAGCTACTTGCTACACTTTGTTGGAGTAATTTAATCCTAATTCTAATGAAGGCCTATGGTTATTACTACAAAAAGGAAGCAGGATGCATATATCTGGAACCCAGGGACTTCCCTGAGTCTTTCCTTGTCCAGTGATAACTGTCAATAGACAATTGTAGCAACCATACCCTAAAAAAGCAAACAAACAAAAGTTCATACCATAAGTGATGAAATTCTGGATCACTCACTAGGAAGTAATCCAGGACAGAAAGGTGCTGGACTATGATGAAGGAAATATAAAATGGGTGTCCCAGAAGTGAGATGAAATAGTCACAGCCTAAAGACTGGTGGCTGTAACTTATTTTATTAGTGTTTCTGTCTTTAGTCTATGAGATCATGACTGTCCACTAGCTCAAGGGGATTCTGGAGCTGACTGGATTTGTAACTCTCCTTTGGAGGAAGAAATTAAGACATTTTGTTCTCATAAAGAATGAAGGCTCCATATTATATTGTGGAAGACAGATAATGGGGAAAAATTAATGGATCTGAATAAGTCAAGGAGTGGATTATATAGGACACGTATATCTCCTCAGATTCTGTTGCTCTCTCCTATCCCTTTCACTCTGGGCTACTTGTTATGCTTCATTCACCTTTGGGGCCCTAATAATTTCATATGAGCAGTGAGTTTCTTCTGAGGACATTCAGCCTACACTTGGGATTGGATGACTCCTCCTACCACTTCCAGGCAGGAATGACACACCGTATTTTCAGGCATGGAGTCTAGCCTCCCCAGGAACTGCCAAAGCTTCAAGACTGATGTCAGCTGGAGAAGTGGGGAAGTTAACTCTCTGAAAATGGGAAATTAGACCAATGGGAGATGAGAGATAGAAGACACCACCAGATATATGATATATCCCCTATATATATAAGTCTCTCCCTTCCTTGTGCCAATAGACTATTCTGAAGCAATGTTTTCAAAACCACCTTGCTGGAGATTCCGCAGGTAGCCTAGTGGATTTACATGCCATGGTTGTCCTTTCTCCAAAGCTCATCATAAAACAATAGCGATATATTATATTGTATTTATTTCTCATCGTTCCCTGCTTCATTTGTCTTTTTGTCCACTTTATCTCCTCTGGTCTTGCACCATCCAATAAAGTATTAGCGCTTTAGCCTTGTTTCAGGTTTATTTGTTTAAGGGAACCCAGGATTACAAATACCTACTAAATGCAAGTCATATAAAATTCAAAAACTTTTGTGAGTGAAATATATTTACTTATGAATACTTATATATTCTATAAACAATACACATGACAATCATTTTGCTTGAAGCATGAGTCAACAATACATTATTAATTTATTTTAAAAAGTCTCTTCATTAACTTGGATGAGTATCATTTTGTACTTATCTGTGGTTTATCTGTATTCTATTTAACCTCTTCTCTGAAAGAGTAGCAAACTTTATTTTGATACACAATGTCTGTGTTTTACATTTGCTACATAATGATCTCATCATGACTAACAAAATTAAGAAATGTATTATTAACATTATCATTATGAAAAGATCTATACTTTCTCACTGAGTTATATGAAACTACCTATTTCACCACTTATGAAAACTCATAAAAATAAATACCAACAGACATCAACAATGGACAACTCATAGCTTGGATTCTTGAAAAGTTCAGAGTTTACTAGGGAAGATAGACACACAATACAATAGAGACTGGTAAGAATTATAATAGAGGAATGTGCCAAGGGCTAAGAGAGCAGAAGAGAAAGGCCAATTAACATTTCCTGGCAAGGTTATCAAGGAAAAAGTAACATTTGGAATATGTCTTAAAGGATTAGGAAGATGTCCTCAGAAGGAAAAGAAGAAAGAACATCCCCAGCAGAAAAACAAAATTCACACAACAAATACTTACTGACATTTATGTTTTAACCAGTGATTTATACTCTGGAAACAGAGTGGTAGACAAGCCGTAGAAAATCTAGAGCTTTCATTCCAGTATGGGGCAGACACTGAACAAACAAACAAAGGAAAAGTTAGTTATGTGTGTTGTGCCTGTAATTAAAACAAGGGGGCATGACAGAAAGTGACCAAGGGACTACTTTCATGTGGATGGTCAGGGGCAGCCCCAGTGGTGAAGTGACATTTATGAGGAGTTGCATCAGGCCATCAGGGAAATAAATGAGTGGGAAACTTTCATAGCTATAACATGGAATTTGTGTGATGGGAGAAATTAAAGCAGATCAATTAGATGGATAGTTAGGGACTTTTATGCCGAATTTAACCCTAAAAGAATAGCAAATATTTTTATGACCATAACAAGGGAAGGGACTCAAAAGAGTCTCAGTAGCTGTAGTGTAGAGTCTGCAAGTCGGTGAGGAAGACCCACAGGCAGAGTGACAACAGGGAAGGCAATGCAGTTGTCCATCCGGTTGAACGCAGATGAGCACTTACACATAAGAAGATAGCTCTCAAGAGAGATTTAAATGGTAGGTGTGTTAGGATTTAACAAGTGAATATTGAGATTTTCAAAGGTAAAAATGTGAAAGGAATTAGGATGACAGGTTCATGGTTGTGGTATTCCCTGTGAATGATGATATAATTCACCAAGATAAGGAATTCAAGTACAGGAATGGTATTTTGTTTTGGTGGAGGGTGAGTAAGTCAGGGACAGAAGAGTAATTTAGTTTCAGGCATGTTGATTTTGTTGTGCTTAAGATAACCACTGTTAGTGTATAATTAGAAACACAAATCTGAAGTTCAAGAAGACTTCAAACTCAGCAATAATGAGGAGACAAAGTCACACAAAAAATGTTTGGGACTATTAGGACTTATGTGAATAAATTCGACACCTATTCACCGCTCTCAAAATCTCCCAAACATAAATCAGAAAGCACTGTCATATAGAGTTTTGTAGTTCTAAGATGAGAATTCTTCCCTGAAGAAATCACCCCCATCTAAAGCTGCAAGGAAAACTCCCTCCATGAAATAGAAAATCCTCCCAGACAGTTGATATTCTTTTGAAGTTAGCAATAATGGATCTAGCAAATAGGCTTTAAACTTAGACATTCTCAACCTACTTTAATTCTGTTAATCTACAAAGTGAATTTCATGGGCACTTAGATCCCAAATTCTAATTCTAATTTGTTCTCTGTATTGTGCCTTACATATTTGGTATTCTGCATGTAGCGGTTACTTCCCTGTGTCATAAATGCGTAAGATATAACACAATACTTACTGAGACATAAGGAAGAAAAAGTAGGTTACTTTACTATGGGGAAAAATTGTGCCATTATGTAGTTAAATATATAGTGAATGACTTCTATTTTCTGATCATGAAACATAGGAAAGTTGTAGAGCATATCTGTGGATGTCAAAAAAAAAAGTCATTGAATGACATAATAGAAAAATCATTAGGCTTGGGTTCAGAACACCCTATTCAAGGACCAATACTACCATTTATTAACTGTGAGAATTTAAGCCAAAAACTTAATCTCAGTAAACTCCACTCTATCTGAAAAATGGAAGATAGTACCTAATTTGTAGGGTTGTCATGACAATTAGATGAATATCCATGTATAAAGCAATAAACAATAAAGCATTGCAGCATGTAAATTTCAGTTAAAGATGGCCATTTTAACCAAGTATTAATTAAATAGATATATAGAAAAACCTGACTGAAATTAAGACCCAGATATGATTTGAGAACCACAGAGGATTATGTCTGTATCTAGATCCAACTTTATTTTTACCCCAAATTTGTGATTCAGTAGCCCTTGAAGTAACAGGAAGCCAAAGACAGTTATTTCTTATAGTCTTCCAAGTTAGATGCAATCCTAAGGACAAGAGGAATGTGAAGAAAAAGAGGATTGTGAAGTCGACAATCTCATTACCTGAATTATAATTGAGTAAGGACAACTCAATTCAAATGGCTTAAGTAGCAATTAGTTAAATGACAAATTTAAGCTGTGATTCCTTGCTTAGGGGCAAGGTGAAGCTTTTCCTAAAAGTAATGGCATGAAATCCAGAATACAGTGACTTTCTGAAATGTCTGATGTGCTGAAGCTCATAAGCTGTTATTAATTGCTAAGAAAAATCAGATAATTGAATATGGAAAGAAATGTTTCTCATTGCTTGTAAATGTTAGATTATATTTTATATATTTTTAAGTAATGTATATTAATATTATATTGTTTGAAAGTATGTTTACCACCGGATGCAGCATTAAAATTATTTTTTTAAAAATCTCTTTTTTGATAAATGAGGTGTGGTGTCTAATAAAAAGTTGAACACTAAAAAGAAAATTTTAAACCCTTTAATCTATCAGAAGTTCTCAAATATAGCTGCCCATTAGAATCACCTGGGGAGCTTTGTAAAACTACCACTTTATGGGCTTCATCCCTTGAGCTTCTGATTTAATATGTGTGGGTAAGACCTGCGCAACATCAGTTTTAAAAGCTCCACGGGTAATTCTAATATGAAACCGATGCTGAGCATCTCTGATCTTGACAGAAGATGTATGGCCTTTCCATAGATCCCAGAGCTTTAACACGGTTAAACCCTTTAAGCATTACCACTAAAAGTCACTGAATAGACAGTGGATTGTGACAAATAATATTTTCATTTGAAGAGACATAAAATCAAGCCATGCCCTAATCACTATATTCTTATTTAGTTTCTCCGTACACTGCCTTAACAAACAGGAAGATTAGTATCCTCCTCTGTTCTGTTGACCTTCCAACCAAATATTGTCCTAAACAATACGTCTACATCACCTTTGTCAAGACCATCAAACTCATTGCCTTTCAATACAAAAACTCAGATCAGGAGCTCCTTTATTTATCTACAAGTATATTTTGGAGAATATTTAACCTAGAAGACGAACCAGAATCTCCTCAAAGATAAGAGATTTCTCAGGAGTCAAGTTAGATTTAAGGCAGTAATTGACCATTGTTTTCTTCCTCAAACTTTTCCAAACTGTTGGCCCTTCTATAAGGGCCTTCTATAAAATACTTTTCAAAATAGAGAACAAAATTGGCAGTGTGTTATATAAACATTGCTAGTTTTGTCTTTGGGCTTTTTCACATCTTCCATTCAGGGAGACAATCTATAGACCTCCATGGAGAACACAAGTCCTTCTTTACCCTTCATAACACATGTGTGCACCTGTTACCTAAAAACACAAGCACTATGTTCCAGACAAGATCTACTCCATGTATCTGCTAAGCTGCTAACAACTTCTGCCAAGAGCAGAGTTAACATAATGATTTTTAAAACATTACCTGAATTCTAATTCACTAACCATTTATGTATTTAGATTAGAAGGTCTACCCTTATCACAAAATAGTTTGTAAGAAAGCTAAATAATTGGTCTGATTCTTAGAAATTTTTACATTATGTCATCATGCTATTATGTTTGCTTATAAGACAATAAAGTAATCCTAAGGGTATATATGTACAATTTTAAGTAAAGTATATAGTATATACAGCATAATATTATATAGCTTATATAATATTTATGACCAATTTTTCACTAAATTTCATAACATTAAAGCCAGGAATATCAATAGAACTTTCTGCAATGATGGGAATAATAAAAATGTTCTATTCTGCATAATTCGTTTTTTTTCCAAAATTCCTTTAGACATGCACTACACAGGAGCATCTTCACCAGATGCTGCAGCACAAAGTACAAAATCATAGATGTCTTCCTTTTCATCAGGGCACGCACAACTTGGAAAGGCACATCCACAGCAGCTCTGAAGGAGATAAAAAGTATCTCTCGGATCAGCTCACATTTCCTAGCATTTTTATTTTATTATTATTGACTTTGTAGACGACAGAGACCTGATAGTACAATTATTTTTACAGGTGAATTACTTATGGAAAATTTCCAGGATTTATCAGGATCTTGAAACAAGTGTAAAGAAATGAACAAAAAGGTACAATTGCAAATTGCATTGGTGTATGTTTAAAACCACTTCATATAATTTGTGACACATGGAAGTTTTAACAAGAAAACTTTGAAGTGAGGACAGAGAGACTCAGATACAGAGTGGTTGAGTATCTTGCCTACAGGTGCAGAATAGGTGAAATATTCAGGATTCAAAACCTGATAGTCCAGCTCTAGAGTCTGCATAATTAAACTCACTTTAAAAATGCTAATCCTGGGATGCCCGGGTGGCTCAGTAGGTTGAGCATCCAACTCTTGATTTTGGCTCACATCATGATCCCAGGGTTGTGGGATCAAGCTCCAAGTTGGGCTCTGTGCTGAGGGTGGAGCCTACTTAGTATTTTCTCCCTGTCTCTCTCCCTCTCTCTCTTCCTCTAAATAAAAAATAAAAAATGCTAATCCCACTACTAATAAGTAATGATACAAATGCTGGTTCTTTAAAATGAATAATTAAATATGCAAAAAAACATTGACCTGATGAAGGAGAAAAAAGAAGATAAAGCCAAAATATACCAGACATGATTGAGAATGAAAAGACACATGGTAGAGAAATGACTCAGATTAAAAAAAAATATTATAATGGTGCCTGGGTGGCTCATTCAGTTAAGCGTACAACTCTTGGTTATGGCTCAGGTCATGATTTCACAGTTGGTGAGTTCGAACCCTTCACTGGGCTTGGTGCTGACAGTGAGGAGCCTACTTGGGATTCTCTCTCTTCTCTCTCTGCCCCTCCTCTGTTTGTGCTCTCTCTCTCTCAAAATAAATAAATAAATTTGAAAAAATTATAAAACATTAAACTTTATAATCAAAAATTTGAAAAATAGAGGAAGTTATTTACTAACCAAAAAGACCAAAATTAATCAAAGAAGTAGACCATTTAAATAGGTCAATTACTCTAGAAGTGAGCAAAGTAATTAAAATCTACCATTGAAAAAGACAGTTGGGTTCTATAGTTTCATAGTTGAGTTCTAGTCTTTAAGACATATGTTAAACACAAACTTTTAGATAATCTTTAAACAGGAGATAATGTTATTTCAATTATTCTCAATCAGACAACAGTGTATTTCCGAAGCTACCCCTATTATAAACTGTGATTACAAAAAAGACAAAAAATAAAAACTCTTCCTTATGAATATTTTAAAATATTTTCCTCTTATTTCTTCTATATTACATTTAGAATATTACATGTATTTTTAAATATATGTTTGTAGGTAGGCTATGTTATCTTTCATTAAGGATAATAAATAGGTTATTAAAATATTTTCATAGAAAGTAGATATTACATCTGAGACTAGGTGGAAAATATTGATTTATACAATCAGGAGAAAAAGAGAAGTAAAATAATTTTTATTGAGAAAAAAAGAACAATTTAGTTGCAAATAATTGGCTGTGGATAGAAGAGGTCTTTTTTGTACCATTTGGGCTTCCCCCATGGTGGTAAGGGATCGTAGGGAATACAGGAAGGCTAATTTAAAGTCCCTGGTACCTTCTGGATCATGCCTGTGGTTAGATAGCCAATTTTGAATTGCTTTTTCTACCCTTACAGTCCTACATTAAAAATCTTCCACAAGCCATGTATTTTCTCTTTGCTTTAAATTCTCCAGAAAACTTACTCTATAATGTCAAGGAATTTTTCAATTAGTAGGAGTATTAGAAATTGTCTAGTCTATCTACATCTGAGGAAAGAGAGCCAATAATCAATGTGTTTTCCAGAAATATACAACTTTCAAGGAGCAAAGCCATGATTCCAACTCAGAAATCCTATTTTCAGATCTGTTGCTCTTTCTACTCCACTGGATGTTCTCTTCTCATGATGACAAGCAAAAAAAAAAAAAAGGTCAAAATACACTGCAGATGAGAAATGTAAAAATAAGTTCAATATCTCTATTTGTGTGTGTGTGCTTAAGAAAAACTTTCCTGTAAAAATAAGGAAGGACAATACAGCAAAGAAGCAAGCCTTACTGGGCAACCACTTGAACTTTTCCTCCCATACTACATGGGATTTTTGTTTCTTTTCTGTTTCTTGTAATATGTTTATTTATTTTAAAGATGGTTTCCTATTCCATTTCATCTTTCATTTCAACTATTACAATTAGTCATAAATACGGAATGAGTAGATTATCCAGATCAATTCCACATCTAATGCTCAGCTTTTATAGACATTAAAATTCAACATATTTTTTGCTCTAATATCTAAGAAAAACCCAATTATGTATAATTTTATTTAAATTTTAGAATGGTTACTATTTACTGAAAACCATATAAAATTCAGGAAGATTCTCTGAATGTAACTTAATTATCAGCAGTAATTACACATGGAAAAAATGCTTCTAGTTTATTTTGAGAGGTAGCTCAGCACAGCACATGTTGCTGATTACACTCATTGTCTTTGCTTAACTGAACATGAGCAATCTCATCTCTACATTTCACATCATAAAGCATCCTCAATTTAGAGTTACTGCTATATTTTCTGTTTTCATACTGTCTCCATTTAAATGCTACACTTGAAACATATATTTTCAACAAATAAAAAAATTCATAATTCAGTGTAAATGATTAGAATAAAAATATGGGATCTTAAGAATGCTTTTCAAATAGGTTCAAGGACTAAAATATTACCATTGCATTCCCCCTATCTCACTAACCCAATCCCATGTGGGATGATCAAAAGTAACATAATGGTTACTATTATAATATGTATGCGAAAATGCACGCAAATTTTGAACTATTTTCATATATTTTTTAAAAATTTTTGCAAAAGTAATAAAATGTTGAGTAAACATGATACTCAAAAAAACCTTTAGAACTGTGAATATATCTGTATATAAATCTTCTCAGACGTAACACCCTCAAAACTTTCAACGAATACTCTTCTTCAATGAATACTCAACTCCCAATCAACTGGTCCTCCATATCAGGGTGGAAGGTGAAGAAATGCATGTTTCCATGCAGGCACATGTGCACACTGGTTTACAGGCTAGTCACAGCTGTTTCCACAGAAACAAGAAAGAACCTCATACTTTGTTGTGAGATAGTATTCCATATATGACTTTTGGCAGCTCCGATGTTGACTTTGTCCCCTAATTCTAGTGCGATATTCACACTAGTCTAAGTTCTGGGGTACGAGGTTTACAGATGCTACAGTGAGTATAATAACTCTTTGACACCACCACAACCACTAAACCGTCAGTCCACCAGAAGAACTGTCAATACACTAGATTGACAAAATTTTAACAAATGCACAAGATGAGCCATGCTAAGGTTGAAGTAGAGATTTCTTTGGTACTTTTTTTTTTAATTTGGGGAAGCGTTTTTCAACTCTTGATATAAAAATATTATTTTAAAGCTATACACATTCAAAAATAGGAATCTGACTTTGAGCCACACCCAGATAAAATTAATAAAAGCACATACTTTGCACCATTCTTCACATAAATTCACTTAAATGCCTTAAGTGATCTGAGAAGAAACTGTGGTTGAACCAACTAAGTAGTAGGCCAAATTTCTGGCATGGAGTATTCTAGTAACGAATTTCATTGAATTTGTATATATGCTATACAAACTATATTATATATATATATATATATATATATATGCATGTGTAATATATGCATATTGTAAGTGTTATGTTATATACTATATATGTTATATATACACATATGTGTGCATATAATGAAATTGCATAACATATGATAGTATAATAATAACAATAAAATAAAAACTGTGATGTAAAAATAAGAAGCAGACGGTAAGGAGTTTATAGTCAGCATAAGATACCTAGAATATGGTGGCCTATTGAAATCAGAACAAACTATCTCAGGAAAAATAAATCATTTGTCTTATACCATAAATCTTACTCAAATGATTAATTAGCAACAATTACACATAAATTTAGATTAAAATGAAAACAGAAAAATCAAGGAATTTAGAGTCACATCCTATTTCTCCTTAGGAAGAGTTATTTTTAAGCTAAGCCTTCATCTGTTTGTGGGCTACCTAGAGAGATAATGTGGACAATTTAAAACTTATGAAAATCACATAACCCGAGTTTGATAAACATTATTCCAGAGCACACTTGTATCTCTTCTTTGATTCCTCTCTCTATTATCTGACCAGAAACATCTGACTTTAGCCTCCTTTCCAACTTCTTGTTTCCCCAGTCTATCCATTGGATATTGGTAGTTTCGAGATTACTGAATGCCAGGTTTTTATTTGTTAGCTATCAGGCACCTGGTATTAGTAAAGGAGGAAAAAGGAAATCCAATTTCCTTAAGAAGAAAGAGATACATAAATTGAGCCTGCCCTTTCTAATAGGAAAAGAATAATTGTCTTACTTTTTGAAAACACAAAGCCTATTCTTGTTAGTATGGATTATCACATAACCTTTGGAATCGGGTGTAATATAAATGCATTTCAATAATAAATGAACATTATTACTATGGTTGCAGTATGGTTCTCTGATGAGAGGCTATGTCCTAAACAAATTCCAATGAGGTAGCCCAAGGCTTTATAGGACACAACAAACTGCAGAATTCATTATCCTTCCTCTCCTCTCACTTCCTTGTCCTGAACACCATACTCCTCTGTTGCTAAAATCCTGTGGACTCGTAATCTGCAATATGGCTTATAACTACTCCATTAGTTTCATGCTGACTGCTATTTATTTAGTTGAGTCTTTGTAATTTGTTACCTACATTTTGCACTGGTCTGCTTCTCATCTCTTTTCCTCCAATGTAGCCCTCATATCCTTAGTAAATCAGAGACCAGATGTCTTTTAGTCCTTTCTTTTCAAAATCTCTTCATAATTGATAGAATGACCAACTCCTTAGCTTAGAATTTGAGGCATTTCCTCAGCTCTGTGAATCCACCTGATACTAAGTTCTTCATTCTCCCATCCAGTCCACTCTCCTCACACTCACTCTATTCTGATCATACGAGGAAAATGTATGCATCTGTGACATTTCCTATGTAATTCCAAAGCTGAGCATGACTTTCCTTGTATCTATATGTTTTTGATCCTCTTTGAGGTTCAATTTAATACCTTCTTTTCCATTAGTTCTTCCTTATATTACTTCCTTACTTACGATGCATTTCACTGCTGACTGATCACCACTTGTTTACTTTTTACTTGAGTATGAATTCTATTATTCTGTCTTATAATATAAATTATAGATGCTTTAGAATAATCTTGTTTGGTCCTAATATTTGTGTCCTTATTTCACTCAGAATCTAGTATTTTTCCTCATCTAGAGATGCAGCACATCAAAGTAGTAAAGCACATGGGCTATGGAATCAGACAAACCTGGGTCCAAATCTTCAGTCTACTATTTAGCACCATCACATCTTGAACAAATTATTTTTCTTAGGCCTAAGTGTTGTCCTAGTGGACTGAGTATGTTCATAGTGCCTTATATTAGAAGATTCTTATGCAAGCTTATTCAACAAATGTTTTTTGAGACCCTTCTTTGGTCCAAGCATAAACTGGAGTAAACAGTGGAGAACAAAATAGTGCTTCCTACCTACAAGTCTTATTGTAAAGATTGAATGAGAGTATATATGATAATCACTTTATACTTACAAGTGCCAGAAAAGGATCAGCAATTAATAATGTGGTTTCTGTAATTTTTTATAAGTCTTCACTAAACATTTATTGAAAACTACTACATGTCAGAATTGGTGGTTACTCCAGAAAAATGAGAGCATGGCTCTTAAGCTCCACAGGTTAAAGAATAACAGGGCAGCAAACTAGTAAGCCTGCAACATGGTGCAGAGAGATGGGTGTTCGTAAGATTTGGCTAACTAGATTTACCTTTAAAAAAAAGTAAATATTTTCATGTTGTTCCCTGATTATTAAAACTGAGAGAATATAGTCAGGTGGACCATGTAATACTTTAAATTGAGATAATATTAAGTAACTGCTGCCACCTTTGGCATTTTTAGAGCAGGCATTATGATAAACATAGTTGGGTATTTCTTGATCAATCATCTTAGTCACTTCAAAATACCAATTAGCCCTTGTAAATGTTAATAATATAAGCAATAAAGAACAGATGGCGGCATGATCAGAAAGCAGCTGCTGTTTTCCTGTCAAACCAAAAGATGTGAGCAATGTTTCTAAACAAGGGCCCAGCAGAGAAATCATGGTGATGAAATTTTCTGCTCCAGGCCCATGCCATATATCTTCTATCTAAAGCTGCTTAAAGGCATTTACGGGCAGTAAGGGCCATAATGGTGTTGATGATCTCTGCTGTGTGGAGTGTTCTGAGATAACAGGCAGGTCACCTTCTGCAGGCCTGCCGGCGAACTTGGGGGATAATCTTTTCAAAGCTCAGGATAAGCTCCCCCGCATCATTCAGTTCTCTGTTCTTAGGATCCTCAAGAGCTTAGGAACCAAGCTGGAGGACACTTAATCTAAATGAACTCCAGTGTTCCACACAAATGGGATCATTGCCATCAACAAAGACAAAGGAGGATTTTCCTGAGTTTACCTGGAATGGCCATTTATGCCCTGTATACTGCTTGCTCTATGTTTTAATTTCCATCTGATTGATCTTTTTTTATTCTTTCTTCCCCTTCCTTACCATCCCCCCATCTTGCTCCCACGCCAGCAAGAGAGAAGGTATGTCAGATTCCTTCGCAATAAACTGAACTGATAATGTCAAAAGAATCCATTGTGCACAGATGCCTTCTGGAATATTTTCTTTACATTCATCTGCCATAGATATGCATATCATTTATTCTGAACCATTCATATTAGTCCACAGACTAAACTCTCAAGTGACCATAAGAATCTGACCACTAAGTATCTAAAGTACCTGTATATGAATTATTGTGTGTTTGGATGGGCAAAGACTTTAGGCACATACTTGTAATCGCAGACATGGAAAGGTTTTAGATGCTGGGACTCTTGCTTACAGCAGGGACTGAAGTCCTACAAAAGGTACTTTTAGTTCCATCTATCTAGACCTACGGCAAACTTAAGCCAAAGCAGCAGATAGACTGGCTCAGGGAAAATGAACTTTCTGGAGCCAGCACAGTGGAGCCCAGAGTGAGATCACTCAAAAAATTACATACAATTTTGGAAATGTTTTCTCTGAGGATAAAGAGGAAAGAGGTGAGCAGCTATGCTTGAGTGAGATGTGCTTGCTCCTAGATAAGAAAGCAGATGAGTGATCCGGAATAGATTCTGTTTTCACAGCCATGGAAGCCTTCCAGCCTCTCTCTCTCTCTCTCTCTCTCTCTCTCTCTCTCTCTCTCTCCCTCAGCTGCCAACACATCCTCCACTCTTCAATATGCAAAGTAATTGTTTCAGAAATTGTCTAATTCCACACCAAACTCAAATTCATTTCTTATTGACTCCTCGTTGGACCACACTTCCCAGTTTCTCAGAGTTTTGTAGGAACATGGGCCTGAGTTCTAGGTAATGGAATATAAACACAAATAATGTGGACTTCATTTATGCCTGTTCCGCAGAAATCTCCCTTGTTCAATCTTCATATTTTTCTTCTTCCAGATGCTTCATTCAAACAAACATGATGACCCTGAGAGCCAAGTGCTGAAGACAAAAGTGACATAGGATGGAAGAATGATTTGGTTTTATTTTTTTTGTTAGGACAGTTGTAGCTCAGTTTGGTTCTTCCTCTTACACTATAGCCCTTACTCTACCAAGTGTCCTTACCCCCAAGGTTTGGCCATCTTGAAGTCTCAACCGGACATCTGAGTCTTTAGTGAATTTCTCCACTGCAGCTACACCAGCATGACAGCACCTCCCAACCTGAACAGCCTGTGGTAGTTCTGTTCAGCCCTCATGCCTGCAGGAGACTTTCTGTGCTAAGGCCTAGGAAGCTCCTCCTGTTCACGTGCAGCCCAGTGCTTGGGCAGAAAGCTATAGTGAACTTGTGAACATCCACATAGATATCCACCACCACCCCCTACACAAAGCTTTCATTCCCCTTGTGTCCTGCCCTGCAAATTCCTATCACTCCTTCAAGCCTACATTACAATATGTACCACTTACATCTCAGTAAAATGGTCACTCTCCTTGGAGTCTACCTCATTGCACCAAAATCACTCACCAAATACTATGAATATTACTGAGTATATTAATCTACATTATTCTCTACCTCTATGCCACTGAAAGTAGTTCATTTGTGTGATTCTAATGCCTTATTTTTTATACAATTTGAATGCTTTATTTTTTACAAACTCCATGCTCTTGCAATTTTATGAATATCTATTTTGCTGGCAAGTCACAAGAATCACACGAGAATATAATTTCAGAAGAAGATAGTAATTGCTTTAGTATATCTGCTGTTTAAAATGTGGACAAAGTATGGTATAAACAATATGTTCAATTTGAAATCAAAGGAAAGTGGTTGGTTAAAGATGTTTCCCATAAAAACAGGGACTTGAGTGTCATTTCCAGGCATGATTTAACTTTAGTGTAATGGGAAAGAAAATAAACATTTCTGATATTCAGAAAGGAAGAAAGAAAAGTTCATAGGTGAAATCGTAAAAGTTGATTTAAAAAAAAATGAAGGTGACCATTCTGATTGGAAAGGAGGCAAAACATGATATTGATTTGAACATGTTTTTGTTGAAATATATTTACATTGTTTCTCAGGCACATTTTTACAAAGAATGCATATGACTTACATAATGAAAAATTTTTTTTCTTCTTTAAAAGATCATGCAGCCATGTGTTGATACTAGAAAACCTTCATAACAAAAACAAAAGAAAAATAGCTAAGATGTAAAAACATAGTATATTAGACTTTTTAAACAAAAACTTTATGAATTTTCTGCTGTTAATTAAAATAATAACAATAGTTGGATGTGTAAATAGCTACTTAACACTATAGGAGAAGGCCATCAGACTGTCTGGTGTGTGTTGTGTAAAAACATTGTGTAATAATTCAGAGAAAAAGTATATTGAAGATTTAAATTAAAAAATGATGGAAATTAGGTGCAAAGTGTTCAAATTTTATTGATTTTTGTTATTATTTTTCTGTCCCTTTATTCTTACAATAACTGTGGTTCAATTAACTGATAATTTCCCATAGAGCCTTGATTCTTATGTTTCAGAAACTGAACAAGATATTGGAACTGAAAAGAGGCAGATGAGCAAAGCTTGCATTTTAGGTGTCTTAAAGATGAGGTTGAGAAACTCAGCTAAATTGTATACTTTTGATGTCTCAGCTTTCAAGTCAGTCCAGACTCTGAGCTCTGGTCTAAATGCAAGGACATCGGATACCTCCATTTCAAAGCTTTTCATTTCTCAGGATGAGGTGTTCAATTTTTGAAATGTAACATTCCAATTCCCTCATGATCAAATGGTTTTTGAAAAAGAACAGAAGCTTCTGAAACATTGTTATAGCCCAAAAAAAAAAAAAAAGGAAAAATAACTACAAAAGAATAGATTCTTGCTTAACCAAAAACTAAAAGGCAAAAGGACATATTCCAAATAGTTCCATCCAAGGACAAAAACCAAAACCAACAGGAAAACAGAAAAACCTTTCAGCTGGGGCAAAACACTGCAAATAAAAGAAGTGCCCCAAGCTTGTGTGTCTAAAAGAGCTAATGGTTATATAAACTTTTTAATATATGACTGAATATAAAGAAATAGAACCACTTAGCAACTCCAATTGGGCAGAGGAGGTATGAACTGTTAGAAGACTATCAAATAGTCATATACGTTAATACAGAAAGGAAATATCTAATTTTAATTGAAACACTGCAAACTTTATAGTAAGAAACAGTACTGTCCAAGGTAGCATATGTGTGTGTACACATGTACATAAATCACACCCGAAAATATATATGTGCTAATTAAATAGCATAAAATTAGTCAAATTATAGCTCTTTCATTCATTTCTTCTTCAATTCAGCAAATGTTTGACCTCCTACGAGCCATGTACTCTGTAAGGCACTGAGGATACCATGATGAATGTAACATATATGATGTTACAGTTCCTAGCAGTCTATTATTAGGGGTGGTGGACAGTATTTACATAATGCGAAGGAGACAATAAATTTTTTCAGATAATTAAAATGGAAGATAAGTGCCAAAAATAAGTAAGAGTTTTCATGGTTGAAAAAAAAAGGCATTTATGGAAGCAATCTCTAGGACAGATATAGCAACTTTAGTCAATACTGAGCCTGAGTCCAAGTGTGTGTTCTACACAAGCAAATAAAAGAAAACAGTGACTAGTTGGTGTCATCAAAATTTCCCTGTCAGTGTTATTACTTTTACTCTCCATATTGAATTATAGTACAAATGAGTTTCAATTAATTAATGGAATTTGGAAAGAATTTTGTAAATAAGTACCTCCAATATTCCACATGGACATATGTTCAGGGGTCATTAAAAAGGTTATTTTTATTATTACCTTTTAAAAGAATGTTATTATCACAGTAGCAAAGAGCAGCAATGTCACACTCTGGTGACCAATATGCGCAATGTGACTGTCAGACCAAGAACGCACAGGGAAAGTCATCTTCTGAATACCAAAATATGAATTTCAGACTTGTTGGCAGAAACAGTCCATGAAACAAGTCAGCAGCTCAGAATCTGCATGAACAATGATTTTTAGTTGTGGGAAGTTTTTAGTTGTGGGCAGGTCCTAAATAATTTTATTTGATAGAAAGACAATAAAGTTTATAAAAGTCACACCATAAAAAGGCTTCCCCCTGCTTCAATTTCTCCATGCCTTTCAATCTTAAATTAATTTTGTAGTCATTTCTCCTCCAAAAATGTCCACAGCCATTTCCCCTTTCTTTTACAGATTTTACTCTAAGACAGAATGCTTAGTAATTATGTGGAAAGAAGATTATTTTATTATAAATGCAAAGGATACTGAAGGTCAAATTCTAAACAGTATTAATGGATAACAGGTACATAGTCTGTCACGTATTTCAACTCATTTTAGCACAGGTTCATGAAGACTTGGCTTTCACAGCCTCATGAGCTTCCTTTCAACCCCATGTACAGCTGCCAATGCATGATGAGAGTTATCTTCCCAGTCTGGCTGCCATCTCCTTTGATGAGTGGTAGGTCAATTCTTCTCTGAAAAACTACCCACAAGCCATGTTGGAAAATGTCCCAAGTCTCCTTAGACTCTATAGCAGTGATTTTCAAAGTGTGATCCCAATCAACTAACAGTATCAATCACCAGAGATCTCGTTAGTAATATGAATTCTCAGGTTCTACCCTAGACCTATGAAATCAGAGACTCAGAATTGGGGTCCATCCACCTGTGTCTTCACAGAAAAGCACTGCTCTGGGTCCTCCAATTAATTTCTCTCATCTTTTGGCACAAAGTTGTTTACAAGCTCTTTTAGCTCTCAACATCTCTCTAAAAAACTTCACCTTTTTAATGGGCTATTCTTATCTGTCTTTTCCTCTCTCTCTATTTTTTCTGAAATATCTGAGTTCTTTGGTATATCTACCATATGGAATCACATTACCCTGAGACTCTATTCTCTACTACAGACTCATCTGGAACCTCTTTATATTAATAATGTAGTGACATCAAAGAGATCAAAAAATACAGTGGCCTTACCTTAAATAATAATAACTCAAATTTCTTCAATCCTGTGGCCCCACCCTTGGGCCTGTCCTTACCTTGCATAGTGGAAACTGGATGTGGGCACTTCCTTGTTCTAAATCAAGAGAAATGTAGAAGTCCAAGGAAAGGGATTTCTTTTCAGGCAAGTGACCCAAAAGTTGCAACTCACTTTCCCTCACATTCACTGGTCAAACTTTGCCTTAGGGGAGGCTGACTGGCTATGTGCCCAGGAAGAAGAGAGAGACACTTGACTGGACAATCAGCACCCAATGCCACCCCTTCCCACTGATGTTCTTTCTAGAAGTCTCCTCTCTCACCCATTCACATTGTAATACTATCCTCTCTTCTCAGACAAATTGTGACATGACCATATCTTAATCTGTAATTTTTGATGACTTAATTATTTATGAATCTACTTTTTGTGATTCCAAGTTATCATCATGTGATTAATGGCAGGGACAGAGCCCTCAACACATAGACGCAAAAGGTCTGTCTACAAAGTATAGAAGAAAATAAATGTAAAATTAGAAGGCAGAATACCAATGCTAAGAGAATGCAAGTGTCCCTCATTTTCTTCATAAATCATCTTCAATTTAAATTTATAAATGTGTGTGTGGGGGGGTATACTTGTACCTGTGTATACTTTCACATACATAAACACACACACACACACACACACACACACACACACACACACACATATATATATATATGTAGTAGCCAATATATAAATTGTTTTTCCTCACTACGATTAATCTTAAAATCCACTCTTTAAAATATATAAAATATTTCTCTTTAGGAACAGAATTACTTAAAATGGAAGAAAAATTGCTAGACTATCATACAAAAAGCATTCTTAATGCTTAATAAACTAATATAGGACTAAGGCATTAGTATTCGTGAAGGCAATCATATGAAATGCTATAACTAAATGTATTTTTTATGAACTTCCACTAGAGATTTTAAAACCATGCCTTTCCTTCCATTCCTCCCCCCTTCCCCAAAATGTGAATTTGGGAATGCTCACTACTCTTACTAAGTTCTTACTTGTTAACTGTGAGAACAGGGACCAATTGTAAGCTGCTGGGGTCTCCTTGGCTTTGGCTAGAGATCCATCTGGACTGTGAGCTGTAGAAGGGTTGAGGGTGGGGATTGTAGATTTGGCCCTGTGGGTCAGGATTTCCTGATAAGATAGTATTGTGGGGAAATGTTTCTTTTTTTTGTTTTTTTTTTTTAATGTTTGTTTATTTTGAGAGAGAGAGAGAGAGAGAGAGAGAGAGAGAGAGAGTAGGAACCCGCACGAGGGGGAGAGGCAGAAAGAGAGGGAGAGAAAGAATCCCAAGCAGTCTCCATACTGTCAGCACCAAGCCCAAGGCAGGCCTTGATCCCATGAACCATGAGATCATAACCTGAGCTAAAATCAAGAGTCAGACACTTAACTGACTGAGTCACCCAGGCACCCCTGTGGGGAAATTTTTCAATGGCTTCTCATTCACATTTCGTCTTTCCTTCTGATATCCCTAGGGATTATTAGCTCATCGGTATCCCCTTTAAATTTGACCCACATATTGTTTGCAGCAAGAGTATTTGTCTGCTCTATCCTATAGATGAATGCATTCAAGGGTACAATACTTATAAGAGAGCCCTTTAGTGTACAAAACTACTGAAACAAAGAGGGGTGAAATTTTCCTACACCACATGCCCTTCACTTTCTCATTTACCCTCTGAGGCTAAAGCCCAGGTCCAGTGTTGCTCTGGTGGGATATGGGGATACATAATAGATTGAGAGAAGTCTACATGCATTGGAAAAATAATTGGGCTAAGATTATTCTAGACTTTTCACCACAAGACTTGGCATTAAAAAATGGCAATAAAACAAACAAACAAACAAACAAACAAACAAACAACAACAAAAAGCACTGGGGATGACTTAAGTGGGATAAGGTAGGGAAGGGAATAAGAATGAAGAAGCCCCAGTAACATGAAAGAAAGCACTCAACTATAACTGGACATTTTTTTTAATTACAGTTATAGGAATATGTAAAAGTTTTATAAATAAAGTATATGCATAATATCACGAGTATATTTTATTAAATTTTCACATTCACATACTTGAGAGTCAACCCAGTGTTGCATTGACATCATGTCCACCTATTTGTGGTAGCTAGTGGAAATAAATAACAAAGATACATATAAAATCATGTTGCCCAAGGTAGGAAAAGATGTTGAAAATACAAGAAACTCTTTTCAACTTATTTAAAAGATTCTAATGAAAAAATTATTTAATATTCAATATTTACATATATAATTTGAACCACAATTTAAGCATCTTATTTATTAAATTCCACTAGTCCTGAGGTTTTTGTTATTTAATTAGGTGTAAGTGTATCTTAGTATGATCTCTTCAAAGGAAATTGCCAACAAGAAATAACTATAGGTTATCCGAAAATGTCCTTATCCAAGAGAATAAAGTATTATTGTACAGTATATGGTTACATATTAGCGTGGAATGCATCAACATACTGATATGAAATAATCCTTTTTGAATTATTAACTCCATTATTCAAAATGTTTACAGGGAAGTGTACCTTAATTTTTTATTTAACAATATTTAAAAGTAAACATGTTTCATCAATTAAAACTTCTCCTATAGATTTCTATTTACTGAAAAATAGCAGTGTCTTAGAGATCAGGGTTCTGACTTTAACTCAGGTTTACATATACCTACAAAGATTTTCTCTTAGGTGCCTCAAAACTGATTTAAGAAGATCCATTTCCAGATCCTCAAAATTCATATGCTCTCTTTCCAAAAACTGATCTGCCAGAGAAATGGCCAGTCCTCAACTTCTTCTTCCCCACTTCATATTTCTCCCTGTTTTCAACAAAAGGTGTACCCCTCACCTCAGCGGGCACTACACTATCATGCAAAAACTTCTAGAGAGCCAAACAAAAGAATAATTCTGAAGCTCTTTTAATAGGAGTACCGTAAAAGCATGCCCCAATAGTTTTCACTAAGAGATGCATTCCCAATAAATTTACTTTTTATTTGATTATCCAAACTTCTTATTGTTATGCTTTGGTCAAGTATATACCACTAAAAATGGTGATAATAATACAAACAAAAGCTTTAAAAAAAACACTTAGAGTTAATGGTCACAGGAAGCTAATAAAAACAATTACATTTTCAATCCACATTTTTTTTGGGGGGGGCTGCAATGACAAATAATAAATGACCCATAAAAATTTGTAACCATAAAAATGGTATTTCTTTAGGATAAAAGTCTGTAAAGGGATTTGGAATGGAAATATAAGTTCAAGGGAAAAAAAGATATAAAAACTCTAATTATTCAAGAAGCACTTGCTCATGTATTGTTAAATGAATAGTGGAAGATATCAAATCACTCTGATATCTTTATCCATATAATGCACTTAAAATAATGCAACAGTTTTATTTTAAAACCTCAATATTTAGTGCAATCTGACAATTACACCCTTGAAAATTATCTAAGCTTAAAAAATTTTAAATATCAACTTTAAAAATCTGCAAGGAGTAAATAACTTTCAACATTCTTTCAGGGAGTGAGTACACACAGTAAAATTATTTAAGGACCTCTTCCCTACAGTATTCTGAATTATTTAGACTTTAATTTACTGGACATTTGTTCATTCATTCAATCAACATATACAAAGAACTAGTAAATGCCAGTAATTGTTAAATGTTAGGGCTTGGGAGTGGGGTTACCTAGAGATGAAAGGAGAGTTCCTAAAATCAAAATGTTCACAGTCTGGTGAGGAAAAAACACGAAATGATGTTAACACTTTAGTGTCATGGTGAAGATAAATACAAGCTGCTAGGAAACAGTAGGAAGGAGAGCAAACTCAGGCTGTTGTGAGGTGGGCAGGGAAGTCATTCAGATTTCACAAGTTTTTTGATGATCCCTTTGCTGAATATTAACATATCATTAAAAGTTAGCTAGGTGAAGCGTGTGTGTGTGTGTGTGTGTGTGTGTGTGTGTGTGTGTGTGTGTTGCAAGATGAATAATAAAACATAGATCCAACTGTAAAAAGTAAGCAGGAGGTGAATGTGTGTGACAGAATAAGTTAGGATATTTGCTCCTGGATTTTCACCGATTCTTCTAGCCCTGTGCAAGCAGCATCTCCCACTCAAAATATGAAGATGGGGTCACCCAGATAGGAATTGTTCGGCTCAACCCAGAGGACAAACGCAGCAAATTCTCAGCCTCCCACCTCAAGGAATTGTGACAAGAATGTAAAAAGGGAACAGGTTTGAAAGAAGTTGCCATCAAATCAAAAAAATTACTTTCTAATCCACATACCAAGAGCAGGAATGTCCCACCACCTGGGAGGAGAGCATATTTCTAGAGTAGGAGGGGAGTCTGATGTATTACAGGATCCTTTTTGCCTCACTCCAAGGTAACCTAGGGCCATGAGGCATATGATAGAGTTATTTACCAGTTTCTCCTACATGTTAATTTGTCAGGAGCTGATTGTGGGGAGTGGTATTTCTTTACTTCTCAACTCTACCACACTGATACACCCCTTGGCAGGAGGGCATGCTGAGGGAGGGTAGAGAGTGGGGTGATGGGTCCTGGAAAAAGGGCAAGAGGGATTCCTGCTAAAGTCCCTAACTCCTCCCACATACGTGGGCAGTGATATTGAACTTCCCCAAACCCCCCGAGTATGACAAGGTTAATGGAAAATAAAATTCTCTGGACTTACCAAAGGTCACTGACATTGAAATAAAGGCATGGCACAGCAGATCATGGGGTGCTTAATTTCCATCGGGGACAGAGGGAGGTTTGGCCACCAGTTGCAGGGACCCAAGATGAAAATGGCTTTGGTATCCCTAGGGAAGCCAGTTTGGAGCCCATTCAGATCAGAACTGATATATAGGGTGCCTTCTGCAACATTTACCCTGGCACCCCTCAAGTATCCCATTGAGAGATATGGTCAGGAAAGAAGACATAGGAGACAACCTGATTATGATTATATTTCAAACCTGAATTGACTGAAAGATGGATGATTTGTACAGAGCAACCTGGAAAATGTCTAGATTAAGCTGTCATTATGCAGACTGAGTTCCAAGAGTCAAAAAATTGAGTTATTGAAATAGAGAAAGTTACATTTTTGCTCATCAGAGTTTGTAACTTAGATATTTATGGCTATCACACATGAAAGGGCTTCTATGTCAGACTGAGGAGTTTGGGTTTTGTCCTGAAGGCAATGGGAAGCAATTGAAGAATTTTAAATAGAAAAATGAGAGAAGCAGGTCTGAATTTTACAGAACTCATTGTAGCAGTAGTGTGGAGAATGGATTGGTGAATTAAGGGATGGAGATGTAGAAAGCAGAGGAAGGGAGCCCAGCAGGAGACTTTTGACCTAAACATAGAAAGAAATAACAGAGCACAAGAATCAGCCTTGACAATGGAGATGGAGAGGATTCATCTAGGAGTCTTTTAATGACAGATGTCTTCCCTCCAGCTCTGTCCATTCAACCTCAGTAGTTCGGTCATTATGGCAAGATTCTGACTATAATGCAACCACTAAACAACCCCCCATTTAAACCAGTCTATGCCCCTGTACTGGTCCCAACAGCCCCTGGATTTATGCTCATTTGCTATCACATTTTATTTTAATTAATTTTACTTCTACCTCTTAAAAATGGTAAGTTACCACCCACATATACGCATGCCATTTTACATACACTTACATTACATCCATTGACCATATAACATAGCTAAAGTCTGAAATAAAGTATTTTCAAATTAAAATTGTATAATTTAAAACAGAACAGGTGGACTAAAGTGTGCCCTTCTATCCCTAAAGCTAATCTGTTGTATCTACAAAAGCTTCTAGCAGAATATCGTTTGAGTTAAATAGTCTCAATGAACAGAGTTCCATGGTACAAACCTAGCCCTGTTAAAAAAAAAAAAACGCGGGGGGGGGGGTCAAAGTGATGTCATTTGGACTGAATTTCCAAACTAGTGCTTAATACATAATCTAATTGCTGTTTCAACCTCCCTGAGAAATGTAGTCTTAACTGGTCAGTCAGGGATTTTTTAGTCTCAGCCAGTGAATCTGCCACCTGGGTCTTCTCCACTCCCCAAAGAAAGATGAAGTCATCTGCATGATAGGACACCTTTTCCCCCTAGAAAACTGTTGTCACTGGAACAATCCTCTTCTTTTGCTAATAACTTTCCTGCCCGCCCCCCTCTCTACAAACCTTGCATTTTGTACAGTTCCTTGGAGCACCTCTCAATTTGCTAGAAGGGATGCTGACCAATTCATGAATCATTTAATAAAGCCAATTAGATCTTCAAATTGACTTGGTTGAATTTTGCTATTTAGCAGCTCTAAAACTTGTTAGCCTCATGATCTTTAGCAAATTAGTTTATCTCTCTGTACCTGTGTATTATTATCCGTAAAATGGGGATGACACTAGTATCCACTCTACCAGTCCCTTTAAGGCCCTTACCGCATGACCAGAAACAAAGAAAACATACAATAAATGTTATCAGTTGATTGTGTGCCAAATTTGGCATTCTTTAAATATTTTTCAAATTTAAGTTGCATTTAGCACAAGGTGTTCCTCACCAAAATCTTTCTTATGCTAATAGATACTTAAACAAGGTGACCTTCATATTAAAACTTGCGAGCACAAAAGAGCAAACAGCCACATAATTCACACATTTCTCATTAGTTTCACTTTGTTTTGGTCATATACATATAGATATCTATGTTGTTTTATACTACCTCTAGAAATTACGAAAGGGAAGAGGGAAGCTGTCCTCTTTATTTTATGTGGTGCTGAGTTCAGATGTAAGCCTTCGATTTACAGCAATAATAAAGGCTAGATAAGAAATAACCCAAATGGAAAGAAGACTCTTGCCAGTTGGGTTATTTCTGCTGAGCAGAATGTTTAGTTTTTCATAGAACAAATTAGAAGTTTTCCAGATGGTTTATCTAAAGTATTTTTCTCTCCTCCAGGCAGAGGATAAATTAGAAGTGTTAGTAAAAGGTCATTCCCACCTCTCCAAGAAGCACATTTTCATAATTAAAAGAGCTAAAGTTCAACCACATATGAAGTGATCTCTACTCAATATATGAGTTAGGTTCATACATTACAGGTAATTGTTTAATTTGAAGTTTGTCAAAAATATTTTAAAGCAAATAATCACCTTTTGTGGCCTTTGGTAGAAGTACTAATCTTCATCATAACATAAGCAGAAGAAATGCATTACACTAATTTGCCAACAGCAACAAATGAAAAATTTTCTTTTTAAATCCAACTTGCTAGCTAAAATCACCTAGGTGGATGCATGATTTGTCATATAACAACACATTGTCAGGATACTATCTGAGAGAAGAGGAGTTTTGTCTCTGGTATAGTATCTTCAGATTAGGTAAACAATTTATTTCTAACTCAATCCTCCCGAGATGGTGAAGAGGGAAGAATTTAATATTGAGTTTTGCAGGGGAGATTTTATCACTTGTCAAATTAAGATAGCTACCTTTGTGAGATGGAAAATGAATCAGAAAACAAAGCTGAGACTCTAGCAGAAATTCATCTCGATTCTGTGACTGTCTACAGAGCGCCTTTCCATCTGCAATTCCACAGGACAGTGTGCCCTGGAAGGCAGAGGAGAACGGGCTCCCCACCTGCCAGAGGAGCAGAAAGAAAGCCTCCATCTGGCCCCAGGTTTCCATAACTGCCATGAGCTTCTGTCCTGGTCATGGACACGTTGAGACTTCTGGTCCTGACCATGAGGTTCTGCGAAAGTTTCTCCTCTCTCCCTCCTCTGACTACATGTGGCTATCTATTGGAATTCTTTAATGAGTCTTTTCTATATTCAAAAGTAATCAATGTTTTATAGTTGTGACATTTTAAGTCCAAATGATCCAGGGGAATTTTAAAGACTATTACCACAACTTATGAGGACTTTTGGACCTAAACTCTCAGCCAATAAAAAGACTCTGTAAGCTCCCTTACAGTATTCCACCTCGGAGGTGAAAAAAATACATACTTTGTCTTAGAGTTACTTAGCTCTTATAGAAAAAGACATACCTTTCTTTTTTAATGTATGAATAACAGAGTCCCTTCAATATTTCCTCAACGTCCCTTGTTTCTCCTTTACCCTCAAAATGGTAGTTCTTAGGTTTCCAACTAATTGGATTAAGCAGAACCAGTCTGCAGTTGTCTCCATATATGTGGATCTTTCTGAATCCAAGCTCTGGGCTTTCTGTAAAGGCCAATAAGTCCCCACATTCTTACTCAGCAGCCTCCATAATGTCAGCCCTTGCCCTGAGAGGAGGGAGACATCCTCATAATCTCCACCAAAAAACCATTTTGGAGAACCCGCCTTTGGGAAGAAAAGCGATTTTCTCAATTCTTGTATCATTTATATTTTATTTCTTTCCTTACTATGGGAGGGTCCAGGGGAAAAACACTGGAAGGGGAAGTGGGTGGGGTTGCTTTCTCTGCATTCACTCCTTGGGACCCCAGCAGCAGCTCCCTATGCATTTGTTTGCATGTGTTTTATAAACCATCTCATTTCAAGAAAGTGTTCCCCAGTTGATAAAGCAGACACATTAGCTCTCCTACATTGACTTTCAGAATCAAATGTTGCCAATGTTGCCCATATTATTGTTCCTGGAGAGAAGAGAAAAGAGATCCCAATGTTGAAATCTGAACACTATTGTGTTAGAGTGTGAATTGGGCCACTCTGTTTGTTTTTTTTTTGTTTTTGTTTTTTTTTGACGGGGGTTGCAAGAAAAATGTGATTTTTCTTCACTGTCTTATTAGTTGGAGTTCCTACATTGTTCAGGTAAGCTGTGTAAAATTTTCACAGTATAAAAGTTATGTACACTCATGTTCTAAAAAGTTTGCTTTTTAAAAATGTAAGAAAGACTTGTCATAATTTACAAAGAGGATTTTCCAACCTTTATAATTTTATCAAAGAGTATAGGTGAGATCCGAAACTAATAATTTAGTTAGGATGTTGCCACCCAAAAAATAAGTGCTCATTATTTGTTCAACCTTGAGGGAAGGTCTAAAAATATGTTATTATCATTTGCTTAGAGGATAGACTAATGAATGGAAAAATAACTGTAAGAGTCCCATAGTGCATCCTCCAACTTGTTCAGAGGGAGACACCTGAGGCTTGGAGTGTCATTTATGAAATACCATAGAAGACTTAAATGTTTAAAATGTAGGATAATTTCACTAGCAAAAGATCAAGTCCATATTGAATGCCAGAATATGATATCACAACCAAGGCCACATGTTTCCATTAATACAGTAAGCTGTTTTAAATTATATAATAATTTTTTCATTATTTGTATAATTTGTTTGATTTGCCATCTGCTAACATACAGTAGTTGGAAAATAGTAGCACTCGCCAAAATTAAAGAAACACTTATTGGAGGAAAACTTAAAGTTCAGATCTTTAAGTGTCAGGTAAAAAACAACAAATATTAGATTTTATCAGAAGAAAAGCAGGACCAGTTCATAAAACTCTGGTGTCCCTTAAGGGTGTAGTTTGAAAACTGTTTATAATCTATTTGTTGCATTTTACAAATGAAGTGAACAAAGCCTAGAGAGGTGAAGTTTCATTCAATGACACCCTGTTATCAGAAAAGCTACCTAGAACCATGATCTCCACCTGCTAGTTCACTTTGTTTTCCTTTCCTATGTCAAGACGGATACCATATGGAAGCCTCTAAAAGTTTTTCTCAGTTTTATGCCCATTGCTGGCTCCAAGGGTATACACTGATTTAATTCCACTAAGTACTAATATCTGTACCAGTTGGCATACCCCTCACTATTAGTGCATGAGTGTCTTCACTTCCCCACATCCCCACAGTCAACATGGCAGAAGTTATAACTGCCCTCTCCAAAGTCCTCTGTCCATCTTTTCTCCTTTAATAACTTCGTTTGAGGGGCACCTGGGTGGCTAAGTCGATGGGGTTACAACGGGATTTCGGCTCAAGTCGTGATCTCTTGGTTCATGGGGTCGAGCTCTGTGTGGGGCTCTGCACTGACAGCATGGAGGCTGTTTGGGATTCTCTCTTTCTTCCTCTCTCTCTGCCCCCTCCTCTGCTCATGCTCTCTCTCTCTCTCTCTCTCTCTCAAAATAAATAAATAAACATTAAATTTTTTTGTTCGAACTGACCAGTTCAACTCTGGGGAAAACTGTCCTCAGCCCATTTCTCTTTGCTAGAAACAGAGTTTTCCAGTATCCTTGAAACTAAGAGCTGGCCATATGGCAAACTTTGGATCAATGAGATGGAAAAAAAACTCTTCTGGGAAATATTTCATTTCCCAGTAGAAAAAGATAGGCATACAATGAAACCCTGTTTGAATGGCTCCATCTCATTTTTTTTTTCTGAATGTTGTCATCTAATGACGTGATGTCTAGAATATCAGCAACCAACTTAGCTACTCAAGGTGACCACTCAAAGATGAAAAGTCACACAAATGAGAAAGCTGAAGGGAAAAAGGAGGCTTTGGTGGCACTGCTGAATTTCTACACCAACCTAGAGTCACTCACCTCTAGACAAACCATTGTGTGAGATATTTAGGTGTTTTGGTTGCTGAGACCAATGCTAGATGAATATACAGTTACTTATAAAGTAACAGAAAATATGAATAGATAGGCTTACAATTATATAATTTTCCAATTGGCCATTCCAATGAATTTAAAGTGGTATCTCACCTTTTGCATTAATTTGAATTTTTCTGATAATTAGTAAGGTTCAATATCTTTTATCATACCATTGTTAACAATTCAAGTTTCATCTCCTGTAAATTTATAACCATTGTCTATTTTTCCATCGAAGAATTGCTTATATATTTGAGATATTATGTTTATCATTCATTTATCATTTATTCTTTGTATGTGTCCTTTGTTACAGAAATAAGACAATTAATTTTAATAATCAAATTTAGTGCTTCCTGTATGTGTGCTTTTAGAGCCATGCTTAAAATGTTCTTTCTCATCCCCTGAGCATGAAGAATTCTTGTGTATTTTCTCCTATTTTGTTTATAGTGTCACTGTTCACATTTAGGTATTTAATTTAGAGGTTAAAAATGGTAACTTTTGATTATTGTCTCAGGAAAGCATTATACTTTATTTTTCTCCATACAATTTGTCAGTTTCTCCAGCATTATCTAAGACATCTAAGAAAGTTCACCTTTTCTCTCTGATTAATGGTGTCACCACGATTTGAAATAATGTTACCATTTAAACATGAGTTTTTTTCTGTCCCAATGCCCTAGGTAGTATGTCTTAATATTTGGTAGAGCGTGCCTCCCCTTTTAACCTTATCATGTATTTTCTTTACTAATACATGATAATGATCTTTACTAATACATGATAATAATACATAATCATGATCATGTATTTTTCTTTACTAATTTTAGAATCAGTTTGTCAATTTTCTCCAAAAATCCTACTGCAATGTTGACTAAAATGGCATCACATTTGTAGATTAATTTTTAAAAATCATCTTTATATTTTTAATTTATATCTTTCATAAATATAATTTAATTCATTTAATTAGTTGTTCTTACTTTATTTTTTACTTTATTTTATTTTTTTATATTTAATTATTACCTGTTTATTTCCTTTAGAATTTAGCTTCTTTATATTCTTTAAAGAATTTATTTTCTTTAAAGCATTTTAGTTTTTCTGTGAAGTTTTCATGCATTGTGTTATTAGGTTATTTCTTAAACACTTTATAATTTTGACTCATAAATGTATTTATTTCTTGCTTTCTATTCTTGGTTTAGAAGAGCATTCTTAATTTTTATACATTTACCTTGAATCTAACAGTTGTGCTGTATTTTATCAGTTCTAATTGTTGACCATTAATTCTGGTAAATTTTCTGTGCAAATAGTTTGTATCTGTAAATAATAACCATTTTGTCTTACATCTTTTAACTTTTATAGCTATTATTTCTTTTCCATTTATCATCTGCAGCCAGTATCTCCAGTATTAGGTTCAATAACAGCTGTTCTAGTCTGTAGCATGCTTGTGTATCTAAATTTTACCCTACTCAAGTTTGCAGTATAGACAGCTAGAAATAAGAGGACTCCCAGCAAAATAGCTATGCAAGATAACAAACCAGTTTGCCACAGTTTCATGGACTCTGACAGGAGGTACAAAACTCCTGGGTCAAAGACAAAGGAATTTATTATCCATAACAATAGCAGTAGTCAGAACATTAGCATAATCACATAGTTCCCCAAGCCCCAAATCCCATGGGGTGTCATAAGTGCCAGGTGCAGCCTCCATATACAATAGGGTGCTCCACAGGAGAGGAACTCTGTTTTCAGTAATCTGCCACTTTTATGACAAACAGGGGCACTGCACTTTGTCTGAAGGGAAACCAGATGCATTGCACGACTATGTGATATATTCCCACAAGGCATTATCTCACTTTTTAGAATTTCAGGCTGCAACAATCCTGAGAAATAGCCCAAGTGAAAACACAGTCAGGGCCTTGCAATTTTGGCATACTCAGCAAGATGTATAAAGAGAACCCATGACAGATTTTTTTTCCCAGTAGTGTTTTATTGTTGGTCCCCAATGGAATGACATAAAGTGAAATTTTCTGCTAAGTATGATGTTAATTTAGTTTTTGATGGAATCTGTAATTTCAGATATTTATTGCAGGGTATAAACCGATAAGTTTATCATAAAGAGATATTTAATTTTTTTTAAAGTAATCGCTGTGCCTAATGTGGGCCTCAAACTCACCAACCCAAGGTCAAGAAAGGAGCCAGCCAGGTGCCCTAAGAGATACTCAGTATTTTTAAGTGTCTTTGCTGTATGTATTGAGATAACCATGTGATTTTCTTTTTAAAGTCATTAATGTGATAAATTATACAATCAGTGTGCTCATCTTTGTAGAATAAATAGTGCTTCATGACAATATATTTTTATGTACCCTCCTGGATTCACTTCGCTTATATTTAACTAGATTTTGGTATCTATGTTTAAAGTGAAGTGGGCCTATAATTTTCTTTTCATGGACTGTCATTTGCTCTAGAAACTAAAGTTATACTAGCCTTAAAAATGAGTTGGATCACTTTCTTCTTTCTTTCTTTCTTTGTCTTTCTCTCTTTCTTTCTTTCTTTCTTTCTTTCTTTCTTTCTTTCTTTGTTTCTTTCTTTCTTTCTTCTTTCTTATTTTGGTGCGGGGGGAGCAATCTATTTGTCTTCTCCAGTTTGGTAGAGCACAGCTGTACAATTCCCTGGGTATGAGAACAGGAGGCACCAGCCCTGGTTTGTTGCAATTTTGTTTGTTTTTGTTACTTGCTTTTAGATTTTGTTTCTTAGGAGCTTTGTTTGCTACTTCAATATTCTTTAAAAGTTATTACTGAATTCCATTTTTATCTTTCTCCCTGTAAAAATTTGTCTATTTTGTCCAAACTCAAAATTTATAAAGTTGAGCATATTTTTTTACATCTCATATATCCTAGTTGTTTTTTTTTCCTTTTTCAACATGTATAATTTAGGGATTGTTACTTTTATTCTCTATTTCATTGTGTTCTGCTTTTATTATTATTTTTTTTTACTTCCTATTTCTTTGTGCTTGTTCTGTTGCTGTTTTTCTAGTGTCTTGTGTTGAATACTTAGCTCATTAGTTTTTATTCTTTCCCATTGTATATTTAGAGCTATAAATTTATCTCTAAGTACTGCTTTATTTGTGCCTCATGAATTCTGAAAAATAATGGTGTCATTAGTGTTCAAGTATCAGTTGTTTCCTTTATGATTTTCTCTTTTACCAAAATGCTCAGAATTTTAGTTTCTTTTTTAAAATTTTTTTTAAAAGTTTATTTATTTTTGAGAGAGAGAGAAACAGAGACGGCACAATCGGGAGAGTACAGAGAAAGAGGAGGACAGAATCTGAAGGAGGATCCAGTCTCTGAGCTGTCAGCCCAGAGCCTGATGCAGGGCTTGAACTCTGAACCATGAGATAATGACCTGAGCTGAAGTCGGACACTTAACCAACTGAGCAACCAGGGCGTTCCTGAGGTTTAATTTCTTGACACAAAGATTTTTTTTATTTTGTCACTTTCATGTTCTTATTTATTTTCTAATGTTATTAAATTATGGCCTAAAAGCATAGATTATAAGATGGTTGTTCTTTCTTACTGAAGCTTTCTTTGTGACCTAAGAAATGTTTGATTCAACATTACTTCAAAAATAAAATATATTTTCTGTTAGGTATAAAGTCATTTCTATTAATAAGGGCATTGGTACAGATATATGTATAAATTTAAGTATATTAACCAAATCTTTTTTTGCCTGCTTGATCTCTCAAATAATGATAGTTACATTAAAAATCTTGGGGCGCCTGGGTGGCGCAGTCGGTTAAGCGTCCGACTTCAGCCAGGTCACGATCTCGCGGTCTGTGAGTTCGAGCCCTGCGTCAGGCTCTGGGCTGATGGCTCGGAGCCTGGAGCCTGTTTCCGATTCTGTGTCTCCCTCTCTCTCTGCCCCTCCCCCGTTCATGCTCTGTCTCTCTCTGTCCCAAAAATAAATAAACGTTGAAAAAAAATTAAAAAAAAATCTTTAAATACATTTTGTTTCATTTAGCTACCTCTTCTTACATGACTTTCCTGTTTCTATATTTATGTTTATCTGTTATTCAGATATTTGATATATTCTATATCCAAGGATATATTGTTAGCTACATTTAGATTCATGATCATTTTATTTCTTTACGTTATCATTTCTTTCCAGCATAGAAAAGCCTGATAAATATCCATTTTAAGAAGGGAAATAAATTGAGGAAAGACTATCTTCCCACAGTTTCAAGGACCATAATATGTAGCTTTTAATATCTCTTTAAAAAATATTCTGTGTATTTTCCTTTTTTAAAAATATGATCAATATCATTGATTATATTAATCAATATAATATTAGGATGGTGTCATCTACCAAGCTAATCAATAGACATGTGAGATGGATTCTGAAAGTAATATAAGAGTTAAGTCTGATATCATAACTATCACAGAGTTTCAAATAGTCCACAATACTCCATCGTAACATCTTATATTCATTTCCAAGGGCTACATCCTTCTCCACTGTAGTTATCACTATAAAAGAATCTTTCAAGTACTCTTATCAAGGTTTCTATATGCTTGGTCTGATGGCTTTGAACAATAGTGGCAATTTGTAATATAGTAGCTTCTCTCTCCAATACTCAGAAAAATCAAAGCATACAAAAACTATTTCTCCTGATTCAGTTTGTGATCAAATGAAAGAAAAAAGAATTTGGTCCAATCTAGGAAGACTACTCTTTACCTCACGAAGTTTAGTAGAGAATGTTTCTGAGGTTTATTTCTATGTGTGTTTTGTTACATAAAGACACATGAGAAAATATACAATTTTTTCCACTTTAGTATTTCATGACAGTTGATTTAGAGACTCTAAAAAATAAATGTTCCTATCTCTATCAGGCTATGAAATCACTAAGTGCAAGAGACTTAGTTTAAAATCTACTATAACCAAACATTTGTATTTTATGCCTTTAGAGTCCATGTCTTCACTGTCTCGATCCAGAATACCTCAAATAATACCTCAAATGTGTTCCAGTGCAAATTTGGAACATATTCAAATAATATATAGCAAATATTATGTTCTTTAAAAAACAAACAAGTCCACTTTGATTATCAAGTGGACTTTCAATAAGCATATTCAATACCTGAGATTGTAATCATCTTATGGAACCGAATGACTATTGCTTTCCATGAATACATTCTTGTTAGAATTTCAAAGACCTACAAACCATAGACATGTAAATTCAGTTTAATAGACAAGATCAATCAGTCAGTGAAAAATTATTTAGCAATAATTACCACTCACTTTTCAAGCAATTGAGTACCTACCACATGCCAGGTAGTAAACAGGATGCTCCCCTGTCCACAGAGAGCTCACACTCTAGTAGAAATATAAAACATGGTGCTGACTGGTATGAATATATTCATAAGTGTAGCAGGGGGATTCATGAATAACAACCAACACTTTCTTTTCAAATCTAGTACTTCCCTTCTCCTGGTAATCCTTTCCTGACCCTGATACCACCACGTGGGGGCCATTAGGGTTTTTCTTTCCCACATCACCAGAGATTGGAGGTGACAGGGAAAGACTTTAGAGTCAAAGAAAATTTGGGTCAAGGATCACCAAAAGCCAAGTACATGCGATAAATAATGAACTTAGAAACAATTAATGATGATATGAGAAACAATGTTTGTTTTTTGTTTGTTTGTTTGTTTGTTTGTTTTTAGCCTGTTAGTTAGCTTTTATTCATCCTAGATTTGACACTTTCCTGACCTAAAATGTGAAATAAATATTCTAAAAAAAAAAAAAAGTTGTAACCAACTGGGATATCTGAGAAAGGAGTTATGAGTACCTCCCAACATCCCAACAGAGGACTTATGTTTCTTTAATTTTTTTTTTTTTTTTTTTTTTGAGAGAGAGAAAGCACAGGGGAGGGACTGAGAGAGAGCGGAAAGAGAATCCCAAACAGGCACTGCACTGTCATCACAAAGCCCAACATCAGGCTCAAACTCAAGAACTATGAGATCGTGACCTGAGCCGAAGCCAAGAGTCAGAGGCTTAACCACCTGAGCCCCCAAAAGCTCCAGGATTAATGTTTTGTAACGGGGTTGTAAGAGCTGATACAACCACTATCTAAGTTTGGAGAATCGTAGAGCAAAAAGGTACCCTGCTTCCTGTCTAGAACACTGGAAGGTAAAGATAACCCCTTCTCAGAAATCCTCTAAGTCACCATAGTCAGAAAATTAGAGTCACAACAAAGACTGCATGACATGCCAGGTATAGAGAGAGCCTAAGGCAGTGCTCCCAATGTCTCCTCCTACACAAAATAACTTTGGAGAGCAGCCAAAGTTTGCTGTGCATTCAAGGAGGGAACAAGAGTTGAGAGGGAGGGAGTGTGATTCAACAGACTTGAGGGTATCCTGGGGATTGACAAGGGGATGCCACAGAGGAATATGGCATGCACCAGAGACTGTAACTAAATGGAAATGTAGACACTCAGGGGATATCAATAAGGACAATGTAAACAACTGGAGACCAGGTTCTGTAGCCCCCACTCCTCAGCCCCCCTCCCAACACTCCTACACCATAATGCTACATTAAATATCCAGAAACTTAAATGTCATATTGGAGCCAAAAAAAAAGGGGGGGGGGAAGAAAAAGGGAAAAGTCACTGAATCAATGAATTTAAACTTAAAGTAACTGAAAAAAACCTGGAATACACTAATCTTTCTTTCTTGAGGCATATTAGGGGTAGGTGATTTAAAATAGTAGCTAAGGTGAATTATAGAAATAGAACTTTTCTGCACCTCTAAAATTTGTGAATATTTAAAGAGTTAAATGTGAAAAATATTTCTAATTACTTAATATAGTGTCTCCTGTCCCAAACTGTGAAGGGTATAAAATTTTACCCTTCTTCCAAGTTAGTTTGGCATAGTTATGTGGATTCTGGTAGAGAAGACAAGGCTCTTAGGTCAGTGATGAAAGATCATTCATGACTCACAGCAAGAACAGTGGCCAGAAGATCAGCAATTCTGGTGCCAGTTCCCTGAGCCCCAGTTCCTACAGGGCAAAGATAATTGAGTGGAATGACACCAGCAGTGAGACACATTACAAGACAGCAAGCCTGAATTTAGAGAACCCAAATATTTTATAATGAGCAGTAAATATGGCTCCCCTTTGCTCTGGAGGAAAATGCTGTCTACTTTCCAGGTCTGTTCACTATGAATCATGCTGAGAAAAGGGTTCAGAGCAAGAGCAGTTGGTGCCTTACTCACAAGATGTACAGACACCTGGGCGATCCATGGAGTTTTGCCTCCCAATGCTATCCATAGCAAGTGCTAAGTAAATATTGACCATACCTGTCCTTATTACTACTATTAGAAAGCAGTCAATGCCATATCAGCTACTGCATCAACCATTCCCACATCCACTATACTATTAATCTAAACAGTTTTCATTCAGGAAACATTTGGTACAATTAAATGTCAAATTGAAAAGGCTTCATTTAAAAAAAACACTAAAACTGGCTAAAGAAATTTTTTTTTTAATCTATGAAAGTCAGATTTTCCCATAGGAATAGAAAACATTTATTTATGTGATTTAGATCCTTCTTTGAACAGAAAGAAAGGGAAGCTTTAAAATATTTCTCTTCACTTTGTTGAAGGGAAGCTGGCACTCCACTTAAAGCTACACAGCCATTTTAGGTTATCTTATTTTAGCTAATAAAGTATCTTATTTTATAATAATACCTTAGTCGTTTAATTACAATATAGATGTATTAAACTACAAGCCCCATCTTGGCTGAACTTGTCAGCAGGATGTTTCTTGTTCTAGCAGTTAGAGAAACTATCGGCGCAGTGATTTAAACTCATGCATATAGTTTTCTAATATGTGTGTGATAATTCTTACCAAAAAAAAAGAAGTAAATTTCTGTGCCTCAGAACTCCTAGTTTTGTGCATTCCACTGGATTCTACTGTTCCCCTTTCAGAAACTAAGCCCTGTGGGAATATTCTTATAATAAAAATGGACTTATCCTAAATGTAGGCACCTCCTTTCTTTTCCTTTTCCTTTTCCTTTTCCTTTTCCTTTTCCTTTTCCTTTTCCTTTT